>NW_020897781.1:4660488-5154137 GCF_003984885.1 Neopelma chrysocephalum
AAATAAAATTGTGGAAAATAAAATTGTGGAAAATAAAATTGTGGAAATGAAATTGTGGAAAATAAAATTGTGGAAAATAAAATTGTGGAAAGTAAAATTGTGGAAAGTAAAATTGGGAAAAAAATTGTGAAAACAAATTGGGAAAAAATTGTGAAAAGTAAAATTGTGGAAAAGAAAAATTAGAATGGTCCTTCTCATTTTTGCATTAAAAAAAATCCTGCCTAGCAGAGGGAATGTTTGAGTGTGTTGATGGCTCAGGACAGATGTGCCAGGATGGACAATGAGCTACACGAAGAATATAGGTCTGAACTGCTAACTCTCCATCTCAAAAGGAATCACAGATCCCATAGTCTTAAAAGACTTAGAAACAGCACAGCTTAAATGTAATAGTTAGCTATTGGCCATGCCAATGATACTAGGTGAGTAAACATCAAAAATCTTAGAATTTCTCTGGAATAAAGTCAATTCAACTATTTAGAAACTGATATTCTGAAAACTACCAGTGATCCTAAGGCTTGCAGCATATCCTGGTGGATTTTTCATGACTTCCTGAGTTTTCCACATTTGTCTGTGACAAAGAAGAACTGAAGCAAATGGTCCTGAGAGTCCACTCATGTCCTGTCAGAGCAGCCACCACCAAGGATGTTGTGTGCTAATCCACATCACAGTTTGTTTGCTTAAGAATCCTCTACACCCCTTCAAGGAAGTTTCAAGTGAGTAAAAGACTTTTTTTGGACTTGGAAGCAAGTTGGCCAAATTAAAATTGCCTTCTCAAATGATTATTTTAAAATGGCAGAAAATCACCCAGTCGGAGGTGAAGCTTTACAAGTATCTCTGGAGGCAGAGAACTGGCTTTCTGCTCTTGATGCAAAGAAATAGTCCAGTTGTTTCAAGATTCTGATTCTAAAGAACACAACTACAACATGCAAACACAATACTCTAGCAAACTTTGCTTTGACTGTGCAAATAACTTTAAAAAAAAAATTGTTTCTGGAAGCCCAGCAAAAGTTGTGCTTGAAATCTCTCAGTGGAATTACATTTTCGCTCAAGCAATACCACATAGCTTGGAAGCCACAGAAAATATCTATTAAGACAGTTGCTAATTTAGAGGAAAAATGACCCCATCTGGAACAGTGTCTGCAGTGCTGTTCATTGCACCACAAGAAAAATATTATTGTACTGCAGCGTGTGAAGCCTTGTAACAAAGATGACGACAGGTCAAAAGAATCTAACTTAGAAAGAAAAGTTGAGGTTAAGGTCTTGCTTTTACTGTAAAAGATTAAGTCCAAGAGGAAGTTTAACACGAAGGAAGGGGTGGAAAATAGATGAACTGAACTGACAGCTAACAATTTTTTTCCCCTGTGAACAATAAAGGCTTCCAGCTCCAGGAGGATGTCTTCCAATAATGCAAATTGAGATAAGTAAATTAAGAGCCCTTAGGAAGCATTATTTTGAACATAAAGAAATATCAGCATTGCAAGAGCATTATAGAGCAGATTGCTTAAGTAAGGCTTAAGTAAGAGATGCCAAAGAGAAACCAGGGGAATTACATCCCTGAGATGGAAACAACAGAGAGGATGAGTCAGGTATTTACTGACAACAGCTTAAGGTCAGGGTGAGTAAGGGGATACCAAAACTACCTGATGGGAAACGTGTAACAGGAGGGTTGGCATTAGGGGCTGCCTGTGCAGCAGCATCGAGTCTGAGCAAATTCCTCCTCAACTGCAGCATCATTAGCCATAGAAATCTCTCAACACTCATCCTCTGAAGAAACCACAAACACTGCCCGTGCTCAGGTAATAGCAGCAGGGCAGTGCCATGGTGCAGAGATGTCATGGGTTGCCCAGGGAGGTGCCCCCAGTTTCCCCCACTGCCCTCTGGCCCCTGGCTGACAGTCTCTGATGCCATTTCCCAGAATTTCCATTCCAATCTCACATAAAATTAGTATTTCAGCAAGTATTCCTAAGAAAGATGTTATCTGTACTGGGGGAGGTTAGTGGGAAATCAAGATAGTAAGCATTCCAATACCACGCCAGGCCCGTTGTTGAGTAATCCAGACTTCAGCTGAATTAAATAGCACACAGTTATACAGGGCTACAAACATCTGTTTTCAAGAGGTGTCCAGATCATTAGCAGCTAATTCTACATCTCTCTTACATTCCCTGCCATATGCTGGGGGATAATCTCAGCAAGCAACAGGGATTTTCATCTCAAATCCTAACAAATCTGCTCTACAAGGCTTCATGGTTTTTCTTATGTCACTTATTAGATTATACCTCTCAGCTGCTCCTCTCTGCTCTTTCCATGCCTTGTGTCTTTTCTTTCACAGCACCCAGCAGCTCCTGAAATCTGCCTGGTAACAACTGACCATTTCTCCATGGAATCCTAGAAAAAATCCCCTCCCTTGCCAACGGTAAATTCAAAATTTACCTCTTGGATAAATTCACACTCAGGTTGTCCCCTCTCCAGCTATCACTGCCACCTGCAAGAGGTCTAAAACAGGACACATACACCGGACAAGGCTCTTAAAGCTTTTGTCCATCTTTGGTAGGATCAGCCCTCTGCTCTCATCCACCCTCCTGGCTAGAGAGACGTGTCTGTGCATGCAGCAAACAGCACATAAAGGACAGAGGAGAAGACCTGGCTTTATGAGGAACTTCATGAATTGAACATCAGAGATATTTTGGGCACTTTGCTTGGCAAACTCAAAGTGCCTAACACCAAAAGCTGGGATGGCACTTTTGTGGCCATAACAAACATATATATATGTATACAAACAAAATTTGATCTTTGACATCAACCAACAACAACAACAGAATTGGAGGTGACTGCAGTACTGACAAAAGATAAGAGATGGGCTGCTCAGGAGCCTGAGCTGCCTCCCTTCTCCACACATCAGCAGAGACATCATGAGTCTCTCCCGTTTCCCAACTTGGTGGCATCCCTTCTCTGCAAAGGGGGATACAAAGTCTCACTCCAGCTTTATTCCCTAGTGAGGTGTTAGCTGTGCTGGGCTTCCTGACAGACCTAGCAGTTGCTTCATTCCCAGGGGCATCTCCTGAACGCCAGCTGGGAAGAAGAGCAGCTGTCAGCAAGAGTTTCCACCCTACACATCCCATCCTCCAGATGAATGATGGCAGTGGATTTGAAACAATCTTGAATGAACTGTAGCAGACCAACCTCAGGGTGGTGAGGATTTGGTGGTCCTGCCTCCTGCCAGCCCTCAAAGCAGCGATGAGAAGTTCCTGCAATCCCATAGTTTCCCCCAAAGCCCTGAGCGCTGCTGCCGCTGGCGAGGAGGGACGTGCGGACGGGATATTTTTATCTCCTCTTCATTCCCATCCCTGCCAATCCAAAACAAACTTGAACTAGTTAGAAGTGGGAAAGATGGTTCATGATGAGAAAAGGATTCCCTGGCTCGACTTGTGTGTCACCACTGGATACATGGATACGTGCCACTGCGGTGGCACAGCTGCATCAGTCCTGGCTTCCCAGCTTTCAGTAACCTTCCCAGACTAAAATAGCAAACCTACTGCTTGATTTTTAGCAGCTGAAGAGCAGAAGTAAACCACATAAGTATTATGTAAAATGATCTTTTTCTAAGTATATGTTTATTGTGCACAGAAGAAGTGGATTTAATTACAAACAACTGGAAGTTTTTAACAGGCTGGATTGCCCCCTACTCCCTTTCTAAAAACTAAGGTTTGGCAGCAGCTTTTGGGTTTCACTGCAAGTCTTCTAAGTATTTCCTTGGAAAGACTTTACACTTGGTCCCAGGCAAGAAGTCAAAATCAACATTTAAAAAGCATGCCCTGCATAATTTCCAGGATTCAGCAGCATTAAGGTATACTTATGGAGGCCAGGAGGAGAACCGCTTTTTGTGCTTTTTGACTTCGTGCATAAAGCTGGTCTTGAGACAAGGAAGTTTATATTCCAAATAATATTTTTAACTACATGCGGTCAAGTACATAACTTATCAGGCCTTTCCTCATCCCCCTCCCAAAATAAGCCTGAATGGTAAATATCTTTGCAGTATTTAGACTCTTGCTTAGACCTCTACTAGAACTGCCAGATTCTCAAACCTAATTGAGAATAATTCGATGGCAAAGTTTCAAATAACATTTTCTTAAACTCCTTTGTACTGTAAAACTCCAATTTGGGCCTGACAGGGGTGCTCAGGCTACACTGGCTGGTTCTGCACTGAAGTGGGTTACACACAACTTCATTGTGTGTCCTCATGCCTTGTCCAAGGGATGGAGTGCTGTCCCCTTGCTGGTGGGATGGCAGCACCCAGGAGACTCAGTGGCTCTGAGGGCACAGTGGACACTGCCCTTGCTGCCATGAATAATCCCCATTGGAACTGCCAGGACTGCTGTGGAGGCAGCGAGACCAAAACTGGTTTGATCCAAA
The DNA here is from genome assembly GCF_003984885.1 of Neopelma chrysocephalum. Taxonomy (NCBI): domain Eukaryota; kingdom Metazoa; phylum Chordata; class Aves; order Passeriformes; family Pipridae; genus Neopelma; species Neopelma chrysocephalum. The sequence continues at coordinate 4,664,899 of NW_020897781.1, forward strand.
GGCCAAGAATGAAATTTCGCCCATTTCATCTACTTGCTAATTCCTTCTGCCCATCCAGTAGCAGCGCACGTGGCACTTTTGGATACAAGGATATGTATAATGTTTAAGGACTATCCACTCAAATTTTATGCTGATTTTTGCTTTGGCGAAAAACAGACAAGAAAGACTGTTTTCCTTGTGAATATTTGAGGTGCTGTTAAAAACAAATACATGTTCTTCTGAAATATGTGCAAGTGAAACCCTGCATCACTCGCCACCTAAAACCACAAAATGCTGCAGACAAGACTGAACTTCACAGAAGCTGAGAGAAATGAGAGCACGGGTAGTGCTAAGGAATCAGGCTTAGAGGAGAAAATACCTTTTATCTTTCACTGTCTAAAAGGAATTTGTTCCATGTTTTTCATCAGCAGAGAAAAATCGGCTCTATCAAATTGTGAATTTCCTGTGTGGAGGTAAGGCAGGGAAATCATCAAGAAACTGTTTCATGTGGTATTTTTTTTCCAAGCAGACAGTTTTAACTGGTATTTACAAAAAACAAAATCTGAATGCAGATTTTCAGCTCACAATACCATGCCCTTCTCCTCAGTATCACCATTCCCTCCCTTTTTTAAGTCCCAGTCCCACAAATCCCTCCATGCTCCTCCTGGCTAACAAGTGATCCTGAGATTTCAGCACGAGAAACAACCAGGAAAAATGCAAACCCAAACAAATACAGCCCACAAAGTAAAAACTGTGTTGGGGAGGGGGTGGGGTAGGGAAGAGGAAGAGGTTGTGGTGTAAAGTATCATGATGAGGGTGTCACAGAGAAAGAGAAGTGCCTTTTTTTCTCATTTCCGCAGCATCTCCCCATCAGAGCTGCTGACCAAGCACAGCCCCACACCCTGAGCACCCCAGGGAGCAGAGCTGCTCTCCAGGCACCCTCAGCCTGTGACAGCCTGGGGACAGACGAGCTGCTGGTTTCCACCATGGGCTCTCTGTGCTGTGGCCACATGGACTCAGATGTGTTTGTCACCTCCACAGCTCATGAACTCTGATAAAGTAAGCAATGGTTTTGCACAGTTGTTCACGTCCCACTCAAACTGCCATAAGCAAAATTAAGGAGTCAGAAAGGACTGAAGCAGTGCTTTGATGGCTGAAACCTCTCTCCTACAGCACAAGGCAAGATGAGAAGCTCAGAGCAACACTAAGAACGTCTTCCTTGGACATGTGGATTTGGATTCAGAAAATTGTGCTGAATGCACTGACAGCCCAGTGCCAAGCTCAGCCTCCTGGGATGGACACGTGCCAGGGGGTTGGAGGCACCAGGTTTGGTTGGTTGGTGTGTTGTCTATGATTTCCATATGTAAATCCCCCCTTGCAAGAACATTTAATTGTGCTTAGGATGAGGAAAAGGAGGAGGAATAGTCCTTCAGTGGGACTACACTCCCCACAACTGCTCCTCCAACTTGTAATCAGAATGTAACTGGGTTTCCCAGGAATTTCAGCACTTCCTCCCTCTTCCAACACACTGCAGCAGAGACAGGAGAAGTGGCTAAACAGAGCAAGACTGTAGATTGTAAAACTACATCTCATTCCTTGTTGGGAACTGACCCATCCTCCTCAGCATCCCCTGACTTCACCTGGCAAAATAAATAGCAACTTTCTGACATCTGTCTAAAACCTACTGGCTCCCCTCATTCCTCAATGCAGAGAATATTCATCAACTTTTTTGTCCTTGTAGTGACATACAGACCTTACAAAATGCTGCTCAGACACAGATACTGTGGGTTTTCTTTGAAGAGGGAACACATTAGAGGAAGCAAAGAAAACTCTGGCTGAGCTATTTATAAAGCTTACATGGCTTGGTTCTCAAATGCTTCACTGACCAGGGGAACAATAAGAACAAGTCATGGAGTTCCACTTCTCAAGACACACTTTCAGGTCTGAATATCTAAACCATCCTGGATTTACATGCCTGGTAACTGGGCTTTTTCGTGAGAAGTATCTGAGTTGTGCTCACATCTGGGAATTTCCAAGCTTTTTTCTTGACATTTTAAAATTAGAGCAATTAGAAGGAAATTCAATGAAATCATGCCTATTTGTGAATAAGGTCACTCCCAAATTTAAGGGAGCCAGGGAAGAACTGCATGTAATTAACTGTGCTCTTCAAGGCTTTTCCTCTAGGGAAGCCCTTGCACAGGAGACAGTTCAATTTAAGATGTCCCAGTGGAGAATGGAGCCAACAGTTGCACAGAAGCAATCAAGGCATTTTGCCTGCTCTGGAAGCAGATGGTGCTGACCAAGCAACAGGATGACAAAGCTCCTGCCAGCCTTGCTGCACCTAAACCAGCAGCTTGAGCCCCCCATGCCATCCACCAGTTAAATATATAACAGCACAGGTGAGACCTAAGCACCACCATTTATTTGATATTATGCCCAGAAGGTAACATTTTGTCACTATAAATTAAGATTATTTATAGAGATTTTCACAAGTTTCCATTTCCCTCTAAAGTCAGGCCAACCATTCACACCTGAAAACCCTCTTCCCATTCCCAAGGTAAAACTGAATAGGACTCAGCTGCCCTGATAACAAACTTCTGACTCCAGTCCCCTCGTGTGCCAGGTAAGCCTTAGCTTCTTTCAGAGAAGAAACACGGTGGTTCCACTCACTGCTTGAGATGCCAGTAGGTGCCACAGCCATCTGTTCTACAGGTGGGAAAGTCAAGGTGATACCTTCCTCCAGAATAACAGAGCTGGAACAAACAGCTAAAAAGCAGTAAGTCAAAAAGAAAAAGCCTTTGGAGTGGAGTTTTAGTTTTAGAAATAAAAATTCTCTGATAACTCTGAAATTAGATCCATGGCTACACATGAATGCAGCATCTCTAGAGCGAGTAATGATGATCTCTATCCCACCAGGCATTTAATCAGTGGAAATATAGATTACCACTAACACAGAGATTGCATCTGTGCTGGGGAGGGGGAGAGATTATGTGCATTTATGCTGCTGTGTGACTGCACAGGTGTGGTTGACCCTGGGGATCAGGAGATCCCCCAGACTCCTCACCCCCTTCCCACAAAAATCCATGCACATAGCATCCCTCCAGCATTAGCTGTAACTGTAAAAGCAATTATTTTTCACTTCACATCTCTGTACAGAGAACATCCAGCTCACATCACACAGCATTGCCATCCATCAGCAGCCCTCCATCACCACACACTTACAGCACTGCCGCTGTAGGTTTTCTGACACCTTCCACTGCCAGACCCTCTTTGAAGCAGCTCAAACTTTGCCAAACTTCAAATATGCCAGCTGAAGCTCTCCACACCATGTGTCTGCCTGGGGCTAATGATCTTTTGCTTTATGTGGAAGTGGTGCAAGGAAAAAGTCACTTTCGGGAACTCTCCAGGAAAAAAAACAATCAAACAAAACCGACCAAACAAACAAACAAAACAAAAAAAAGGGGGGGAGCAGGAAATGACAAGTATCTTGCCTGTTTCTTTCTATGAAATTTTAAAACAGGAGCAGGAGAGAAACTACTTTACCAAGTAATCTAAGGCATAGAGGTGCCACTGCTGCAGACACTTGGTTGTTCTGAGATTTTCAGGTACTTTTGTTTGGGGCAAACATGTTGCAAGCCCAGAAGATCTCTGTTTACCAACTGAAAGGCAGAACATTTTGGATACAGCAGTGGGAACCAAGTAGGACTCCTCTTGCAGAGGCTCTTCATTGCAAAGGAAGACCCATAATTAGCATTCCACCTCCCTGGTGTCCACAGCAGGATTGTCATGTCTGCACTGGAAAGTACTGGGCAGATGGAAACCACGGAGATTCCCATGTCCAAGTGTTCGTGTAGTATCTGGTAATTACTGGGAACCCTATTGGAAAATATTGTAATTCCTTTACCACTAATGACAGTCCATTTGGAGAACTGCATGCTGTGCCCCACAAGCTGCTATCACAGTGAGCAGGTTGCTCAGCAGAGCAGCCCTGTTACAAGATACACACCACAAGCATCCCCTAGGATTGAAACCAGGACTTTTTTGTCTTATTCCCGCTTTTCTTAAAAGGGAGATTAAATATAGCTTGGTATAAGACGATGAGTGTCAAAAATCATGTTCTCAAGAATCAGGAAGCACCAGGATAAAGGTTCTCTCTACATTTTTAGCCCATTCTGTCCTGTACATCTTTTACATGATCTTCTGATAAGGACCACATGCATTTTTGCAGGGTGTATGCCCTCTCTTCCTGCTCACAATACATGGGGCACAAGAAACAAATTGGTTGTGAATGAAAGTATTGTCAACAAGATGGAATTTTGTCAAGTGCTTCAACACACGTCTGTCCTTATAACTGGGTGTCTCCCCCTCCTCACCCATCCAATCCCCGAGAGAAGCAGAGCCAGCAAAACAGGGAATCACAACAAGAGAAGGAATAGTTTGTGGGATTTGCCACTAAATGCTGCCCTGGAGAACCAGACCAGCTTCAGTTTGCCACAGAGGTGCCACAGCCAGAGGAGCAGCACACAGCTTCCAGCACGGACACCCAGCTGTGCTTCTCACTCCTGGGCTGCTCTTCAGAGCAAAAAACTCTAAAACTCACATTGCAAAAGTGCTGAGTGTTCACAACAATGAGGTCCATGGTCTAAACACATGAAGTGTTACTAAAAAAAAAAAAAAAAGTTGAGTACTATGGATTAAAATTAGCCTTTGGCAAAGACTGGGCACTTAAAATCAGTGGCGGCTTCAGACAATTTCAGCTTTAGTCTTCGGTGGCATTTCCCAGCCTGGCATCCACAAAAGAAGGATCCCACCTCATTTCACAGCAGTGCCATGCACTGACATTTATGAAGCATTCAGTCCCTGCAGTGATCAGCACTAGAGCAAAGCCCATGAGGAGTTCAACAGTTCTTTATTCAGCACAGGGTAGGGATGGTGTGTCGTAAATAGGGCACAGGGTGACACATTGTATGAGGAGGATAAGAATATTGAATAGCTGCTCATTCACTGCACAACATCCATCTTGTGCCCTGAATGAAGTACCAGCCCTGTGGAAAAAAATACAATGTAAACCATACAAGTCTTTAATTATATGGTTAGGAGGGGTTTACCATGCAGCACACACAGAGAGGGTGACTGTGTCTTCACACTGATATTTCCCAGCTTTTTAAAGTATGTTTTTCTTCTATATAACATATTCCACCATAAAAACTTCACATTTGCATGCCCTATATTCATATTTGTACCAGTGTAAATATTTCTGTTAAAAACATTTTTACTTAAGCACTGATATAGGTAAGATTCAAAATGGCCATTATTTAATATATTGTAGTTTAAGACATATGCCTAAGATGACAAGTGCATATATCTATATTGGTAAATTGATATCAGCATTTCCTTTACAATATGGGGATAAACTACAAGAACTTTTTACATGGGCAAGAGTTCAGCCTGAGAGAATGAAAAAGAAATAAGCACACAAAGATTGGCAAAGCACTGAGAAGGGACCAGCCCAAGTTTATTCTCTTACAGAAAACCAGATTTATACTTTAAAGTCTTAAAAAAAAAAAAAAGAGGAAGACCCACATTACTGTCACCAGTGAGAAAGCACACAAAGAATGGAATTGTTTTATGACAAAGCTTAGAATCCTTTCCCCTGTAAGCACGTACTTTCACTTTTAGAGCCAGGATTGTTCTCAAACAAAAAAACAACCCCAATGCACTGAAAAAATCACCCTCCAATTCCCAGTAGTAACCGTGAACTCACTATGCTGCCAACATAACAATGATTGTAATCTTGAAGTAGTGACTTGCACAGTTCACTAAACAAAATCCATTGAGATCACACCTGGTTGAGCATTTCACAGAAACTATAAAAGTAAAAGGTACTATGCTGCAAGTACAAAGTCAGATTATTGCTTCCAAAATAGAGCAGATGTAAAATCTTTGCTTTACTGAAATTAAAACAAGTTCCAGGACTCGGGAATTTACCTTATACAACTGTAGTGATGAAAAAAAGACTGAAAAATTATTAAAGAGACCTAAAGATCATTTAACAGGGCATAAAATCATTCACTGAGTAACTACACTGAACACCCCTGGGCACTCCGATAAAATGATGAACTTCTCCTTCCAAAAAAAGGAACTACAAAGTGGGAACATAAGTATCAGTTGTGCTGAAGAGCACTAACCCAAGTAATACTCTTGAGTAACTTGAGACTAGGATGTTACACACACACTACAACATGAAACCACACACAAGCACAGGGACTTTGTGCCGAGCACACGATAGGAAGAAACACTTCACATTTCCAGCACAGCCCTTGGAAATACATGAGCTGCTGCAGCCATATGTTACAAATAATTTAGCCTTGGGGACAGACCAGACCTGAATCATCAGTGCAGTTTGCATTTAAATTCTGTTACTCTCAAAGAGCAGGCACCCCTGGTGTCCTCCTCTGTGCACATCAGTGATGCTCCTGCAGGAGCTCATCAGCCTGAAAAGTTGGGAGCACAAGTAAGAAACCATGACTACCTACTGCAGCTTTTGTCATTGAGCCTTCACCCCAAGCAAGGAGACATCCCTGGCTCTGCACTTCTTCAGTCTTTTTTCCCCCACCTCAAGTCCATTCCTTAAAAGACTCAGTTATAGCTTTAAATTCCAGCTGGATGCTCCTGCCCCCCTCACTCAACATTACTGTCCTGCTCTATTTGTGTGTGCAATCTCTAAGCATCTAGGCAAAGTCACACTCAGCTGTGGCAGCAATACCTGCTGATGTACATGAAGTATAACCAAATATGCTCCAAACTTCATATTCCAGCTTAGGAACCGAAAATTCACAAAGCAGCAGTGAGAGTGGGATGCAGAGGAGAAGCAGCAGGGGAAGGAAGCTAAACTGACAGTCCCTGTGCAAGGAGCAGGGAAATGGGTCTCTTAGGCATCCCAAGATTTACAAGAGGGCCAAAAAGTGACTTCCTGCTATTCAAGTCCAGGCTGAAATATAATAAACGACTGCCAGCATAACACTGACTCATATCCATCAGATTTATAAATCAGTACTTTGACAAAGAATGCTCTCTCTGTTGGCTTCACCATAGACAACTCTAAACCACTAAGAAATGTTGTTTAACCCACTCAGTGTTCAATGTCATTGCTGCAAAAACCAGTTCTGTGGCACAACACGTTAGAAGCAATATTAAAAACCAGACAAATGAAATATTGCCTGATGAGAATACAGAAGCCTATCAGATAGCCTTTATGACTTAAAGGTTTGCAGATTAACATCAAAATTAGCCCTACTGTTGGGAGTTTTTCCTTAGTTATTTAATCTACAAAGAAAAAAACAGTTCTCACGGGTCCTTCTTCACACACTTGTTCCCTACAGAACAAACTTGAAATATGTTAAAAAAAAAAAAACACCAAACCATAGCATAACTACAAGTAGCCTGTGCATGGGAATGCCAGGTTGGTTAGAGGAGTGATTCCTCACCAACACAGCCACAGCACACAAGCTTTACTTTTTCCACGAGTGTTGCTCAACCCCTTTCTCATGAGAAGGAGGTACAACTTCATGAACAGACTCACATCAGCAGAGCTGCAACCACACAAAAAGATGCTGTACTTCTGGAATAAAAGCTTTTACCACTAAGACACAGAAAACGAGGTCAAACATTGTTTTCTAAAGCTCCCTAAAGGTCAGCTCTTCTTTTACAGGCTACAAACACACATCAAAAAGAGGGGGGCCAAATGTTGCTGTTTATTGCCCACAGAACCATGCACACTTCGAGAGCAAGAGGCACTTAACTTATTTGTGGACATTTGAAAATATTCTCTATTATTCCAAGATGTTCAGGATAATCTGTATTCCACCTGCGCTGTGCTGGGGGAAGAGAGATTAGAAAAATCTCCAAACCTCATTGACTTATCTGAAGGCCAACACATGACTTTCTATGACCGTTTTGGTTGGGGTCATGTATCATACAAGCTCAGACATCACGCAAGTCGCCTTTCCACAGGGCATCCCTCGGGAAGGCAGTGCCGGTGCTGCCACCGTGCAGGAGCATCCCCTGCCCGGGAGCCCTGCCCAGACCAGAGGCAGGGGCGAGGGGCCATGCAGGGAGCAGGGGCTGGTGCATCGCGCAGAGATGGATGGCACCGGCACCGCCTGGGAGGCTGCATCTCCAGAGGCGAAGTGGGCAAAGGCAGAACACTAAGGCACATAGGAAAATTCAGGCTTTCTCCTTACAGAGGAGCTCAATAACCGCTCCTGCAGTCCCGATGCGTGGCTCTGTGTCAACAGCCAGCGCGGGGACAGCGTGAGGACAGGCGGACACGGTACCGAGCATCACCTTCACAGGGGTGCGCAAGGCTGCCCCTTTCCTCAGACCGGCCACTGGCTCCTACCACAGCGGCACCCGCGGGCACGGCGACCCCCCGGCCGAGCACGGTACCCCCCATGCACGGCGACCCCCGGGCACAGCATCCCCCGGACCCCCGAGCACAGCATCCCCCGGACCCCCGCCCGGCGGTGCCGCCACGTGCGCGCCCCGCCCCGCCGCCCCTCCGCCCGCGGGCACCGGCGGCGGCCTCGGCCCCCGCACCTGCCGGGCCGGGCCGGGCCAGACCGGGCTGTGCCGTCCCGCTCACCCAGCAGCAGCAGCCGGTGCGTCTGCTTGTACTCCCGCTTCTCCGCCTTCAGCGTCTTGTCGATGCTCTTGCTCCGCTTCTTGTCCGCCCGCTCCTTGGCCACCAGGTCCTGCCGCAGCCGGTGCCGCACCTGCGGGTCCCCGTGCTCCGCCGCCGCGCCGGGGGTGTCCGGCTCGCCGCGGCCGCCGTAGGGCGCGGAGGGGTGCGCGGCGGCCAGGCGGGAGCGCAGGCTGTAGCACAGCCCCATGGTGCCGGAGCCGCCCGCCCTACGGCGCCGCGGGCATCGCTCTCCGCCGGCCGGGGCGGGCAGGGCGAGGCGAGGCGGCGGCGCCCGGGCGGCCTCTTAAAGCGGCCCCGCTCGGCGGGCGCGGGGCGCGGGTCCCGTCCCGTCCCTCCCGTCCCGCCCCCCGGCCGGTGCCGCGCCGGGCCCGCGGGAGCGGCCGCACGTGATGCGGACATGTTTTACCGTATTCTCTGGAAAGCGGCCCCCGCCGCAGCCGTGAGGGGGGGGGGGCCCCCCCCCCCCCCCCCCCCCCCCCCCCCCGCCGCGTCCCTCCGGACACCCCCCCGCCGCGTCCCTTCGTGTCACTTCTGCCCTCTCCGGGGTGCGGGGGTCGCGTCCCGCAGTGCCCGAGGACTCCCTTCCCCGCGCCTGCCCCGCGGGGGGTGCCGGGCAGCCCACCACGGGCTGCGAGTGCCGGGAGAGCCGGCGGTCAGCGCTTCCCATTCCCAACATCCCAAACGGATGGAGCCAGCGCTGGTTTGACATTTCACCCTCGCCTGGGTAAGGCTTTTGCCCCGGCCACGGGTCAAGGTCCGGACATGAGGCGATATCCCGGCCTCTGGCATGTCGTGAGGATGCTGCGGCGGCAGGGACAGCCCTGGTCCATGGGGAGGTAACGTCCAGTTTGGACACTGCATCAGAGCTCCTCCAACACAGCACCTCATCCCACTAGAAAGAAGGTCGTGACACCAAGACCTGCACCATTTTCATGCCCCATTTTTAATTCATTTCCTGCCACACGCGTATTTCTCAGTGACTTCTTGTTATTTTCTACCGATGCCATCATCTAGTGCAGAAGTTACTGATGGAGCTTGCTCTGGAGGCACCACCTCTGCCTTCTAACAACAAACTTCACAATCACCTCCTCGGTTCTATCACTGTACCTGGGCTGGGGTGATGATGCTGGTTGTGCTGTGCCCCCCTCCCTGGCAGCATGGGCCGTGCACAGCACTGCCAACTTTGTCATGCTGTATTTTGTACTCATCTCCGGCCAGCTCTGAGCATTCACTTAGGAGATGACTAATACTCTCTGGGGCCTGGCCACACATCCTGCACTCTGGAGTTGAAGCTTTCCAACCAGCTCTCTGTGCTGTAGCCTGTCCTCTGCAAATAGCCTATGTGGTTCTCACCAAAATCTCTGTTTCTCCTCTCGGGGCTTTCTCCCAAGTTATGCGTCTTCTTGATACAAATTTCTCTTTCAAAATCTTCTGCAGATCCGTGTCAGCAGAAGGACAGATCCTGCTTCAGTGGCCCTCTCTTCCCTCTTTATTAGCACCACGCAAAAGGCTGAGCAGGTCATATCCTCTATGACACCTTTGAGGATTTCTGTTGCTGACGCATCAGAACAGCTTTGCCAGAGTAGGAGCTGCCCACGGAGGTCACTGTTAACCAGGTGAGCTTTTGTTACTCCCAGTCTTGGGATCCAGCCTTAAGTCAACCCTTATGATTGCACTGGAGCAGAGGAGGAGCAGTGCCCCGGGTCCAGCAGAGAGCACCGTCCTGGCAGGCAGCAGAGAGGTTTTGGTGAGGCTCACCCTGTGCCCTGCCCTGCAGGAGGGAGTTCAGGCTTCTCTGCAAACTGGCTCCCTGGTGTCCTGTTCCCAGAGCGGTTCCAGGAACAATCAGTGACAGCAAGAGAGGGTGCCAGAACAAAGTTCAGGAAATGTGTTTGAATGGTCTGTGAATTTGGGCTCAGGCAGATCCAAGCACATGCTTCACAGTGGGGACATGCCTGGAAACACTCGCGTCTGTTCTGTAAGGAGATGCTCTGTGTGTGTCCCATGCAGGAAGGATGCTTGTCATTTCAGCAAGTTTATTTCTATTTGACTCACTTTCAGTCAGGTCTAGGAACTGATGGCCAGTTCTGTACCTCTTCTCTCCTGCAAGTTATCCTGTGGAAAGTCAGTGTGTCTTTTCCCGAAGAAAGACATCACCTGAGCAAAGGGAGACAACATCCCCTCCTTCCCTGTCCCTCCTCCTGCCTGTGTCCCGCTCAAGGCACCTAATCAATAACTCTCTGCTTGTCTGTTACAGCAATTAGTAAGTGTACAAATGAGATCATTACATGGCAGACAAGTTCACTTTACACATCACTGTTAGCCCAAGGTTCAGCAGCGGTTGCTGCCTGTAGCAGGAATTAATCCATCTCACATCAGGCTCAAAATGCCCACATGACTCATTCTGTCTCCACTGCTGTAATGTCTTTTCCTCTGGGACCGAGAGTTCGTTCTTCTGATGAACACACCCCTGAGAATGTAATATAACAAGAAAATGTAAAGGTCAGCCTAGAATATTATTAATAGTAGTTTTCTTTTTCTTCCTGTGCTTTTCAGAGAGACACCAAAACAAGAGGAGTCTTATAGACAGGACAGTTCTTTGAAGCACTATGTGTTGTGGGGATCTGCAAAAGGAAAGGGAACTCTCCAGGGCTGTGAGGAAAACAAATCCAAACCAACCCAAAAGCTAAAATGGGATATTAGTTAGTAACATTCAGCTTATGAATTTGTTCTCCTGGCTCTGAGGGTAGGCAAGCAGAGTTTTCCTGCTTGTGCAATTCACAGCAAAGAGAAGTTTAAGGTCAGTCTGTCTTGGTTTGGTTACTCTGAAAACTTTTCCAGTGCAGATGACAAGTTCTACAGAGCACACCAAACCTGCCTTCACTGCAATGTTCATCCTCTCCCAGATGTCTCTGAAGCAGAAATCTGAAAATGAAGTAGGATTTCAAAGTGGAAGACAGGCTTTCCCTCGTCCTATTATTTTAAACCCCTAGAAAAACTCAAAATCTTATCAATTACTTGTTTCAGGAAACCAAAAATTTCACATCCTGGTATAGCCCTGGCTATGGCCCTGCCTCTAGATGTAGTTACTTGAATTCCAGCTCTTTACAGTGTCAGAGGCACAATTCATCACTTCCCAGCTTACACCAGTTTTAGTTGGTGGCAAGAAGTGACAGCAAGGATAAAGTCACATGTTTCACCTGGGTAAAGAGTGCTGACACAGACTGACAGCTTCTTGAAATCACACACAGCTTCAAAGGTAGAGGAGGAAATTACCTTGAAGCTCTGCCTCTTCCTGACTCCCAGCAGGGAGGGAAGGAATAGAGAGTTGTCCTTCCCCGAGCACTGGGCTGCAGATCTCTCTGCATTTTTATTCTGTTATTTCTACCATCTGCAACGGGGGGAAATAAAAAGTGGAGGGGTTAAAAAGCATAGTGGGCCATCTGTGAATGCAAAAAATACCACAGAAGAAAGGAAGAGAGGCAACAACTGTGAGACTGCAGTGTTAAGGGACATGGACACATAAGCAAAAAAACTTGGAGCAACACCAGGAAATATGACAGCGAGAGAAATGTAAATGAGTAAAATTTGCATTTATTTGTACCTTGGGAGGGAAAATAATGGGTTGAACTCAAACTCCCACCCCTATTACTGTAAGGGATCTATATGTACAACCTTCATTTCTCGATACAGAGCACCGTGTACATGTCAGACCGGCTGCTGGCGCTGCCCTCCCACAGTCAGCCTCTCCAGGGCACTGCTTTGCACTCAACTTTTCCAATGTAGGTGGCTGTAGCCTGGCACTGTGCTAAAGACGTCCTGGGTAAAGGCATGAGCTTTTCAAACAGGCCCTGGGATTGCTGTGCACAGTGTGGCTGGAGCAACACAGGGTGCTGAGCACCCCTGAAAATAAATCGTGCCACCCAGTTAGAAAACAGGGCTTTTAGGGCAGAAGGAGAGGAATCTACATTTGTGGAACTTGCTCAGTGTTTATATGACTGAACACCCCGTACAGACTACGAGAATTTAACTTTAGCTGAAGCAGGTTCTATCTGGTCTTTGCTTTTGGTCCTTTGCTTCACTTAATACTTACTTTTCTATCATTCCTCTGTTTCCTACGTGGAAGTTTACATTTAAAATAGTGACTAATTTCAATCTTGGATTCCTAAATCCTTGTTTAAGTATCAATCTAAACTGTTAATTTTTTTGTTTTCTTTCAGAAAGCCTGAAAACCAAGAGTTCCTGATACGTAAAACCACAAAGCCACCATCAGTGGCCTCGTCACGTCTCCTCACCTAAAAGCTGGTTCATCTGCAAAGTAAACACCATGATACACAGATAAGGCACGAAAAATAGAATTAGCTCCATATGAACTGTATTTCAGATATAAAGTGACAAAAGGTGTTGGTGCTTCTAGTCATGGGAAAGTGTTCTGAAGAGATGGTCAACAAATGCAGTATTGCTGTTCAGAGATGGCAGTGGGACTTGGATATCCATACCTGAGAGCATCATTATGGATTCAGACTGGCATTAAATAATAAAATAATTAAAATTAAATAATAATTAAATAAAATAATTAAAATAAAGTGTGACTGTTTGGTCCTGGGTCCATTCCTCTTGCCAGACTTGAGAAGGCACCCATGTAGGTGTCTTTGAGTAGTAGTGATAGCTGTGCTCAGGGGAGGTAACAACTCCCTAGCAGGGAGGCTGCACTGGGCACAGAACCAGCCAGTGTCACCATCCAAGCTCCAAAGTACAAACTTTTCCCTCTCAAGTACAATAAAACTTGCCACCTTTCCCCTTGGCTATCTTTATGGTTGGTTTTCCCTTGACTATTTTTGTTTGCAGCATCATGCCCCAGTTTTCCTTCAGGAATATCAAAATACTTTCCTTTTTTTTTTTTTACTTCCCACCACAGACCATGTGTGACCTCTCTACGGTGAGGTTCTTTGCTCTGGCCATCCCAGAGCAGTCACCTGAAAACATATTTATGGCTGCAGGCGGAAAGAAGAGAAAATCCCATTGTCAAACTCATTCCATTCAGACATCACTTAACGAGATGATCTACCCAATTCCACTGATTTTACTGGGCTTTATACACATATCTGGCATTAACCTGCCACAGAAGAGACGCCCTGAGCTGGGCTAGAAAACCACTGGCATTGCACTTGTGAAAACAGCAAAGCAATATTTTGATAAAGCAGCTTATTTCCATTTCTTAACTGCTTTTCCTACAGCCTGCAGATACTTCCTGCTTCCCCTCTGTCCCTCTCCAGCAGATAAAGGGACACGTTTGTTGTTGAGATCATTGTGGCACCCTCAGCAAGCCGAGGTTGTCATGGGACTCCCTGCACAAACAGAGCAGGTTTTCAAGGATAATACACAGCATAAATGAGCAGTCTTGTTCTGTCAACAAAAGCCTGTGTGTTTATAAGGACCCTCGAACGTGTTTTTAAAAATACTCGGGCGGGTATTTTTAGCTGTGAGAGCCTCTCCAGCCGCCCCTAACACACCGATACTGTTCCCGGCGCCGCTCTCCCCCTCGCCCGGGTCTGTCGCGGCCGTCTGAGGGTGGAACTCCCACCCAGGGGTGTTCCTGCGGGAGCAGAGCCCCGAGCAGAGCACGGCCCCGTGTTATTCAGGCTGCACTGACATCTGTTGGCTCTTATCAGCCGGGGTAGGAAAAAGCAGCCCCGTGTGGTTTCCCGCCCTGAGATAGCGCCCGCGGGCAGAGGCGAGGGACGGGGCGGGCGGTCCCGCAATAGCGCTGCTGGCACCGGGGGTGACCGGGGCTCATGGGCAGCAGGCAGCGGCCGGCAGGCAGCGGCGAGCCAGTTCAACAGCTCGGTTGGCAACGTGATGTATTCCCAATGAAACACGCGATTCCCAGCCCTCATCCTTCCAATCCCGTGGCTGTCCTCGTATCCTGACACAGCTCAGGTTGCCTTTCTGCAGGAGGAGGCTGAAGCCTGCCTGGAGAAGCTCTGCGCTCCTCTGCCAGCATGTTGTTCACTTATTAAACCAGTAGGACATGAACACTCATTTCTGAATCAGTGTCTGAAAAGATCACATAACCTTTTGGAAAAAACGAGTAAGATCTGAGCAAAGCGTTTCACTTGAACTGGCAAACTGTTACTCAGATGTACAATTTGGATGATATAACTGTATGTTCGGTGCAATAAGCAAAGAACAACTGTATGCCCTGGAGTTCAGCCAGCATCCTGCTTTGGTTAGAAGCTCCGTCCTGCAAATACTGTATCATATGTCAGTGCTCTTATTCACGGAATTAACACAAGACTTAACTGAAGTGGGTAACAGTGCTACACGCTCCTCTGTCAGGCTTAGTGAGGGAGCAATTACAGCCCTCTGGTTTTAAGTGACTAATGCCCAAAGTGTGGCAAGTCCCAAGCCTGACTGTGCAGCCCAAAGGGGTTTTCTGAGAAACACTCTGTAAACATGGGGCCTGGCTGATTTGGGCACTGAGGGTCCTGCAGCGCTTTGTGAGTGAGAGAAAGAGCAAACAAGTAGCACAGAGGTGTTGTGGGCATGGGAGGAAGTCACAGAAAAGAGGACTTTTAGAATAGCATAGACTGGAGGGGCAGTCTTGAGAGAGATGGAGACTACCATCCATTTCCTGTTTGAGTGGAAACAGTTCCAGAAATCCTTCTCCCTGCTATTCCTCAAAAATACTTGTTATGTGATTGGGTCAACAGTGTTTAATTTTGGCCGTATGAAGTATAACCTCATTTTTAAATGTCACATTTGCCCTTTGATTTTAAAGACAGTTTGTGCTGTTCAGGTTTTGAAATAATCTAAAACAGAATTAGCTTATTTTACAGCTTTATAAATCTCTCCTGGTTGGCTCCAGTGTTAAGTAGGTTGTTAAATTCTACCAGTAAAGATTTCATCATTTCTCTGAGCGCTGCAGTTTAATATTTGCTGTTGAAGCACTGGGTCAGGCTGACTTTGCCTGCTAGACTTCACTGTTCTCGTGCAGCTTTAAAGGAGAAAATGTCAGAGAAACAAGGGATCTACTTTCTTGGTAAAAAAGCACTGAACATGAAAGCACTGCTGGTTGTGCAGGACAGGGAAGGTGGGGAAGGCTGGTATCCCCATTGCTGGCAAGCCCTGGAGCAGCCTGGCAGCTCTGCCACTGAACAGCTCTGTGCCAACACACTCCAGAGCCAAGGGAGAGCTGCAGCTGCCAGGACCAAGGAGGCTGAGCAAACCCAAGCTCTCAGGAAGGCACTGCAGTGACATGCCTCAAAGAGCTGGGAGGCAGCAGCCCTGCAGAGGAGTTTGAGCTCCCACTTACACCTTCTCTGTATATTTTTTTCATGCTGCCTGAACACCTGCCTCTTGCCTCTCATTAGGACTGCAGAAAATAGAGGCATCAATGCACCAGAGCTGCAGTTGTAGTAATAATTCTGATTATTTGTGCACCACTTCCAGGGCAGAATACTGTCAGTGAAGGGAGGGGAACGGGGGATATGATCCCAGAGCACAGCAGCTGCATCTGCTCTGTGTCACACACCATCACTCAACCCCGGCTCTGGGAACAGTGTCAGAGCTTCCCCAGTCACAGGCTCCTGATAAGTCAGTCACAGCAGTGAAATAGCAGATTTTTGTCTCTGTTCCTCCCTTCCAGCAGCACAGTTCACACCATAAGCTAATGAAAGCTGAAGCTACAGCGAGGGCTGCAGAGGGAGGAAAGCAGAGCGTTTCCTCAGGGGCAGTTACACGTGCACAGGGGTTGGTTTTTAATGTTCTCCTCTGCCCCATCAGCCTGAGATAAGCCCAGCTGGCTGCAGGAGATGTCCCACGGCTGGGAAGCCCGTCCTTCCACAGCACGGAGCTGTGGCTGACGCCGAGAGCTGGAGTCCTCTAGATGTCACCAGTGCCACGGGCTTGCTGGTGCCTGGTCCTGCGGTAGCACATCTCAAAGTGTCCACCCAGAACAAAGGCAGAGCTGCTGTCTTTGAGATGGCCAGCTTTAAAGCCGCCTGTAAGCTGCTAATGAGGCCCCAGTGTATTAGCACCAGCCTCATTAGAAGTTAAAAAAAGAACAAAACTGCTTCGTTTCTTTTTCACCGTTTCGGCTGTTATTTCACTCTGTGCTTTCTCATATCTGGTGTCTGATCAATCCAGGCGTTCTCTTGTCCTTGCTAATGCTGCAGTGCTCAGGTGCAGGCACAAAAAAAATCAGAAATTTACCTTTTCTGGTGCAACACCAGGAAAAAAACCTTGAGAGGAAAATACAATGTTCCTTCTCATCCTCCTCACATGCTGGATTTTGCTGTTACTTCACCTTCATTAACTGTCATATCTTTCAACTTCCCAGTACTTCTGTAGAGTAAGGATTGGTTAACTCTTTGCCTGGACAGAGACAAACCACATCTAGTTGAGGGTCCCAAGGAAAAGGCTCATGTTTGTTAGGACAGACAGGCCTCTGCCCTTTGCAGGGACAGACAGACAGCTGCCCTTCACCCAGGAGGGTCTTTCTGTGCTGAGCTGAAGACCTGAAGGCTCCACCAAACCAAATGGAAAGGCCCAAATGAAAGAGAGAACAAAGATGTCAAAGGAAAAAAGCCCTCCTGGAAATGCAAAGCGTTCACAATTCCCCTTGCTGTTATCACTACTGAAAAAAAGAATGGAACACTGGAGACAATTAGGTCTTTTCATGTTAAGAAACGTGACAAAAAAGACACCAAAGGCTGTATTAACAATGGGTACAGAGGCTACAAGAGGAAAAAGGCAGAAGTCTATCATTTTATAGATGTGAAAGCAAGTACTGACAAAGAATTCTTGCTTTCAGAGCCACAGGCCAGAATTTTTTAGGTATTCTATACCAAGGAGATTTTTTTGCCTAACCTGTACCTACATTTTGATTTCAGTCAGCTCGGGTACAGCTGGTAAGAAAACATGAAAACAAGACTTTTAAAATATTTCATTTTCTCCAAAGTTGCCTTTTCTGGGGAAAAAAAAATCTCAATGGTTTTTCCAGAGTAGATATTCATGTTTTTCTTAGATTTGTTCAATATTTTATTGCCACATCATAGTGACACCAGAACATACCAGGATGCACAAGTTCACACCTTGCTGAGAACTTAGGCAACCTCCAAGATCACTGGGCTTGTGCCTTCCTTACAATCCCCTATTTCCCACTTCTCTCTAGCCGTAAAAATCAATCAGTAAATCACCGCAGCGTTTTCCTTTAAACCACTTGTATACCTTTAATCTGTTTCCACAAATTAAACAAAGCAATCTGTGCTTTACACGGGGAGAGCTCAGCTGGATTATAACATCACCTTATCACTTTAATCATTCCTTTGTTTATATGATACAAAAGACTTTGGTTTCTGTTCCATTTAAAAACGTGCTTTTCCACGTCAGTCGTATCTCAAGTGGTGTTTGTTGCTGGACTGCACAGGAAGTTTTGATGAGCTTTATTAATTTTTGCTGATGACATTTGCACTCCCGTTATGAAATATTTCTTTCTACATCCGGGGCAGGAGATGGTGTCTGTGGTCTTTCCAATAAGATTTTAGGTGCAGAATGCAATGTCCTTCACGTGGACTGAATTAAATTCCACTGAGAGTAGGAATAGCTTGGAGGTGAAATTGGTAAACAGATGTGAGCATGTACAGCCTGCAGAGTGTCACTCCTTGACTGACTCCCTCACGCTGAGGATTTCAGAAAGACTCATTCCTCTGCAGGACTGACACTCCACAGAGACAAACTCCCTTTGGACAGACTGTAATTACAGACCCTGAACTAGTTCCTGTTCCAGTGTGGGAACAGCAGGCAGCTGCCCAGGGCTGGAGGAAGCCCTGAGAATTGGTGGGACACAGGGCACCTGCATCATTTCAACCAAGCATTTGCACCCAGGTGCTGAGCAGTACAAACGTTCCAGCACTCTGGCTGGACTCTGGATGAGAGCTCTGCTTCAGCCTGTGATTAGTTTCCTTTAAAACTCACAATAACATAAAAGGAGACTTCACACAAATGCCAGCCTCAAAACAGCTTGTAATTGTTTTCTTGGCAAATAGTCATAAAGAGCTCTGTGTTTTCAGAGCTGCAAAGTTCATTCACAGATAAATTTGGCAACAGAAGTCACAGACCCACCATACACTCTCTGTTGGGTTAGCTACTACAAACTCCTTAGCCACAGACCGAAAGGAAAATTCACAGAAGTATTTCAGCTTTCACAGTTTAAGTGGTAAATGTCTTCAGTAAATAATTAATATGACAGAAAGAGGATTTGTTGAGTGAGGCAACAGTATCAGTATCGCTAGATCAACTTCATTGTGTTCTGCCTTGCTGGTTAATTCTGCCCTGCCTATTACTATGGGTATAGGATTGCTGCTTAGAATGTTCTCTAAAGTCTCTCCACTTGGCCTATTAAACATTTAAGAATACGCTGCGTACAGACTGTCTGCACTCACCTTAAACTCAAGAATTAGACTTTTGACCATTAATTAAAAAAAAAAAAAAAAAGAAAAACCAGGCATTTTTTGGTTTGTTTTCAATTTGAAGAACACTTCTGTTCCAACTAGTTATTTGTATCAGGTAAGAAATCAAGCAGAGAAACTCTGATTTAGAAAGAAGGATCCTACAGCCACATTTCAGAGTAATTGTTCAGCAATAAAGAGTCTGGATTAAAGTGAAACACGAGATCAATAGTTCTCATTTCAGAGAAAATGAGGATTATTGGACAGAAAGCAAATCCCAGCCTTTGGTTTGATGTTTGGAAATGTATACAGTAAATATACCTGCAAAGCAATCGATGGACACAGTTTGTGCTTTCCATTTGAGAGAACTGAGGGGGGAGGGATCAGGAACAGCTCTCTGTAAGGTTGTTCCCCCTTCTCAAAGCAACGGGAACAATTCCTGCAGCTCACAATTTGGGGAAACGTCACAGTTTGCCACACCAACCACAGAAGTAACACAGCAACTACGGAGAATAATTTAGCTTCTGGGTTTATTTATTAGAATCGTTTTGCCATTGGCTTTGATAGCAAATAAAACCATTTATTCATGGCTAGAACAATGCAGTAAAATGATGGGAAAATTCCTAAAGTCATCACACAAAGTTCGACGTAGCTGGAGCAGGACTGAAGCTGAATCAAGTTACCAGAACAGAGAGGAAAAAGTATAAATTTAGAAACATGATTTTTAGGAGGTGTATTCACTTAACAAAAAAATCCAGCAGAAAGATAAGGCATTGCCTGGACTAAAGAACTGGGCACATATGCAGGGCAGCCTCAGAAGCTCTCCAGTGCTCTCTGACATATTTATTTGGCAGAACCTTGGAAGACTATTTTTTTCCCCAGAAGATTTTTCTTATAGATAATGTCAGAGAAAAAGAGTGAGAGAGAGAGAGGGAGAGAATAATGATGCTTGAAAAGGAAGAGTTGCTTTAAAAAAGTGCTGTTGTTGGCACAGGGATATTAGTTGCACCTCACCTTCACCACCAGCATTTTTTTTCCATAAAGGATTTCTCCTTAAAACAGCCTTACTTATAAAATATGCACAGTTAAAATTTTAATCTATCACATATAACTTCATTTATCCTGCTGAAACTTTTGCATTCTTACAGTTCTTGTACCTGAGTGCAACTTAGCATGGAAAGCTCTCCTGGAGAAGAAAGATAACTTTTTCCGTTGTTCTATTACACAAAAAATTTACTTTACTTACTTTAAATTCGATTAGCTGAGTTTTTAATTATCTGATATGAACTTGCTTTCCTGTGTTTATTATTTTTGGAAACTTGTTTTGAAGAATAGTCTGTGCAATATACCCTTGGTTATTCTTTACCCTTAAAGAAAATACTGACTTGGTAAACTTTGTACATGAAACAATTGGACAACATGAATATATGACCTAATTTATGAGTGTTGCTTTTTTTGGCACAGCCTACCCCTCATTGAAAGCAGCACCCTGTAACTGCATTATTAGCTTGGCAATACCCACTGCACTGAAGAGGGAGCTGAAATCTGTGCTTCTCCATTTCATTAACAGTCCAAACTCTTTACAGACCCACACCTTGAGAGAAAAATTAGCAATAAAATATTGTTGACTTACAAAACATGCCAGTCCTTCTTTTATTTTATTTTAAACTGGCATTTTGTCAGTATTGTGTCTGAAGAAACAAAATTAGTATTTCAGGGGTTTCCATGTGCTATTGGTTAATTTAAAATACAGGTTTTGTTCATTAAAGGTTATTAGCTGGATTCTACTTTCATTGGTTAGGCAAGAACCACTCTGATTTCAATAAAAGATATTTAACATATGGGGCAGAAGAAAACTCAGGAAAAAGTGCTACTCTTTACCTTGAAAAAGAAACCAAACCGTGTCTTGTCATTTAAAAGTCAAAGTTTACCCAAAGCTTCTTGTCCCCACACCCAGATGGGATCACACTCACCCTGATGAGAAAGTGCATCAAAGATGTTTTGAGCCTTGTTTAGCAATAGCTTGGTTTTGCCATTATTCTTCACACTGATCCCTCCTCCTTTTTATGGGATTGCTCATAGAAGAATTTAAGGGTGTTGGTAAAACTGTGGTAACAAGCTGGTATCAGTGGTAGTGGACAGTGTGTAGCTGTGCTACAGGAAAATGATATCCCAGGGGGATATTTAATGGAGGAGTGCAGGCAAGAAGTCCTAATGTGCCCAGCTGAGAGCAGAAGTCTGGAGCAGGACAATGTGCTGCAGCTGAGCAAGAATGAAGGGAATAAAGCAGACTGGCTTTACCTCTGACCAACACGAATGTGTACTGAGAAATCCAGAGCTATTGCTTTTCCTTCCCTGCTTTTTCCCTCCACCCATTTGCATTTCTTAACAAACAAATCCAGTGTTCACAAAACCAACACCTTGTCAGCCCAGCCAGCAGGCAGGAACAGCGAGTCATTAGAGAGCAGTTCCAGTGCCCTGTAACAGTGCACCAGAAAAATCTGTGGGAAGGTGAGGTTGCACCTACGATACCCTTGTGTTTCATCTCTCAGGGAGCTCGTTTTGCAAGCAGAGGCTGGCAGGACTCTCCCTGTCACCGTGTGTGCACAGCATGTCCTGCACAGCTCCTGCCACTGCTGGCCCAGTGCACGGCCCTCCTTTATCAGGTACGGGACACCAAGAGGGATTGTTACATGACCAAGCCTGACACAGACCAAAGCACAGTGGCCACCTAATCCTGTCTTAAAAAAGGAGGTGGCTGTGTTGTGAATTCACAGCCTTGGGGAGCAGTTACCCACCATTCATGGCCCAGCAATGCTCAGACACTTACATGCTGTAGGAGGGACTCATTTCCCTTACAACCAACACAAGCAAACACAAAAGATTCTCTCTGACATTTGGGATTTTTCGGGGGGGGGGAGGGTCCACAGGGAAAGGGAAACACAACTGTTTGGATGGGAGGTGCTACATCCTTTAGCTTTTTTACCATGGCTAGGCAATATACGATTGAATGAGGAAATTCCAGTGCCAGATGAGCTCAAAAAATAAAATTTGGCTGCAAGAGCTTTATGATGATGAAGAGCATACACGCTCACTTGATCAGTTATGTCTATCTGAACTGACTTTGTGACACATTAACAGTATAGTTTTGTAACATTTGAACATAATTTTAATGTACTTCCAGCGTCACATCTGCTTCCTCCTGAAATGGGACAATAATGGCATTTGGAACAGCAAGTAAAAGGCACAGGGACTGTGTACACAAACTCTAAGTGTGACAGAGACCATGACCAGACCAAGAAACATGTCCAAAGGAACACTGACCCCTGATTCCCTTCCTCATTCCTTACAGACACGCCAAATCACACTTTGGGATGCCCCTTTGTTTGGTGCAGACACACATTTTTACTCTGGAACAGATTAATCCTTGATTTTGCTTTGCACAAGGGAATCCAAAGGGATAACACAGAAAATCTATGCAATAATATATCTATTTTTTGAGGCATACTGGAATTTTAATGGCAGCATTTCTTCCCCTGAGTGTTTCTGTTGCCTTGCAGCCTCAGAGCATTGCACATTCCCGCTGCTCCACTTTTGTTCTGCTGGTTTGGTCCTGCATCACTCGGGTGGCTCGTGACCAGAGGCATTATGCCTTGCGTAGTTCCCAATTCCTTCCTGCTTTTGGGAACATCCTGGTTGACCTAAGTTTCTTTGCAGGGCTAAATATCTCCCCAAAGGAATTCTTCCCTGCAAGCCCACAATCAGTTCTCATCAGCTTTGGCTTCAAACCACACTGACTGCCAAGCTTGCCTCTTGGCAGGGAGGTAGGAATTCCACATTTTCTCACTCCCTGGTCAGGTGAGCCAACCTCTGAGAGAAAAGTAAAACTATGTTTTCATTCTGGTGCTGTATTGTACTCCCTCTTAACCCAAAACACGTTAGGAATGATGTGAGGGACAAACCAAAATTCCTTGGCAAAGGCATTAATGAAATCCATGCTGTTTGGTGTGTACATTTTCAGCATCTGAGGGCAGGCCACATGCAAAGTCCCACACTCATCATTAAATCTTGGGAGCTTGTTCCAGGCCTACCAGTTTATCATAGCCCAAGAATTTCACTTTGTAAGAGAGCCTGGAGTGGTGAGTGGCCAGTCCTGGAGTCTGCACGGGAGAACACTGCGGTGTTGGGAACACTTGTCATTTGGTTTGTCGGAGACACTTCAACACAGGACATGGAATTCAGAGGAGATCGTGCTCTGTAGCCAAGTGAAACCTTCTTCTTCCTATGCTGACTTAATTAACTGTTGGGGAAAAGAGCCATTTGCTCATACTGAAGAAAAGTGCAGCCATTAAATGTTGCCCTCATTTCTGATAATGCTCAGACCTCACAGTGTGCTGTGCAACACCCACACAAAACAAGTCCTGCCTTCGAAGCCTTTGCAACCTGAACTCCTTAACTTACACATATAAAAGCCATGGCCACTGGGGCAGACATCCTCTCCAAGGTATGCTGCCTTTCTGACTTGTTTAGGTAGTTTGTAAGGTTCTAGTTCTCTCTCAATTACCAAACCAGGAAAGGTTTTGCTTGTCTACCTCTGCGAATTCTGTGGAAAAAGTAAGGTGCAAATGTGGTTTAATTGCAGCTCCTCTATGCATTCACAGTCTGGCTGTTGCTAAGACAACATGTGATTGAGAGACATAAGAAGGATAAAAAGGAATCTCTCAGAAAAGTGATATGGAATGGAAACAGTAAAGAAACAACACAAGTTCATCCTAGGGTGGTTCTCTGACCTTCTCTTCAGCAATACAGTTAAGCATCGAGTTTTGCTAAACTAAGGGTGAAACCTGTTACCAAAATATTCTAAGGACAGTTTTAATAAATATCAGCTGTGCAAACACGAGCACTTGATTTGTGTACACAGGTACCTGCGTGTCTGGGAGGTTCCACGTGTGCTTTGCTTTGGTGCTGGAATGAGAACAGACTTGGTATCACATAACAGCACATGGGGCAGAGGTGGGAGATGTGTTCATGCTCACAGGAGAGACCTTCCAGCCATTCTGGGAGTAACACAGAGTATCACAAGGACCATACCTGGCTCCTGAAGCAGAAGTTTCTGCAGCCAAGAACGTACCTTTTTGTCCACCAGTTGTTCAGCTCCCACTGGTTGCTGTTTCAAGTTAAGTGTATTTGGGAAAGACAAGTGGATGCCATGCAAGGTAGAAGACAGCAAGTTACATGTATTCAGGAGCAGTAACCACTCTTTGGGACTGCCAGTCTCCTCTGCATTTTTGACCTCAGTTGCTAAGTGACAATGTTTAAGGCAAGATAAGTCACCTGCTATAGAGGCGTTTGCAGCCACAGGCAGGGATAATTATAAAAAAGGTGTCAAGTCAGTGCAGTGATAGCATCATGCCCAACAGATTTGTTTTCTTCTCATTACAGAAGGGGACAAACCACATAATCTTCTTTTGGAAATCCTTGGTTTTCTGCTTAAGGGAACATTAGTTAAACACTGGAGCTATTTCTGTGCTCCCACGTTTTTAATTCTCAGCCTCGACGGCAGCGTGGTGGCACATGGACCACGCTGTGCTCTTCTGGTTCTGTGTGGCCCAGTACCAGGTAAGCATGAAAATCAAATTTATAGTGTCTTTTAGCACAGATTTTCAGAGGGATTAAACTGTCACTTCTAGAATTTTGTTGGGGAAAATGAAAAAGAAAGGTTTTGTCAACCTAAGCTTAATGGACACCACTGTGCCAGGCTGAAGGAGCTGCTGCACAAACCTGCTCCGTGCTGTGCTCCTGTTGATCCACAGGCTGGTGCTGAGAGCTCTGGGGGAGTAATGGCTCTTTGACCCTGCCTCGAGGTGGGAGCCCTATTTTAATAAGTGAAAGGTTGCTGGAACAATGTCATAGGAGGGCCAGGCAGTCCCAAGCTCTGCTGCATATCAGGCTGTGGTGTTTACCAGGAGGAGGGCCTTGCAGTATGAGCAGGATTTGCACTGACTGCTTCTTGGGTTGGGTTTTTTTTTCTCCAGCACAGTTCCACTAATTTTCACCCTTCTATTTTGTTTGGCTTTCTCTTTTAAGGAGAGCTAGAACGTACTTGCCAGTTGGCCAGAAATCATTTAAATGACTGGTTCAGTCAGTAGGCTAAATAATCCATTACCTGCATGGGATAAACGGGATGTAAAAGGTTCTTTAAAATAAAAAATCCTCTTTAGATAGTTGTGACTGCCAATGGAGAGGAGATTTATGAAACAAATAATATTTTCTCAGCTATCTTAGTGCATTGTTCTTGTTTCACTCTGCTAAAGCCCTCTCCCACTAAGATCTTTATTGCACAACTCCAGGAACATTATTCCTTGAAATTGCTGCTGGCTCAAATCCTTTAGTTATTGCTGTTACTGCAGAAGTACGAGGAGGATCTTCCCACATCATGACATTGCATGTGTTCCAGGCTGGAAATGGGCTATGGGTCATCCAGTTCTCACTGAGCTGCTGCTCCTAAAAACAGCCCCAGAAAGTGGTATACACAGATTATCTTCCCAGCAGAGAAAGGCACAGAAGAACATTTTAAATGCTGTGATTTGAGTGGCTTCACCTTTCCCAGTTATTACTTAGTACCACATTTTGGATTTCTTTACACCTAAGACTATTTTGCACAGATTTTGAAGAACTGCACAGTTATTTTTGAGCAATGGCAGTGGAGATGATGGTGCATCTCATTCAGCTTGTCAGCTGGGTTCAAAGCCAGCTGCCACCACCCATGAAGGGATTGGATTTGAGAGCATTACTCAGGAGCACTTGGATGATTTGACTCAGCTGTGTCAAATATTTTCTCACCTACAGTTTTTCCAAATTTGGATGGGAGGTGAGGAAATATAAGGAGACTAGAAGGATCCTAAGGAACGGGGCATCAGTTTGCCAAGGTATTAAAACACCCATGGTAAACTCAGTTAAACAGAGGCCAAATTCTCTCATGCCATAAGCCCACGCACCAGCAGGGATATACAGATGCCATCTCTTCCCTTGGGGCACCTGCTGTGTCTGATACCACTCAGGGCTGCACAACACAGCTAGAGGAGGGTTGTGGTATCAGGGGTTCTCATCAGCTCTCAGGGCTGTCACCCACTTGCACAGCAAACCAGAATATTGCTTTTAATGTTCCACTCTGTAAATAACAACATTGCTCCCTGGCTTCTATAAGCAAAGTCTAACTAATACAGCAATTTAAGTAATCTCTGAGTACAGACACTCCTACTCCAGCAGACTCTTTCTTTCTTTCTTAAATGTTTGTTCAAACTGTTCTCAAGTTGCACAAGCCAAATCAGGGTAATTTTCTAAATGACAGCACACTGTAACCTGCAAAGCCTGCCTGTTTCCTTGGCTCACTGCATCCCTGCAGATGCACCTCACTGCTGCCACCACGTTATCCCACACCGTGCAGGTTCCTACGTGCTGCTCGTGGATGTTGGGCAATCTGGAGAAGAGCTGTGGCTGAAATCTGGCCAAGGTGTTGCTGTTTGCTGGTCACTGTCGTGGCCTTCCAGCATTTGCTGAGTCCTGGCCCCTCTCCTGCTCTCTGCAAAGGTTTGCTTGGGGCAATTTTTAGGTTTGGAAAACTGAGAAGGCAGAAAAGACCCAAGAAGGAACTGGGCAAAGGGTGGCAGAGGAGGACTGGAGGGGTACTGCCCTTCCAGATGTGCAAGGGGAGTGGAAGAGTGAGATGAGGGATCACAGTCCACAGTGCCCCTGGCTGTCCTTTGAGCTCCCTTGGGATGCTCGTTCAGGAGCAGGGATTGACTGGTGAGAGGACCCCCAGCAAGGGGATGCAAACAGCTCTCCAAGCCTCACGTCACTGCTTCATTACTCCAACACGAGGCACATTTTGATCCTACAGTGAAGCCTTCCCAGTGCCTTTCTAGTGACCAGGGACCGATCAAACACTTCACGTTATCTGGGGCAGAATCTCACAGATGTTTCCTCGCAGGAACCTTGAGCAGAATAGCAAATGTTTCAACATCACATACAAAGCTGGGCCAGAGCCAACCCTTTATGGTGTTGTTTTGTGTTTGCCTATAGTATTGCATGTGCCTGTCAAATCCGCTTCCTGTCTCGGATATTAGATCTGGGGATGGACAGCTTCCAAATCCTGGCCAGCTCCAAAGTAAGCTGTGCTCCACAAAAATAAAAACAATAGTATCAGAAGAAGTATAAATACTCAGATGAATAACTGTCTCTTTATTATTTCCTGGCTTGCCCGCTTACATGTGTTCCTAGGAGGGGGGCAATTTTAAAAGACATAAGCTAAATTCCTGCTGGCCAAAGAGATGAAAGTCTCTGTTGCTCTCACAGCCTTTGTATCTTACATGTCAAAGTGATATCCAACAAAATATGCTTTTAAGAACCATCCTCATCCATTTTGACATTCATACAACGGGCTTTGGAATAGGTTTGTGAATGTTATTTTGCTATCAGAGCATGATTTCAGACAGATAGGAAAAGTGGTGAAGTGTTACCAAATTGCTTGTGAAGGATGTGGGATATCCAGTTTTAGGAGAAAGAATGTGACAGCCAGATGGGGAAGAAAATCGTGTGTGAGAGTGGGGATGCCCATAACAAACAAGTGGCTGGTGTTTTAAACACCAGGCCTAGACCCAGTGTCTCCTTGGCTTTAGCTTTAACCTTAGTTCTTCGGGAAAAATACTTCCAGATTTGCAACCTGGATTTACTTATTAGGGTTGGTTTAAAAGGAAAAAAAGTGTTGTAAAATACAGCAGAAAAAAAGTATTTGACTAGTTGAACAAAAAGAGTAGAAGAATTTAATGTTTCTCATTTCTTAAGTAATTTCTAAATCAAATCTGAATTTTCTGGTCATTTCTATAACACTGAAGTTACAGATTTATGCCACCGAGTTGTAACAAGGACAGTGTTTGTAAGACACTGAATTCAGAAAAAGTGGTCACCTAATTTGGAGCAGTTATTGACTTAATTTTGTTTTCAACAACTGCCTTAAACTATATGAACACTACATTTAAGATATTAATAAAGAGAATAAAAACATTAACTGGTGTTCCATTATTGTATGGTTAACTGGTAACACAATGTTAAACATGCACTGAGGTGTCCAACAGCACACACAGTATTTACAGGCACAATTCCTTTGGATTTTGAGGATTGTCC
Organism: Neopelma chrysocephalum; assembly: GCF_003984885.1. NCBI lineage: Eukaryota > Metazoa > Chordata > Aves > Passeriformes > Pipridae > Neopelma > Neopelma chrysocephalum. Next base: position 4,693,216 of record NW_020897781.1, read on the forward strand.
TTCTAAATCACCCACAAAACTCTGAACTCCACTGATTTTCAGACTGTTTTAGTGATTTGAACTGGTGGTTACCACCTCTCTGAGGCTGAGCATGAAGGGGAGGAGGACCCAGAGCACACAGGAAAGCACAGGTGGGATATTTGCCACTGGGCAAGAACCTCCTGTTACCTCTACCTAAAATTATCACAATCTATTAAAATATTTTTTTCTGATATTTTCAGGCTGTTCAAAACACATTTGTGCCACAATGCTGGAGAATTAAGTGGAGCTGAAGCAGCAGAAAAGATGGGAGCTGAAGACAGCATCAAAGGTGAGATGCCAGACATGGATCCCTCACCTGCTCAGTTTTCTAGCCTGGAGAATTGTTCATTAGTGGCAGATCACAACCCTTCCCCATCAATTCACGTGCAGTTGTTAAAAGGTTCCATTCTCCCATCCCCTGGTCTGATTTATTTATTTCTCTGGGCTAAAAATGCTGTTTAACAATCTCACAGCCCTTTTCCTAGAAAACAGAAATTATTCATCTGAACTGGTTTTTTTTTCCCTGCCACCCCTGTGGTTCAGGCTATTTCACGACCATGAACTGGAGGAGTCAGAGAGGTTTTATCTGTCTACTTTGTGCTTTGCTTTGTGGTGTCCAAGTTAGAAAGACTTTCTATTTCCTGATCATTCTGAATCGCAGGATTTCTGCTTCAATTCCCAATTTGGCTCTGCCCATTATTCTTTTTTTTTTCTCTGTCATTTTATCTTTTCCAAGGCCAAAAAAATCCTTCTGGATGACAGCTATTATTTATCCACAGGTATATTTTTCTTACTACTGTGAAGTTTTTCTTAGTATTGAAGTGAGTAACTTTGCAAACAAGGCATTTTTAAAGTACAATGAATGTCCTTCAGTTAGAGTGGATTAGCAAGGACACGAGACTTCAAATGTTTTGTTCATGGACTGTAGACAATTCATTGACTTGAAAATGAGAACTAAATTGAGTAAAAAGAAAAAATATTTATTCATCCTAAAGTTTCACTGGCTTTCAGAGCAAGATTTGCTTCCAGAGCTTCAAACCATTAAGAATGTCTGTTGGAACCATCCCCTATACTTAAAAAGTCTGCAGATTCCTCTGAGAATAATTATAGCTCAAAAATCCAGCTAATTTGGTTTCTTTACCCACACCTCTAGATAACAGTAGCTGTCAAATATTATCACAGTTTGGATTTTTTCCCTGGACCACTAAATTACATTGTGCCATCAATGCAGAAGAACCATTTGTTCTGCCAAATACTGTTGGGGTTGATGGTGGCTGGCTCTGTGCACTTTGATCTCATCCAGTTGCTGCTTTGTTACTGCATTGGTCAATCCTGAAGGTAGAATTCCATTCATGCAGAGAGGAATTTCCCCCCCCCGAATTGTGATGCATGTTTGCAGTTAAATTAAGTGATGTTCAATGTATTTTGTCTCACCTTTTTTTATAAATCCAAAGTTTACTTTTTTGCTTTAGGAAATACAACCTCAGCATCCAAACTTTGTTTTGAAGGTGCAGCCTGGGATAGTGGAAGGTGTCCCTGCCCACGGCAGGAGGTTTGGAACTAGATGGTCTTTAAGGTCCCTTCCAACCCAAACCCTTCCATGATTCCCCCTTCCTTCATGGAGGACTGGTCCAATTCTAAATAATTCCTCCATGAGTATTTCAGACACATGGTCTCCTCTCTGGCAGCCTCCCCTACGCTAAATTCTCTCTGGTGCCTGGAACAGCTGCTTATTCCTCCAGCTTGGGCCTTTGAGATGTAAATAGTGTAATCCGACTTCAAGAGGCAAGGAAATATTAGCAGAATTTAATGTAAATATTGTATAAATCATCCCAAAATAGCACGGCCACGGGATCAGCCAAAGACACTAACTGAAAGTTAAACAGACTAAGTAAATATAGACTAACTATATTCCCCTCCTGGAATTGCCTCTGGAATGGATCCAGACAGGAAATAGGTTAAAATGCAGTCTTGTGGCAGCGATATTAAAAAGCCATTGGCCCGTTTGGTGACATTTATAATGAATTTTATGTACTCCATACATTTTTAATACATGCCGAGTTAAATATTATCAAATCTATAAAAAGATTATGGAAAAAATGTCTGGTTTCATATGGGTGGACACTGCCTGGAACTCTCTCTGTGGGTTTTGTGTGAGAGAAGTGTTTGAGAGAGAACATGAAAGAGAAAAATAAAAATCCCCACGCTGCAGTTTTGGAAAACTATTACTTGTCCATCCAGAGCCCAGAAATCATCACGTATCAAGGCAACAGAATTTCCAAGACACAAACCACAATAGGGACTAAGGACTGAGATGTAATAATTCCATCCCTTACACAGGCAAAGGGAGAAATATCAATTTCATTGTCTGATGTGACTTTGAGCAGCTTCTGGGTCAGTGCAGTGGAAGTACAAAAGGACTTTTTTCCTGTATGGATGCTTTTCCAGCAGGTCCCTAATCTTGCTGTAGCAAACATGACAAATAGGAGCTTTGTGCATAGGTGTTAGAAGATAAAAGGTACTCTGACTCATCTAGAATAGTCGTCTTGGAATACAGGTGCTTGTCTTGATGTCCAAAAGACTATTTTCCAAGGAACTACTTTGTCCAAATTGTCCACATGACAAACAGGACAGGATTTCCTGCCTCCTGCTCTCACACTGTTCCCAGACACAGCAGGAGGTGTCTATGATCCCTCCACACCCAGCATGGCTCAGCTACCCTGCAGATTCAAACCAGAGGCTGCAGGTAAAGTCCAGCACACCCAGAGGGAACCCAGATGGGTCTGGACTAACACAACCTTAACGACAGAAAAGGCCTTTCCTGCAGTGAAGAAAACATCACAGGCAGGTTTTTGACTGACTGAGCACCAACTCCACTTTGACAAGCAAACCAGCAGATCACCCTTGTCCTCCCCCCCAAGTCTGCCACAAATTCACACAAACTGCTGCCCAGAGCATCAGCCCCCAGAGCTTGCTGGCCATGGTAGAGGCACTTCCTCACTCACCTGCTGCCTGTGTCAGCTTCCACAGCACCATCCTCAGGTAAGAGCAGCTCCAAGGAGGAAATAACATCTCCTGAAGGAGCATATCCACTTGTGATTAATCATCAACCTCCTCTTATAAGTGCTGGGCTCACAGCTGCAGTGATTTAAGCTCTAAGACCTACAAAACAACCTAGAGAGGCACTCCCTGGCTCTTGTGCTGCTCTGTGACCCTGCTGTAACCTCATGTGGTTGCTCAGAAGGCACCTGAGGAGTGGGAGGACATCTGGGAACCTGGAGTTTGGGAGTCCCCAAGTTTCAGTTCTTTAATTCAACACTAAGTTGACCTTTGGCAGCTCCCTGAGCCCTGTTCTGCTTTGGAAGGGTTTGTCCAGGGCTCTCCACAGAGTGGAGGACCCAAGGCCCAGCAGTTCACAAACATCTGCAGGTGCACCCTGCCCAGAGTAGGAGTGTTTCTATTTTAAGTTGCTTAAGTGGTGCCAGAATACACTTCAAGTGCAGTCACCTAAATCCAGAGGTCAACCTCTGGTGTCTGGAACAGTTTCCTGTAAATAACTGCTGTTCTGTCACATGGAAGGGCCTGTGGAGCTGTTTGTGTTAGTGCTGGTGGAACACAGCTAGTAAAGACATGGATGCCTTGAGCACCCTGCTCACCTCTGGCCACGCAGGGATTAGCAGTGGGTGGCAGCTGCAGAGGACAAAATCCAGCTCTGCTGCTCGACATGGGCTTATTTCTTATTTTGATAACTATCCCACATATGAATTTCTACATATTTGCTACTTCTAAGGCAGTTTTGGGATCTCCCTTTTCGTAAATTGCTTCCAGGTCTCACACCAAGATGCTTCAGGGCAAAACTGTCCAGCACCTGGAACTAGAAAAGTAAAACCAGGTGGTGGAAGTTCTTGAAGGAACTAAAATTCTACTCTTTAGGGGTCAAGAGACACTGTGAACTTAATAGGAATGATCCCAGTGCAAGCCCTGTGAAACACAGAAGAGAGAGAACCATTTAATTGGTAAAGACAGCTCACAAATCACTGTCTTGTGTAGGTCTAAAGCTTGTGCTCTAGAGAACAGACCTTTTATCAAAACAGAAGGAGATAATAATGTACATCAGGAACAGCAGGAAATTTTATTACAGATTTGAAAAAAAAGATATTTGACTTTTATTTTGTATCTCTGAAACAAAGGAAGGATCAAACGTTTTTATTATTAGGCGTTGAATTATTTATTTTACTCTGCTTAAGCAAACTTAAGCTGGTTTTCAGTTTTTGATTTCCCAGAAAATTATCCCATTTGCTTTTCAGGTATTTCATAATAGATTTCCTCATTATGAGGTATTTCTTTTTAAAAATGGCTTCTATTAAGTGCGTTCCAAATTAAATCCAGTAGAATTATATGCCTTGAGACACAGTAAAATGGAAGAATATGATTATCAGCCATCTAAATTGAACTTCTCTGCTATCATTCCGTGAATAACATTAGAATTTAGCCTCATGCCACAAAGCCAAAGTTACTTTTTATGTAAAAATCTGGCAAAACACTACATTTCAAAATTAGAATTGATTTATTTGAAGAGTGTTCCTACAAGACGGGCACTGAAGACTTGATTTCAGAGCACAGAAATGAGAACATGTTGCCATTCGCTTCAGTGCTCAGCAATGAAAACAACTTCATCAACACATCTCCCACAGCAGTTTTTGGTGGGATATGCTTTATCCCAAGTGTCCAGAATAACCAAAGGCAGAACTCATTTAGATATAAATCTCTTAAAACTATGCTCAAGTGGGCCAGGGAACCAGAACAGCAAGGGAGAAACAAATAAAAGAAGTAATGAAATTCTGGTGGGTTTGTTTCATTTAGTTTTTGAAGTTACGTTCTGTCTAAGAATCAAATAGGGCCAGAATAGAATGAAACTTGTTTCTTCTCCCTTCTGCATCAAGCTTTCCATGAAGTCTTTAATCAGGAAGACCAATTCCTAAGCCAGATGTGTATCCCACTGTAGGAACTCCAGTAAAACCAACACCAGTTCTCTAGAGATCCCCTCTGACACAAGGAAAGGTAAAATCCATCCCAGCTCAGCTTGACTTCACCTGCAAAGCAGCCAACTGTGTGCTGGGGAGATTTTTCACCATTGACACTGGTGGGGAGCCAAGGAATGTTTCCAAAGGCTGACGCTGGAACCACGGGACAGGGACTCGGTCGCTCCGTTCCCGGCGCTGCCGCTGACGTGACACAAACTGGGACAAGTCACTTCCCGAGGTGTCCCAGCCAAACCAGTGCCCGTAAGCAAACTGTGACTGGCTTGCACAGACACTCACTCTGTGCATCCCCAGCTGCTGCTGAATCCAACAAATGCGGTGAATCAGTCAGTTCCCCAGAACTGCCCCCAGCTGCTCAGTGGAAGCTGTTCCTCTCTTAGGCCTGGTTTGGGATGTGAGTGCTGGGAAGAGGAATGTGGACGGAGGAATGACAGCACACACAAACTCTTGGAGCACTCAGTGTTCTCGGAAATGTAAATAACACCACGAAACACCACATGGGATATGTAAGCTTCTTTAATAATAATAAATTTATGAAGTGGCAGGAAGCCACCACTTTGTAAACCGATTTTACTCAATCACAGTCCCTCTATTGTTTTCCTCATTTAACGTGAATACATTCTGTAATTTGTATGTGAAACAACTACACAGAGATATGTTCTGAACCCCTCTTGCTGATTTCACTGGTCAGAAAAACATTAAACATGCGGAAACAGCACCTTATTAAAACTATAGGCCTTTTCTCATTACATCTCCTTTTCCTAAGCTAAAATGTCTCTGAATAAGCCAAATCTAGAGTTTTTTTACCTTGTCCTGTGTTCTGAGATGTAGAGGGGCCTGCAGAGACGTCTGATAAAACCTCACATATAATAAGTAATTCAGAAGGCTTTGTAAGCAATAGCTGCAGTTGCTTCTTCAGACTAGAGAGAGCTTCTCATGCATTAATGCACTTAGTTAGGTTTTGTGAGGAGCTCAGAGGAGGACATGCCCTCTTCCTGATACAGTTAGTTGAGCCTGGACTCTGCACCACTGATATTGTTCAGCAACTGTGTGCACCAATAATTTAAAAAAAAACAATACATCAGGCTGTTCTTATCAGAAACAAATAATAAATCTTATCATGATAGTAAAAAAAAAAAAAATGGCAATTTCTGATGTGTGACATTTTCATTGCTTGAGAATGAATCAGTGCAAAGTGAGGTAACCCACACCCCCATCCCTCGGGGCTGGGGCGCGTTAAACCAGGCGCCGTCTCTTGGAATCCCTCTCCATGTCTTCAGTGGGAGAGTCTCCATTGCACCCAAGAGGAGACACCAAGTTTAGCAAAGGGTCTTCAGATGCCCCTCCAAACAGGGACAGCAACAAAGCCACGCCATAGCCAGTAGCTCGTTCACCCTAGAACAGAACCAGAACCACACAGTTCGTACCTCAGATTGTATGAACTGAATTTAGTTTTAATTTACCCCCTCACTCAGTCAGAGGAATGATGGTGAAGAGCCACAGCCAACACTCAGGGTCCCTGGCAGGCCTTGTGCTGCTGTATCCTCACTGCTACTGGAATCTGTCCTGGCTGGATTAACCCAACACATCAGCTGATTCACATGAGAACAGAGCTCACACTGACTTGAGCCTGGATTTACACCAGCATTGTTCAGGGCAGGGAATCTTCCACCCAGGCTGAGTATGGATTTGGAGCTGAAGCTGAATAAACTGGGTTTAAAAAAAAAGGAGGCAGAGGGAGTAAATTGGCTTGGTTTTTAGGAAAAAAAAGAATATACACAAGTTCCATCAAAGGGAGGAGGGGAAACCCCCAAGAGGGAACACGTTTTCTATGCTGCAGGTCAGCAGGCAGGATGATCAACTCTGGTCAATCATCTTAAAACAACATGGGTGAAAATGGAAGGCTGGGATTACTGCCATGAACAGAAAGCAGGCAAGTTGTCAAAAGTCTACAATGTTAAAGATGCTGCTGATTAAAGCGTCTGTCAGAATATTTTTAGAACCAAAATGAAAAATACAAACAGATGAAACTACCAAACCAAAGAAATTCGCAACGGAGACGACGAGTCAGCTTTTCCCAAGAACTCTTCTCCTCCTATTTCTGTCCCTCTGAACTGGATGGACACAACTCAGAGCCCCTGCAGGTGTCTTTACCCACCACATGAACATACTCACTGCGTGCACGGGCGCAGCAATGTCTATATGGACCCAGACACCAGGCCAGTCGAAGCCGATGTGGGAAGCAATGAAGAGCCCGGCACAGGAGCTTGGAGTATTGTCTCTGTCCTGCAGGAACAGTAAACACACAGTTGGTCTTGTAAGAAAAGAAAATGGCAACGGTTCATTCTGCCTACAGAAAAGGCAGTTATGCAAATCTTGTTCAAAGCTTAATCAATGGCCCTAAACCAAACCATTTATGCTGTAAATCCTTTGCTCTGTCCCTGGTAGCAGTCCCTGCTCAATTCCTGCTCTGCCCACGCTCCTTCCTGCAGTGTTGTTGGAACTTAACTGCACATTGTAACTCTCGAATGCAGCAAAAGCAGCTGCAGCAATTCCTGAGGTCTCTGTCCTCAATTTCCTGGTTTCTGCATTCCCAGTTACAGCCTCTGCTGGTTATGCATGATCTGAGGAATACATGTCTTAACTTCCTAAATGGTCTCCATCCAGGAATGGATTCATTTAGGGCCATGTTTAACAGGCAAGCAGCACAAAGACACCTTTGCAGCAGAGCACCCCGTTTAAAACTGACACTGAATATCACTGCAGCCACATACAGCCTGCAAAGCCCCAGGGAAAAGGCCCTGAAGTCCAGAACAATATGGCCACTTCTGAAAGATTAGAACCCTCAGGAAGAGCTTCCAGCCAGCTACCAGCAGGCCAGCACACTGCCCAGAAAACATACATTTTTATGTAATAAAGAAATTTAAAAGAAAAAAATAATTCTTACTGCCACAGAGTTCTTCATATCAGCTACAGCAGAGGTAAATTCACTGAAGTGGAGCTCAGGGCAATACACCAGAGGATGGACCAAGTCTCCACAGTTCCTGCCAGCTTTAACACAAGCCTTTTCCCACTCTTCATTATTGGTAAGGACAGCAGCATGGTACTTTCCTGTAGCAATTCCCTAGTGAGACAAGAGACAAAATCAGGAAGAAGTCACCTTAATGGCACCGGGCAGGATAATTCTGTACTGTTCTCCCTCACCATCAAGAGCTGCTTTCCATCTAACAAAACCACCAAGAAAAAATGGCTCAGAACTACTCCACAATAAATTAATGCTACAAAGACATTGTAGCTCCTGCTGAATCTTTTAAATTTTCTGAAAATCCATTCTGTGGTGAAACAGTCTTCATTTGTATGTCCTATTCAAATCACTGTCCCAAGAACATATTTATTTGTAATTGCTGAGCAAGCAAACTCTATCACTTTGCAATTATTCATCCTTAGAAATAAAATTAAATACGAAACAAATTATAAATAAAAAATCTAAAATGCACACACAGAGGATACCTCAGCAATGTGTGTCCATCACAGTTTGAATGTAACATCCTCATTAATTGGAAAGGTTGCTTCCTTCCAAACACACAAAACCCAGAAGCGACTAACAAATCATTTTTCCAGCATGAAAATGATGGGAAAGGATTCAATTCAAAGGATTGATGTTTACACCAATATATGCAAAATTCACGCTTCTAAAATTTGCCACCATTTCTCCTCCTGATATGAACACCAGTTCATTCTGTAGAAAATTACACCACAAGAATAACTGCTCCCTGCCCAGCAGCCATTCCGGGTCAGCACCTGAGCTCCAGTAAGAGTGGCCATGTCCAGGATGATGTCAGCTCCAAGATCTTTGCATGCATAAGCTACTCCATCAGCCAGTATCAGTCTGCCTTCTGCATCAGTGTTATTGATTTCCACAGTTCTAGGAGCAAGAGAGAGGGCATTTAAGACAAGAGTGCTTCAGGCTGGGAGTTAAGACTCACCTGCCTGGACTAGAACACTGGAGGAGAGCAGAGTCAAACACAGTGTGCTTTCTTATTTGACCCTGACAGTCTGTACAGCTGCTTATTCCCCAGCTCCAAGCATCCAGAGCACACGTGGAAAAGGGATATGACAGTACTGTCCTCATGGCAGGGTCTACTTGCTGAGCCTGTGTGATGCTCAGCATGTTGAGCTGGGATTCTACAAATTACTGCCACAGAGGTCACATACTCTGCTTAAAAGAGATTCTGATCCAGTGGTAACCTGTGACTGAGACAACAAGGACTACAGATGGATACAGAAAACTGGCTGTACTACAAAAAAACACCTAAATTTGAGTGACCTAAGGAATCAGCTCATGATACACATGTACTTTGCTATGTATTTACACACCCAACAGAAAACTCTAAGCACACTTAAAACTCACTACTATGGCTGTCTGAAACACTATCATCAATATTTAGGGAAGCTGATTAGGGGCAGGTTCACCATTTACGTGGCTCTCAGATAAACAGAACCAAAAATCATGTTTGCTCTCAGCTTCTGGGAAAAGGACAGACACAATCTTACTTTCCAGAGTAAAGAACATGAATGTCATCAGGTCTTGTTGCCCGTGGTCCGACTGCGTTCTCGGCCAGACAAAAAACAGCATGAAGATTGTCTTTAAAACCCTGTAAAACCATGGGAGAGAAATGGCTTTTGAGTCACATCAAGCTAATTTATTTGGACTGAAATCAATGAGGGATTATGACTTCTTGACAAAAATGCCACTAATTTCATGGGAAATCTGTGTTTCTTTGTCATTTTTTTTCATGTATCATTCCTGCTGGGAGGCACACAGCATCTTCAACCTGTTTTTTTTCCCCTTAGCCTGCCTTCTTCTGGTATATCTCATACTGGTTTGCTTTGGTTTAAAATCAATTATGGATGATATTTTAAAATGAATGATGATTTTGTTACTTATGCAGTAGTTGTATTGTGTGGAGGGATCCTGGAACAGACAGGGAGACAGCAGCCTTTAACAAATGAAAACACAATTCCTCCTCAACTGGGATAGTTAGCCCTAATAACATTAGATACTGAGGGAAACCAGGGCCAGTTTTACTGTTAATCTCTTGATAAAAGTCCCTGGCTGAAGGAATCTGGGCTTCCTGAACCAGCTCATGTTCTGAAGTCTAAAGGGCAAATGCATCAATCAAAACCTTCCAAAATAATGGGCAGCATCTGGAAGCCAGAAAGTAACTTTGCAGTTTCTCATCCAGTCAAATGGGCTGGTGAGACAACCTTCCATCCAGGACCCTCTGCTCTTCCAAAATGGTCTGTGCTGCAACCCCCCACTCTGTTCACAGTATCTCACTGGACTGCACTGAACTTTCCTCCTCCTAGAGAGACGTGAAAATCTGTATCAGTTGCCCTTTCCTGAATCTCATTCTGCCTGTAGCTCTCCAAAAGCAGGATTCACTGTGTTAACATGCAGGATCAAGAAAGAATTCAAAAATTTGAGTGTTTTTCTCTTCTCCATTGTGTTAGAAAACTCACAATAGATGAAATGCATGTTTCTAGGAAAAGAAAAAATCACTTGCTGAATTTTACTATCCAAAGCCTTTTAAAACCACATTGTGAAACTGCTGAGCAGCATGCAGGCAGGTATTTTCTGAGGATGGATAATAACCTCTGCCCCTCTTCCCACTGAGCTTGCTATCCAACACCCATTTCCCAATTCAGTCTCTGTGACAAAGCATAGCTCATTTAAACCTCTTCCAGCTTTTATCCTTAAAATCATTTTAAAAACCCAGTTTTGAAACAGTAACAAGAACAAATTCTTCCCACTGCCTATCTGAACACATTTTCTGCAGGGATGACATTAACAGGTCTTCTTACATGAGGTTGTAAAATTAAGCACTGAGCTCATTCTTTTGTTTTTACACATAAAGGCACAGATTCTCCAGGCTCAGTTGGCCCAATTCACTATTACAGGAATTGTATATGAAATGACAGATCACCTGCATCCACATCTGCTGTGATTGTGAATGGACTTCTCTCAGTGCAGATAATCACACACAAAACTGCTCTGGAAACAAGACTGAATCACTGAAACAACAACATCCATGGCTTTCCCAGACTCTCCCAAAGCCCTGTGTAAGTTCCAGCTCATGTCCCTTGCAAACCTGTAATTTAACTTTCTGAAGGACTTAATTATGGCAAGGTAGTCGTTCTGCCTAAGATGCAGCTCACACATCTGTTTTCAATTTTAATTCTCTGCAGATAACTGCGAAGTTTACAATCTTTCCACATCAAACATGCTGCCAGGGCCAAGGCACAGAGCTAAACTATTGGGAAATGGGAATTTGGCACTGATCAGCCCCTGGACGAAGCTTCCATCAGATCTATGCATTAATCTGCAGCAGTAAATATTCTTTGAACTTTGGATACTCCTTGGAGGCAAGAGCTGCTCTGTCAGCAAGACTCAGTCATTGGATTTGTGGGGAGGGCAGAGTTTTATTGGCAGCAGCCACTTTTCCCCAGATCATATTGTTAAAGTGCAATATGCATTTTTTAAATTCTTCATATTTCAATACCTGGCTTCTTCTCAGCTCCCCCACTACTTTCTGACCACAGAAGCAAACCAACCAGCAGCTCCTGGTGAGACTAGAGCTGCCATTTCCCCAGCAGGTTAATATTAGACCTGGCACAGGATTTGGAACATGGAAAGACTTCATATCCCAGAGTTGCTCATCCCCTTCTTTGCTAAGGTGACGACAGCTGCCCCAAATCCCACAGCTTAAACAAAATCAGCACTGGATAACTCAAGTAAAGATCTGATTCAAGGAACTAGAAACCACTCAGTCCACAGAACCAACTCTGAAATTCAAGAGAGACTCTTGAAAAAAAAAAAATCAGCACTCAAGGAATTTCTCACAATTCTCAAGATCCCAGCAAAGATGTGAAATATTTTCCTGAAATAGCAGAGAGAGCAGGGTGGCTCCAGCTCACTCACAGCAGTGTCAGGTCAGACCTTCAGGATTAGACCGGCCTCCATATCTGGGAATACATCCAAAAGCCAGACTGCTCCTTGGCAATGCTGGGATACATGATATCAATTAACACATTTTACTTACTTGTTTTACAGTGGCTTTGAAGGCACCCAAAATAGCAGCTGCTCCACCACAGTCTCGTTTCATTCCAGGCATAGTAGTCTGTTTAAACAGAACCATAGAATATTTTTTTCTCTTTAAAAGAGAATTTCACAGTAATGCCTGCTAGAACTAGTGTTTCTGATGCTTCTGTGACTCTGGTTTTGACAGTGCTCAGCTGCAGCAGAAACAAGGAACATGTGCATCTATTTATTGGTGGATCTGGCCTTAGAACTGAAAAATACTAAACCTCTGCTGCTAATTAGTTAGAAAAGTAAAATTAAAAGGGTTGTTTACAAGTTTCACACTGAGGCTAACTCCAGTGGGTTTTAGTTTAATCTCTGAAATCAGAAATTAAACATCTCTGTTTCTAGCTTTCTCCTAGCAGTGGGCAACATTTAAAGGGCAAAATATCAGGTTGCTATTTAATTGCTCTGTAAAGTGTTCCTCGAATCCCATTTGGTCTTCACCCCTAATAGTTTGTGTCCATATGCATGAGAGTAGATCAAGCCTTTACTCAAAAAAATGTCCTCTGGTTTCCTACAGACATTAACTGAATTATTTTCATCAGAAAACAACACTGTAAGTGAAGGCAGCAGCAGAACAAGTGTTTCTGTACCTTTCCCTTAATGCTGAGTCCTCCAGTGTCATACACAATACCTTTGCCCACCCAAGCAATGGTCTGTGTTGCACCATCTGGAGTGTGACTGAGAACTGCCAGGGCTGGAGGATGCAGAGCTGCCTTGCCAACTCCATAGATACCTGGAAAACAGAGAATTAAACCATTGGTGGGGAAGAAAGACTGTGGGGAGCACCTGTGGCTGTTTGCTGTAAAACATCCTGGAATATTATGGGCGATAAAATTGTTTAAAAAATGTGCAAATAAAATATTACATTGGAGATGGCAAAACATTCCAATTAAATGCTAGGAAAAAAGTGGAATATTCAACAAGATATACCTCCAAAGCCTCTCTCTTTCAGCTCCTCATCTCGGATAATGGTAGGAGTAATCCCAAGATCCTTGCCAACTTTTTTGATTTCCTTAATCATTGAAAGAGAAAGGACATTGTCAGTCAGTCATCAGGACACATTTGTGCCTTTCCACAAGTATGGGTACCCAATTAAAGGGTTTGTGTGATTTTTGCATGCATACACATACAAACATTGACAGTTTTGGAAGTGGTGTAGGTTTTCCAGTGGCCTAATTCCACTGAGACATCCTTGACTTACTATGGCATGAAATACAAATTTGACCTTTAAGCTCTGCCAGTAAAAGAAATCTTCAGAGGTAAAGGCCAACTGTTCACTCTGATCATGATGCAATAGGACAGGAATAATTTCATTCTCAACAGCTTTACTGATCCTTATGATAAAGCTCATTTGGAAATATGTCAACTGTCCCATAATTTCAGAAACTCTTATCACCATTAGGCTTAAGACAAGAAGTCAGTGTATAACCAAATCAAGAACTCCTGTCTTCTGCCTCCCAGTGTACTGTCCAAGCTGCACACTCTGCCTCTTTCCAACTTTGCAAAGTTCTACAAAATGTTAAAGGCCAAAGAAACAGCCTCAGCATCTCTAGTTTGATGTGCTTCCCACTGCTGACATACAGGTTCTGCTAGGAGACAGCTACAGTAGGTTTAGATTACTGTAGTCTAGACTTACAATTAGTAACTCTTACTCATCAGGTGCATTACCCACCTCCAGGAAGTTATCTGTGTTCATCTCATTGCACGGGGTGTCCACGATCCGAGCAGCCAGCCTGACTCCCTCTGTAGCACTTGCCAGGCACTACAGAAAGAAGGGAGGACACCTGAGAAGGGGCCTTGGCTTGGCTGGGTTTTGGCACAGCTTTGCATTTAGCCCTGTGCAGCCAACACCAGATGTGTGGTTCCTCTGGAGCACATTAATGCTTAACTGCAAGCACCAAAGGCACTGCAGAGTATTAAATAATGTTAACCAAGCTAACCATTACTTTTTGTATGAGTCAAACTTTTCCATGTGCTCTAATTTCTAAGCCACTGTGTTCCTTCCCCCAGTGAACTGATATTGCAAAATTAGTAGACTTCTCCACTATCAGACCAGGAAGGCAATGTGAGGTGGAGGAAAGAGATATAAGAGGAAGCTAATTCAGGAAGTCACAATGAGCTTATGGGCTGCTCAGGTTGGAAGCCTGCAGAGATTGTGTAATCTGCAACATGGGAAACTGCAGAGCTTGTACATGGCAGGCAGAGTGGCTGAGGGCAATAGAGATTACTAAAGCAACACATTCTATATGGCAGGCCCATGGGAAATGTGGAATATTTTATATTTGTGTTAAACATGTCTGTATCTGTTTCCTCATCCCTGTGGCAAAATGGTCTGACCTTCACCTGGACTGAGTAAAAACTTATCTGGGCAAGAGTGGGCAGAATCAAAATGATCAATGGTGAGCATGCCAAAGCCGTTTCCTTCAAGAAGGTTCCTTCTGGCAAAAAAAGGACAATGGGGACACAAAGACACTAAGCTTCAACTTTTAACCCCCATGAATCAACAACTTGAAGCTGTAAGACTAGGGGGAAGGAAATTCTGTGCAAGCTCTGCAGGAGCCACACTACACTGAAGACCACACACAGCAGATGGGCAAGTCAAGATGGGTTTCACAGGAACCTGAGGTGTTGGACAGTCACTTGTGCTGAGGTACCCGAAGTTTGGCTTGGCCAGAACAGCCTAAGGACTCCACACATTTTGTATCTCAGCAGACTCATAAACCTTGGCTTGCTTTGGAATGGTGCCCGATTCCCTACAATTACTTTTGATTGCTTCACTTTCCCTAAAGGGATAAGGACCTCCTCAGGAGCCAAGCTTGGTCTGGAGTGATTCCCTCTTAAGGCCATGCAGGTAAATGGAGGTGATCTGACCCAAAGGCCAAGCCCCAGGGGAACAGCAGGACTTACAGAAATGAGCTGTGCCTGTGTTTGTGCTTCCAGGGTACTCTAGAGAACCTGGATAATGGCAGCCTTTAATAAGTCCCTTGTAAAACTATGACAATCCCTGCTAGTCCTCACCATAAAATCTCCTGGACAAAGCAATAGATGTAAAATACAAGTGTCAAGGGAGAGGTTTAGATAAAAACATCCTACCACATGCCTCTTCCGTGTTCTATATTAGCTCCCTGGTGCTGGTTGAATTTAGGGGGTGCAAACTCAGCTTGGAGGAAGCCAGTCGTAGTTTTGGCATTGACATCAAGGGGAAGAACAGGAGGTAGAAATAGCTGCAGCTTCAATTTAAAAATAACCCAAGTGGTTTGGAATCTACCTATCTGAAGGAACTATTTCTGACACCAGTGAACTGCTTTTTCTGATTTGGGGCATGAAAAAATTGTGTGATCAACAGTTGTACTCACAGTATGCCTGTCTCTGCCACTTTCCTGAAAAATGGTCTGGCACCCTTTGCTGGGGCCAAATCAGTTCACAGAGTAAGGATCAAGTACAGAGGAAAAGATACTGAATAAAAAAGTACCCTAAAGCTGCAATTCTGTGAATTTCAGATGCAGCAACACCATATCCTTTGTCAAATCCACTGCCTAAACTTTTATGGGATTTGTACAGCCTCACTGATCAGCTAAGGCAGCATCCATCTGTACTGAAGCACAGAACCTTGAAACACTGAATAGGGAACTCCCTAACAGCTTAACAGCAAACCTTGGAATAATTTAAGTTTATGGATCTTGAAGAGGACCAAAGAAAGGGAGAAGCCCATGCACTGAAGACAATGTAATATTAAAGGCTAAAAATACATTATTTGCATCTATGATATACATACTTCCTTGTGCTATTTGTTTGGTGTTTTCCACCTCTGAAATCTAAATTCCAAATAATATCTTCAGCCTTTGCTGCACTAATATTTCAATATTGCTACAAGTAATAGTTCAATATTTGTCCTCATAGGTGCTGTGAATGGATCCATTTCAAGGAACTTTGACCTAGGATAATGTATGACTTTAGATACAACACCTATTCCACATGTAGCTTGAGGCAGATGTATTTGTGCACGCAACAAATGGAAGGAAAAAAACATTTCAGGGAATAATGGGAAAAAATGACAGAAAAAAACACAAAAATCTTACTTTAAGTGTTGCCACTTCTATTGGTCCGTTGTTCTGTCCAACCAGGAAGAACTCCACCGTGACAGTTTTCTTCTCCGTGCGTCTGGAGGCGCTGGAGCGGTGTGTGAACAGCGGGAAAGCCCTGGCCAAGGCACAGGCAGAAGCGAAGACTTCAGACCTCTCACAGACCATCTGAAACACCAGCCAGCAGGGAAACACGTCAGACAACACCAGGGGATGTGGGAGACGGCATTTAAAAGGATCTGTTACCTGGGGTATTATTGGTGAAGAGGGAAAAATGGAGGTGGGTGGGAAATAACCGATCTCTGAGTCAAGACGCGCTCATTCGTCATGTTTTGCATGGATGAACAGACCCACACTGAACTGGTTCATTCCCATATGGAAATGAATTACACTGTTGGACTGTGTGGGAATTAGTACATCCTTATAAGGGAGCTGGACTGTTTTAATTACACTACTGCAATTAACACAGGTTAGCTAACAGATCAAGACAAAAAAAAAAGGCATGGGAACCACCAATATGTGCTCAAAACAAATGAAACAAAGACAAATTTTATGAGAATGTGGCTAATATTAACCCAAAAGCTTTTTAACAGGGAGAATATTTTTCTGAAGTTCATTACAGAAATTACCAATGGAAAGCAGTTTTAGCTAAACATTTTCAAATTAACACCAAGGGTAAAAATTAAGTAATTACTCTTGCAAATAAGTTTTTCAAGTGAAGAGTATAATTAAATTTTTTTACTGGCACAGATTGCATGAGTCTTCTCTGACAACCTACAGATCTGATATAATCCGGAGAAGCCATAGAAACAAATCAATTCATCAGGCTCATACAGAAGATGACCAACGCAGTCTAAGAGCTTGTCCTGCAAAGGACTCACACTTGAGCATTAGTTTGCATCAGGACTTTTAAAACTCATTGAATAACACAAACAAGGCACCTTTCACGGGTTATGTGATACACCCATTGCACCCTGCATCAATCTCCCAAAGCATTGTGCTAACATCATAAATTCCAGTTTGGAAAAAGCCACCAATGGTTCCCTTTGCATGGGCATTCCTAGTTGAAGATGTTCCATACATATCCAACCTTAATGCCCTCCAACTGCTTGAGCACGCCCAGGCTACTGCAGTCAGGTCTTGCTTACGTGTCAGTGCAAAACCACTTGTGTCAGTGTAATTACATCGGCAAAACGTGTCCACCTCCAGTCTCCTTGGAGACAGCTGAAATCCGGGGAAAGTGGAGAAAACACTCAACCAGACATTTCACCAGGGACATTTTAGCAGCCACTTACAACGATGCATCTGTTGACACCTCCCGGCAGGCAGTTTCTGACCAGGCGGGTGATGAACTGTGCCGCAGACGGGCTGTTGTGCCGGCTCACCCTGGACGGCAGCGCGGCCACCGTGGCGTAGTTCAGGTAGAGAGGGCAGCTGTCCGTGGGGTTGGGGTTCAGGGTGCTCAGAGCAGACTGCCATATCTGGGGGGGGGGAAAAGAAGAATTTAAAGACAAAGCACGGTGTCAGACTTTTCTCTCCATCTCGTTCCCACTGTAGGCACTCTTTTAATGACAAGGATTTCAGGTGCTGGAAACAAAGAAGCTGTGCGTGCACTTTAAAGTGCAAGACCCTCTGAAGTGAAAAGAAACAGGAAATTTGACAAACGTGTTTATTATCCAGAAAATACAAGCGTACTTTCCATTACAAGCATCTCTTCTAAGCCATATGAACCACAATTTAAAACCACATTATTTAGTGCAAAGGCTGCTTCAGAGCTTCAAGTTGAGACAGTTTTCCTACTGATAAATAGAAGGACTGATTTACCAGCCCTGAACTACTGTTTCACATAGCAATTTAATTAAAACCAAACTAACCCAATAAAGATAAATATTGTCATAAGAGACTAAGGAGAGCCCTGCAAAATAAAAACACCCCTTGCCAAACACCCAGCGACCTAAAAGCCGCAATGCCAAACGTTCATCATTTCACCACAAGCCATCACCACCACCTCAACAAACAGATCCGCAGCGGCTGAGGAGGGAGGGGGCTCTTAACGCCAACTGTGTCCCCTCGCAGGGGGCAACGCGCCTTCCCCCGCCGCGGTGGGCACGGGGGATGCGGGACCGGCTGCCCCGGGCGCAGCAACAGGCTCGGGCCGGACCCGCCGAGGATTCCCGGGGCTCCAGGCCGGGTCCCCGGGAATGTGGGCACCGCAGCAGCCGCGGGCCGGGATCCGCCGCCGCCCCACGCGGCCGCCGGGGCCGGGCGGACACGCGGCGCGGGGCCCGCGGGCGGTGCCGGGGCTCTGAGGGCTCTGAGGGGACGCGGCCCCCGCGGCGCGGCCTCACCTCCTCGGTGACCCGCGGCTGCAGCTTCCCCCGCAGCTGCGCCCAGGGCAGGCGGTGCAGGTTGTGCAGCTGCCCCAGCACGAGCAGCGGGCGGCTCTGCGGGTCCGCCTCGCCCGCGCTGGCCTGGAACTGCAGCTGCACGTTCGCCATCTTCCTGCCCGGCCCGGCCGCTCCGCCCCGCCCGGGCCCGGCTCCGCGGGGCGGGGACGCGCCGGGTCACGGGAGCGCCGGGACACGGCCCCGGGACAGCGGGCACGGCAGCGGGCATGGACCGTGCCTTTGAGTCAACTGAAATGGTTGGGTTTAAACGTACTACGGGTTTTATTCTATTATTTTTTTTAATATATTTGCCAAGCGCCTCCTGTTAATGTTTGGTCAGTAGGCAATTATCCTGGGAGACCCATCGGGTTCATCCCGTCCAGCTGCTGGCCCTGCACAGACACCCCAGCAATCCCACCCTGTGCCTGAGAGCGTTGTCCAAGCGCTCCCTGAACTTCGGTGCTGTGGCCACTTCCCTGGGGAACCTGATACTCGCTGATCTGCATCCAGGAAAGCCGGGAAGGTCCGAGTAACAGAAAGGGAGGAAAAGTGAAACCTGATGCATGTAATAGAAATACATCTAAAAAGAGGGGAAAAAAACCCAACAAAACAGAAAACAAAACCCAACAAAACCCGGGCTGAATTCCAGGAAAAAAAACTTCCATACAGTAATGTCTTACTCGGTCTCTGAAGTGACATTATGGAAACTTTATTGCCTGATGCATTTAAAATTGCCCCGAATAAAAGTTGTAGGAACATCTGTTGCAGAGGTCGATCGTGCATCCTCACAGACGGGAAGGTAACTCAATAAACAAGCTCCAACTTTAACCGAGCCACAGAACACGCACTGTTCAGGGGTTCACTGTTATCCCAATACATTTGGATAGTGTGGGAGATAGGAATGACAGTACACACAGCAATTCAGGATTGAGGCATTCCAAGGATTCTGCCAGGCAGTAAAAAGTCATTGAGTGTTCCTGCTACTGTCAGAGTACAAATACAGCACATTCCCTGAATCCAGTGTCTGAAAGGCAAGCAAAATAGTAGGAAACACGCACCTAGCCCAGAATCCTTCTTTTGTCAGTTAAGGACAGCAGAGGAGTGTCCTCGTGAAGGGAACAGACTGAGGAAATCAATCCTACCTACAGAAATTCCCTGTGAATGTCCCACCAGCAGCAGCTGCAAACATTTCTATTTGTACGGGCCACGGCAGAAGCTGCAGCCAGGACCTGTCTCCAATTATTGATCCTCTACAAGTACTTGTGGAATCAACCCACTAAAACATCATCTTACATAATCCATCATAATTAATATGCAAAATTATAATGAATTCCCTGTTTTAATGGCTTTTATTCAAGAAGGCTGTTGGGTTTGGGGTTTATTTTATTTTATATTTTTTTTCCCAACAAAATTGGTTTCACTGCCACCTATCCACAAACTCACATTTTGCAATGCTGTATCAAAAGCAAACTTTCCAAAGATTTAAGCAAAGGAGTTAAGACTTTTAAGTGGTTCATAAAAGCAAACCTTAAATCAATGCAATCCAGGCAATCTTAGTAAACACCTCACCAATTACAGTTATTCAAATTTTTAGCACATTCCAAAAATCACCAAGCAAAAAACCAATTCTTCCGTTTCACTTTCCAGTTTCTAGAGAAAACTTGCAGTAGAAATAAATTTGCTATTACAGTGCTTTTAATGCTGTCCTTCCCGCATATGACTCCAATTGATTTCTGTTAACAAGTGGCAGCTCATTTTTTGCACGCTTACATGCATTTTAATGGAGAAATTCTGTACAAGCCCACGGCTTTATAGGCCATTCCCTCAGGTGAGGAGCCACAGATTCTCGGGAGATGCTCCAGCACTGCTGTTCTGTTCCTTTGTGTAAGGAATCAGAGCTTCCATACAGGCTGAGAAGAATTCAACAACCCCGAGGAGGCCACAACCTGCAGGAGAGAGGGCACCAGCTTTGTCTGCAGCAGCACAGAGGACTGGACACACACAGGGCTGGACAGAAGCACAGTCAGGAGGTTCAGGCAGCTCCTGCTCTTGGAACACCTGAGTAGGCAGTAACTGCTGTGGATTTTTGGGCTCTCACTGCCCAAAGGCACACACACCACCCCTTCTTTAGGAGGCCACATGGAGAGAGTCCCACAAAGCACAGCATCAGGGTCTGATTTAGCTGCTGATGGTTATTGAGGCTGACTCAGAATAAGTTACACACCTGCAATGATTTAGAAGCCTGATGTGGGTTTTCTTCCTCTATATAATCAGCTTCAATAAATTCCAGCTTGAGTTACGCAGGACAATTGACATCTGAGTTTAACCTCTTGTTTGATACATATTAAAAATGCATTTCCTTGTACAGAATTTGGATAGAATATAGGTAGCCAGTTACTTCAGTGGAGCTAGGATATCATGGCCATAACTCACGGGAAATAACTCTTGACAATGCAAGTTTACATTGTGCTACAAAAGTTATTTTTTTTTTAGATATTTCATGTCACTGCCACTTTCATTTAATTATGAAGAACAGAAATGCATTAACATCACGAAAGTATGTTTCAGTTTATATTTTTTTAAAAAATGAATAATTGCCCACTTGGGTTGGAAGTGTTTTATTACTCCTTCAGATTCATTTGCCATGATAAAATGTCAAAAGCACCGGTCAAGACAGAAATAAATAACACGATCTCATGTTAGAGAAAAAGTTGCAAATACAGTATATTAAATTATAGCAAGATGCTGCTTCACACCAGCTGATGCAGACAGCACGAGGGAGACAGTAGTTTTACTCACGATCATTGAAAAGATCTATCACCAGAACAGGGGAGCTGCACACCCAACCACAAGCCTCAGTCCTCCTTTTACCAATTTACTTTGTGAATTTAATGAAGAGTTTGAACTGGCAGTTTTGGTAGTCCAACATCCCCTTTCTCTAGCGGTAACAGGAGTGGTACAAAGCTTTTCGTAAGCCCCACAAAAAGCCAAGGCTTTCACGTCTTTGCAGTCTTTGATTTCAGGTCCATTCCTGAAAATGGTCAGTTTAAAGCCACGTCTCAAGTCCTCCTTTAGTACATAGTAAAGAAACTCCAGGCAGGCAACACATGCAACTTCAATAGTGTTACGAAACTGCATTCAGGGGTTGGAGCAGAGCATCTCTGCAACTGTACGGGGAGCACTTTTATCTGTCAGAAAATGAAGGAAGTTACAGTCCCTCTGGGAAAAAAAATAAAAAATATAAAAAAGCCATATTAAAAATATTAAGGCAAGGCCACTACAATTGCACACCACTTCAGGCCTGAATTAAATCAGGAGTATTCTATTACTTACATGTTGCCCTAATTCCTGTTGTATGGCCCGCAGCAAAGTTTTCCACTGAAAAAAATAGTGAAAAGAACCCCCAAATTCTCCACTGAAGGCCTTGGAACATGTCACTTGCATAACACCTCCCATGGTCAGTTAGAGACCATAAACACGTCCTCTTCCAGGCAGACATTTGAAAGAGAATCTTCTGCCAGGGAAAATGATGTAATATCTACTGTAGTGAAGTCACTTCCTGCACAAAAAACATAACCCATATGGGCAAAATGCACTGTAAAATAAAGAGCTTATACACCAACTAAAGTTTGAGACATCTGAGACCCACTACAGCAGGCCAGAGAGAGATTCTCTTTTTGGGTTTCTACTCCATTTTTTTCAGTTTAACTTTGCCACTGCTTTCATGTAATGCCTGTACTTTAAACTAAAAAAAATGATGCATGAAAAGATATATGATCATTCTGGTGAGGAAAATCATTCCCATGATTACTCAAGCTCAGAAAATTTTTTAATTAACTAAACATGTTAAATTATGCCAGTGATTACATCTTGTTATTTACAAGATCAAGTACCACTGATTCTTAGTAATGGGGCAGTATCTAAATTAAGATCACAGGGGTTGGATTACGTTCTGGTTGCTAAAAGCTTTCTGTTTTAGCTGTCTATCCAGTTCTTTGGAATTTTGAGTCTGGAAGAAAGGGGATCACATCAAACAATTTTGCGCCTCGACATATTTTACACCTGGATCAATTTTTGATATCTAATCCCATCGACTCAGTAACATGGTTTAAATTTGAAACCTGTCACAATTATGACATAAGAATATAGAAGACAACACATTTTTGTTCACAGTAACACACTAATTATTGTACTCACTGGTAAACTTCAATTTTTAATAATTTTTAAATACTGTGTTTTCCAAATACCTCAGCATAGAATGCCAATTTTTTTGTGGGGGAGCATCAGATTTCCTGAATTTTTCCACATAATCCTTACAAACACCTCACAGATCACCAAACTTGGAAGAATTCTACAGAAACATTGCACAGACGTTGCACCACAAGGGCTCGTACATTCAAAGGCAGCTTTCTGGAGTGCAGGTCCATCCATTCACATTGGGAAAAAAGTTCACAGAAACTCCAAAAATGAGAAAATGAAGCGAAACCTAGTGTGACTTTACACCAATAAGAACAACAATGAGGACAATTACTATAACAAACAAAATTAAAATAACGAGCATCTTCCGGTTCTTCTTTTGATATTGCTCTGCCTGTAAAACAGAAAAGGAGGAGTTAATATTTAGATTTCTGCAGAGCTGAGGTACAGACTCTTACTTGGTATAAGTGAAATACATGTGCTTCAGATGGTTCTTCGGTTACCTGACATTCCATACAATGTATATTGCAAGCAATTCCCACAAAATAACTCTGATCTGCACCACAGACTCCAGTGAATTAAGTCTGCACTGAAGTCTCATTTACCTGTGTTAAAGAGCAGACTCACTTTGATTCCTGTTTTATATTTGAAGGTCATTAAAATTCACAACAAAACTTCATTTTTTTAATAGGCATTTTTGTTGGACCTTACCCAGCTGTGCATTTTCATTTAATTTCAATTAGCACTGAAAGCTTTCTTTCTGATTTGGTTCTCAGTTTTCTGCTTCTTTCCTTCTTTCTTCTAACCATATTTTCTCATCCCTTGCCTCTTTTTCCCAAGGGAATCAAAAGGGCACAATGTGGAGAAAACTCTCCAAAAGCCAAATGAAAGTCTGCTAATAGAAGCTAAATGGAACAAAGCTTGCATTTAATTTTATTTAATTAATAAACCTTCAAAATTTAAAGGGAAAACTATATTAATTCTTCTCCTTTATAGTCCCTGGAAAGTAATTAATTACCAGATCTGCTAAAGAGGAATTTTTGACCTGAAACTATGTAACATGCAACCACTGTGACTACTGACTTCATTAGTAACCGATTCCAATTTTCATGTGAAGCAGGAATTGGTAACTAGGGATTCATATCACCAGACTTTTGCAGTGAATTAGTGCAATTCTTGTTGTCTTGGTAGTTTATAAAAATTATGCCAATTAAAACAGAAAAAAAAATTGACATTATAGATATTAAATCAGAATAAAGCTACCACTAGTATTGAAAACACCAGGGTATCTCTGATATTCCTACTCAGACCTGTCTGTATGTCTTCCATGACAGGTGAAAAAATTCTTATGCTGTATTGAAAGCAGGTATATATTGGATCAAAAATCCATACTCCAGCCAGCAATCCAACCAGGGGCTTGCTGAGAATTCATTACCCACCACTAGACCAGAAATAACATTGATTCCAACTAATTAATTTATTTCCAGTTCAATCTGTACAAATGGCTTCCAATTACTTTAGGCTTTGCTCATCCACAGTCAACACCTTGTTTCAGTGATGTCCAATTTACTTTTGTGTATAACAAGAATAATCCTATAACCAATTTATTTTGCTTTTCCTCAAATGGCACATTTTTTGCTGTCCATATATTACAAGTCTACCACCATAGGAAGTTGAGTGTGTAGAAATCAGATGTCCAGGTTTCCAAAACAGAATGTTTTACTTAAGAGGCTTTTGCATAAATCTCTATTGGACTTTATTTCCAGCAATGGAAGGACTGAACTGAGCTGACAAGTCAGAACTTACCATAGACTCAAAACAGAACAAAAAAGCCAACAAAACAAAATAACCACAAAACTCTGCTCTGCTGCCAACTAAAACTTTTCAGGTGTTCATTCTAAAAACTGTTTAAAGTGTCAGATGGTGAGAGAAAACATTAATAATTATTCTTGCTGATTAGGTAATGTTTTCAAACTGAAATCTGTAGTGAGGTACCCAATAACCAGTCCTGTTTCCCAAGTGCCTGGCTCTCCAAACAGACAGGGAATTGCACATAGGTTCCAGCAGGTCTGCAGTATAAATATCAAAGCACATTGCTTGGATGCCCAGAAAGTCATTTAAGAAATTAACACTGGGCATCAAGTGTGACATTAAAAGAAGTTATATGGAAAGCTCCTACTGCAGTACAGTTGGACATTTTATACTGTACACCAATCATTTCTAAAAGGGACTATGTCCAATTGAAAATTGACTGAATAACTTAACAGCTATCAAATTATAAAATATTATTAGATATGCAAAACAGCTTAATTATTCCATCAGCTTACCTTATGTAGTTGTTTTAGACCCTCTTCAGTTTTCATACACGACTGTTCAATATTATAGTCAATTCTATCTAGAACTGTTCCCTAAATAAAAAGGAAAAAACAAGCAGCAAATTGAAGCAAAATGAACTTCATAAAGCAATTATTATTATAAACAGCAGAGTAATTAACAACACTCACAGTAAACAGCTCATGCATTATGTAAACAATGAACTTTTACAGAAGAACTTCTTGGGACTTCACGAAACAACTTCCTTGCTCAATGCCCAATGGCAGCTCTCTCCACATCTCACATCACATCCCTAATTATCACCTTACTTCCAGACCAGGTGCTTTTGGCTGACACACTGAACATGAACTGAATCTCTGGGAGAAATAACCATCAGAACTTCGGCTTTCTATGGCCTTTTTATTTTTTATTATTTTTTTCAGTCTAACACACATAACCACTTGAATTCTTATTTATTTATTTCCACTAATTCAACTTCTGGAAGGTTTCAACCTTGAAGATAAGGATTATCTTATCCTGAAGATAAGAGGTAAGTTAGGAAAAGTGAGCAGCACATGAAAACAGGAAGAGTCTGGAAGCCTCAACACGACACGGAATCTCCTCTTTCTTACTAACACTGTGATGTCCATGTACCTGTTCTACTATCATTGCTCCCAGGTCCCTAAATATTTCATTGAGATCAGAGATGGACTGTACAATCTGACGGATTTCTCGTTCCCGCTCCTCCACCATTAGTGTGTTTTGCTCCACCAACGCCAGCTGGTCATCTGTAAAACCCTGTGGAAATAAAAGATTTAGGTGTTGAATTAGCATTAACAGCATGAAAACACTAGAAATAATTATATGGATTACAAGGTCTTATAACACAACAATCCTTTTGGAATTTCCTTAGTAGACAAGAATCGAAGAAAAAAATGCATTTTAAAAAGATTTTCAGGGTCTCTAAAATAACTTGGATAGCTATTTATAGCTGGAGGAGAGAAAATGCACATCTTGTATCCTGCCCAAATACATAAACAACTGATTTTAAAATAAGAGCTGTCCTAATCCAATGTTTTTGTTGGTGTACAAAATCAATACACGCAAGTGTTCAGCAGTTACAGAATATCTATTGACTGATCAGCATGACAGAAACTCCCATAATGCCAATGTGTACAGACAGCAGCAATTCTGCTATTTTTATTAACCATAGAGACCTTCCTGTTTTTGTCTCCCAAGGCCAATCACAACTGAACATTGTCCTTTCCCCATCACTCTTCCTTGAGATAAGTGAAAAACCTCTTGTACACAGGATTAGCTGAAAAGGTGCCTTGACTTTTTCAGTAAGTTTTCAGCTGAATGTTAACTGAATGTTAACAGCTAAGAATATTCTGTGGCACTATTAGTGAGGACACAACAGAACAACTCCCACTCTGATTAGAAATGCAGTATCCCCAAACTCCACAAAGTAAAACAAAGTCTGATAGAGCTCTACAACATTATTTGTGCAGAAACAAATCACTGCACCATTTTTTCAGCACTCTGTCATATTCAAAGTCTTCAATTACTCTTTAAAGTTCACTTTAAAGAGTGCCACCTTCCATCCAAACTCAGAATCACAGTTTTCTACAATTGCTCTTGCATGTGGCCAGAAAGGTGCTGTGACAAGGGACTTACTCTGTCATAAAGTGTATCATCCTCCCCATCATCCATCAGTGGGACTGAGGTGTCGAAGAAGTGTTTGGATCTTTCTTCTCTATTCTTCATGCCTGTAAAAGACAAGCCATGTTTGAGCACAATATTTAAGCACACTAAGATCAGAGTAAGAGTAAAGTCTGAAGTACCAGATAGAAAAGCACAAAAAAGAAATTTTGGCTAATAAATGACATAAATAATAGTACGTAAATTTTAATTGTCACACAGGCTTCCTATTTAACAAAGCACAACAAATTCAACCAGACTTGCAAGATTAATTAAATCAGTGATTTTGAAGTCATTCTGTCCTACGTAGTTAAAAAAATTAGGTAAGTTAAGAGCCTTAAAGCGTGATCACTTTAGGCTATTTTATAACAAATTCTCTTAGGACCATCCCTTGTCTGAACTGTGATCTTCAGTTCCACCTGTGCCATTTATACCATGGGAGGAAGAAATATCAATGTTAAATTTGAAGATCAAGTTTTTGTGGGTTTCTTCCAAGATTAAAATAATCTTACTTAGCCAAAAGTAGAATTGCACACAATTTTAGAGTTTTAAACAGAAGCTATTCCACTTCCAATCTGTTTATGGATGCAGAATTTTAATTTATCATAGACAACCTCTTGAAGTTTTGTCTATCACAGCCTGCCATCTACAGCAGGTATCATGGCTGAAGAGCAATGGCTGCTTCATCAGTGTCACAGAAGCAGCTTTTCAGACCACAATTAGAGAAGCAAAGATGCATTAAAAATGTGGATGGGTGAAATACACTGATTTGGTTGATATGCTTAACCATGACATTTCTCCTTCAGCAATATGAAAGAGAAGTAGAATAAAGCAGTTTGTACATGGGTGAACCAGAAACCCTCAAATTCTACCCTCTAGCTAGTCCTGTGGGCATCATTTAACCCTTCCACGCTTGAACTTTCCCAACCAAGAAAAGAAGCACACCTCCACCAGTGGTTTCCATAGGAGGTGCCCCTGTATTACTGTATCTCTTATGCTTACGTTTGAGATAGTCAGACTGTGCATGCCTAAAGTTGGTGGACAGGTCCTGAAGGGACTGTGCTAAGGAAGACACTACATTCCTGAGAACACGTGCTTCTTGTTCTGTACAACTACGGGACCTGCTCTGCAAGACCTGGACTGCTCTCTGACATCTGTGGAATAACTGAGAAAACAAGTCCATTAGTAAAAACACAGACAGCAGCTCACACTTCAAATGTCACATTGCAAAAGTGCCAAATTGAACACTAATATTTTGATTTCTAGATTTTTATAATTAATTTTTATTGCCTCGTGCAGTGTTTAAAAAGATACAGAAACAGAACAAACAAAGTTAACAAGGTAGCTGAGTAACACAACTAATTCTGACCAAAGGCATTTGCTTCATTATAATTGCTTGGCCTTGGAATTGATATCTGTATTTCTCTGAGACATCTGTAAACTTGATCTGATTAATCCTATTCCAAGTAGAAAAACCAACAAGTAAGTAACTGAACAGGGAGGTTAATGACTCGTTGGGAAGTTCACCGAGACGGTGAGTGCAGTTCTGAGCACAGAGCCCAGGACTTCTCACTCTAACACTGATAACAAATGAAATGCTTTCCTCAAAGCAAACCATCCCTTGTCCTAATGCTTAAAGATATTTCAAATGGGAGAGTTAGAGCTGAAATGAGCCTGTACCTGTGTGATCTCCTGGGTTGTTATTTCTATTGCCCGTTCCTCTTCACTGCTGTCATCCAGTGTGGGCCTGTTTAGATGTTTATCGTGAAGACTGGCTAATTCTTTCATCTTCTGTTTAACCCTGGCAATATCGTACTGAATCTAAAACAGAAAGCCCAACAGGAACAAAGGGAAGTAACTCGTGTTTCAGAGGAAAGGGTTCTGACAAATGTTAGACAAAAATCATTGACAGAAATCTGTAACGTCAAAAGCAGACCAAAGATCATTATAAACCAGATAAAAAGCTGACTAAGAAGCAACTGAATACTCTTATAGACTTTGAGTTTGGAACCTTTTTAAACCTACTCTTGTTAATCTTAGGCAAGACTGCTGTTTTTAAATGTGCTTCATTAAGTTAGAATAATATTTTTATCATTATATAGTATCATAGCAAGAAGATTTAGCCAACTCCCAAAAATATTAATGAAAATTCAGGCCACAGCTTCAACTGTCACACATTGAATAGCCTGAACTTAACAGGAGAAGTTAAATGACACGCTTGCAAACATGTAATTAAAAATAAATATGTAAGAGTGATTATTATAGTAGTAAAAAGGAGACTGAGCACCTTTCTGCAAAATGGGTTGTGTACAAACTGATGAGGCAACATGTGTTCTGAGAGTACATTTAAAAAGAGATTTTCTGAAAGTCAAGAATAGCTTCACATTCCAAATACAGAGAAAGGTTTTTAACTGGATGCCTCCAGAATCATTCCCTCGCGTATGTCCAAATATTTCCGTAACTTGCAAGGCATCCATAGTGCACAGGCAGGAAAATTCTCCTGCTAGAAGACACTACCATTTCCTGTTTTCAAACAGTAAACTGCTCATCTCCACCATTTTAGGGTCTACTCAACTGGATTCAACAGGTTCAAACAAAAATTCCACTGCAAGTACTAATTTTTTGGTACCTTCCCTTCCAAGTTTTAAATGAGAAGAACTTTGCTTTGCTAAGAGCTTTAGGACCTTCCCGTGTCTCAAGTCTAAAAGCTCAGCTATAGCACATTTACCCTAATAGTCTCAGTGTACTTTTAATACTGGGCTCCCATTAATGATACATAGTGTTCCAGAACTCCTGGCCCTGGATAATCTCCATTTATTTCACTTGCAATATACCCTTCAAGATAATAAGTCACAGCTTGCCTCATATTTTCCTCTAAACAACCTGGGCAACTTAGAAAACACTAATTTTAATCTTTCTTCTAATACTACTTTGGTCATAAAACTGACAGCATTGAGAAAGTAACTGACAACACCAATAAATCCCTACATGAGAAGCCAAACTGTTGGATTTGCCACAGAACTTACCTCATCTGCCCCATCGACCCATTTGGGAGGTAAACGTTTCGTGACTCCAATTGCTGCTTCGGGATCTAAACTGATTCCCGACACCAGTGCCATGCGATCATCAGCCAGCTGCAGGGGAGAGAAAACCACAGCAAATTAATTCAATTCGAGTCAGATCCAAATCCTTGAACATCAGGAAAAGTGCATGTGTGCCTTCTCATAAAAAGTAACCTCGAAGATGTGTTCACACATGACGCAGCTACGATCACACACCACATCTCCTGGTTTGTCCCTATGTGCCAGTGACCTAAGTCCTCCCACTTCCCACAGGATCTGAGAGATGAGAGTCAGTCTTAAAATAAATTCTCAGGAGATTTTCAAGGAGAAAATATGGTATTGCAGTGAGAATTCAAGTAGCTCTCATGTTGGTACTTTTTTCCAGCACAGTTTATATCAGGCCGGGCAAGTTTGAAAACTGCATTTGGGAGAATCTCAAAAAAAATGTTTATTGTAACTGCAAGAAATAAAATAGTACCCCATGCTTGTTCTCAAAACGATGTTATTTAGACAGACATTCAGCTAAGAGGCAGCTGAAGGACAAACACTCTTGCAAACTGACATGAAGCTAAAATGGTTAAATTACTTGTTTAGTGGACATGAAAATGTGCTAAACACAAATAGCCAAGGCAGTTCTAGAGATGATCATCAGTGATACCACTTGAAACATAACTAATCACTGCTTGTTCTCAGGGAAAGATTTAATACAAACACCTCCCTTCCTAGTTTCTCTCAAATTTCTAATTTTCCTTTATCAGGCCTGTAAAGCTTCACGGTTCTCTACTCCATCCCTCTTCCTTCCTGGGTAATGCTTTCTTGAAAGCCCTTTTTATCCCTGACCTTATTCCTGATCAATAAAGTTTGTATAATTCATGCATAGCATGAACAATAGTTACTGGCTTCATTGTGCAAAGTCATTCTATCCCACACATGTACAGTTAGTCAGACTAGTTTATACATTTATCTATTCACAGTGTAATATTGCATCACTAAATGCTTGACTTTATGCAGCCTCGTCCTTCTACTGTGCATGGAGACACTTCATCCTATATAAAGAAATTCAGTAAACCAGCAGAATAAGGAAAGGAACATTTTAGGTCAATGATGTAGACTTGATGTACCATGGCAGAATAAAATGTGAAAAACAATACCTCATCCAGCTCCTGAAGTGATTTGTGGATCCCATCAGCCCCATCCAGTTAGAGACAGCAAAAGATAAAAGGGAAAAAAGAGACATAGGACAGATATAGGGCATGGTCAGTTGAGAAAATACTGATTGATGTTTAAAGCATGATGGTTTACCAAGAACAAACAAACAGCCCTTTAAAGACATGACTAATCAATAAATATATCATGATACTGTATTTTAAGTCAGCATTTTGCTTGATGCACCAACTTTTTAAAGAAATATTTCAGTTCCTTGGTAAACTGCAAGAACATAAGAGATCAAGTCCAGAGCTTGGTTTGTTTTCCAAAGTAACTGCACAGTCAATATCTAAACTGTCAGGCAGAGACACTGCAATAGAACACACTGAAGTAGGACAGCAAAGGCCACTGACTGCAGCATTCAGCATCCACAGGGGAGTTGGAGGGTTTGACTATGATTGGAGGAGGCACAGACAAGCTTTTGAAAGATATTTATCAACAAGCACTCCAGTTACCACAGGATAACACAGACAGCAAAAGACAAAAAGCAAAAGCAAATGCAGCATATGCTCACTTCTGTACACACTGGAGTTGTGCTCTGCTTTCAGGGCACATTAACCCTGCAAGGATCTGAAAAAATATAAAAAGCAACCAATCTGCAGCTTCTCTGTTCATCAGTGTTTGCACTGTGTGTGTGAGCAAAAGGGTATTTCACTTACAGATGAACAAAGCAGATCTAAAATGAGGACAAACACTTGTGGTTTAACAAAGCAGCATCAACTGATGGCCCTTATCCCAGCCCAAGCTCTTGAAACAGGACTATACTGTTAAAATGCTGCTGTGATTATCTGAGTTTTAAGAGTGGCTGAGTGTCCTCATGAGGGTGCATCTGCCAGGGCAGAAGGTGATTTTGGACATAGAGTTCTCATAGCAAAGGATGTCTTGAGGAGAAGCCTGGGGAGTGAACTCAGGTGAGCTGAAGTACTGTGAGAGAGAACTTGCAGCCCTGCCCTGCTGGCACAGGCAGCTCTGCTCTGGGGGCATCACCCAAAGGAAAACCTGCAGCTGACAGGGACAGGCACCTGAAAACCTGACAGACAAATAACTCATACTAACAGTGTTACACTTCTTGCTAAAACAGTTCACTCCTGATAACTACAGAACTCTGAATGTCCACCAGGATCCAGACTGAGCCATTGACTCACTTCACCCACTGCACAGAGGGAATTTCCAGTCGCTGTTCACCTTTGTGTGAATGAGCAGCCCAGCAAACACCTTCAATTCATGTTGAAAAACACTGTCAATAAACGTTTTATGCATGTTTTAAGTGATACTGCACTCACTGCTGAGCAAAGTGCATTTCACTGCTCAGTTGTCTGTATGGGAGTTTAAACCATCACTGCCTTTTCTGGGTGATATTTTAAAAACCCCCAAGCATCTAAAGAAGTGATATTGATATTGGCAAGGAAACCTTAACAAGGACTAAATGCAGAGCCAAGTTACACTTGTGTAATACAAATTACCATTGACATTTCCTGTTCTACAAAAGCAATTTCATACACAGCTGGTTAGACACAGGTGTAATAAAGTTAACAAGGAACAAATACCATAAACAGCAACATGAAGCACTGCTTTTCCTGACAAAAATGCATTAATATTAAGCAATTTAGAACGATGAGACTGCCAGCAGATAGTTACTGGTGTCTATGACAAATAAATGATAAGCTTAAACAGAAGGTGTGAAAACCTGAGCAGAGCTGAGCTGCCAGGCAGCCTATCATGGTTCAAAACTTAGAAAAAGCTGCAGAAACTGCCTCTGAATGCATAACTTTTATGAGGGAAATCTACTGACTTCCTCTCTCAAAGATGTCTGAGTACTATTTGTATTTACAGAAAATTAAAATAAAAAGGGCAGTGAACACCAGAGCAAGTTATGGAGAAATTTAAGCAATGGGAATAAACTATACCAAGTGTATTTAACAGTGCCCACACTGAGGTGAATAGAAGAGTTCTGCTCTATGCAATGATTTTGGGTTTTCTTTGAGGTAGAGGCATCAAAAACCAAAGAGGACCAAAAACCTCATGTCAACGCTAACACGAAGCTCTTAGAGCAATAATTTATTATTCACGAAGGGACTAGAGATCAGCACACAGAGAGATCTCTTCTATTCGCTTTCCGTGAGGGAGCAAGGAAAGGGATCAACAGGGCGGGGAGGGAGGGAGGCGGGAGGGGGGTTGAGGAGAGGGCTCGGAGGAGGGGAGAGGGTCGGGGCACAGCTCGGCTGCCCGGCGAGGTACAGAAGGATGAAGGGAGGAGACTCACCGCAGCAGCCATGCTACGTGACCCCCGAGGGCTGGAGGAGCCGAAACTACTCACTTGCTCGGCCAGCAGCTGCCGGCTCTGCACCGCGTTGTTCCGCAACAACAAGAACGCGTCCGTGAGACGCCGGGTGGCCATGGCCCCCCTGCCCGCCGGGCCCGCGGCCCGAGCACAGCCCGGCACGCGCGGCGGCCGCCCCTCAGAGGGCCGGGGCGGAGACCCCTAGGAGGGCCGGTAGCGGGAGCCCTCAGCGGGCCGTGCCCGGGCCGGCCCTGGCCCTGCCGGGTCCCGGTTCCCCCCTGTCCCTGTCCCCGTCCCGGCCCCCGCCGGGCGCCGCCATGGCCCCGGCCCGCGCCGACACTTCCGCGTTGTGCAGCGCCCAACGCCTTCCGGCCCGCGCGCCCCGCGCCGCTCCGCCCGCGCCCGCGGCCCCGCCACCAGCGTTCCGGCCCTCATGGGGCCGGGGCACGGACACTCCAGATCCGTTCCGAAATCCAACCCTAAATCCATTCCCGCATCCAGCCCCAAATCCAGCCACACATCTGTCCCAACATCCACCCCTAAGCCCATCCCCACGTCTGTCCCCATCCAGCCAGAAGTCTATGCCCACGTGCAGCCCCACGCCCACCCCACATCCCTCCACACATCCAGGTCCACAGCCCACCCCAGAAGTGGCCCCACCTCCAACCCCACATCCTGCCCAAATCCAGACCCACATGCAGCCCCAAGTGCAGCCCCACATATGGCACCACACCCATTCCTCAATCTGTGCCCACAACCAACCATCCCACATCCATCCCAACTGCCAACCTCACATCCATCTGTCCATCCAACTCCATATCCTCTTCCACATCCAAATCCACATCAGCGCCACCTCATCCATCCACATGTCCATCCCTGTGTCCATCCCTGGCTCCATCCCATGCCCATGTTCCCTGAAAACGGACAAGCTATTTAAAATGACAGTATGGGGTTTGACTTTACAAAAGAGGCTTTTCAATAAGGCGACTGAAATGATTTTCTCCTGCTGCTCTGTCAGGCCGGACGGACTGCTCCCAGTGCGGGGCAAATGTGACTCGAGGTGGTTTTGGGGTCCCTCTGGTGCATCCTATGCCAGGTGCCTGCACTCCAGGGGACATCCAGCATAATCCCCAAGGAAACACCAGCAGCCACTGCCCAGCACAGCCAGGGAAGCTGCTCCCCACAGGTCATCAGGAGATTAAACCCTCAAAAAAACCCCAAACCAACTAGTATTTACACATATGGCAGGAACAGTGACTGTAATCACAACCACATTTGCTGGAAATGTTATCTCGTTTTATCCAACCGCCTGGGCAAACTTGTATGGTGAAAAATAGGAACAAAAAAATATTCCTCTGCTATTATAAGATATTTGGGGGGTTTTCTTGAACAGCCCTTCTGCCTCAGCGGGAGAGACCTGAAACTTGGAATTTAGCAAGGAAATAAGCTCCAGTCATACAAGGCCTAATGCACGCATTTCATTTTTCGTGGTCTGGTGAAATCTGTTTTCATTTTGGCTGCCTGACAAAGGCTTTAAAAATGTATGTATGGGCTTCATTTCTTCATGCTAATTTTTAATCTACTGTAACAATTTTTTATACCATGAGAACAGTTTCAGCTAATGACCTTCCTGCCTCCTCTTGGCACTGCTGCCATGGCTGTAGGTCAAGAGAAATTTCTCCTGCAGTCAACAGTCTTGCCGTGATCTTTTAGATTCGTGTGCATGTGCAGGGAAAACCAGTTGGAATATCCCGCACAGTGGGATGGAGAACCCAACAGGAAGCCTAATGTGCTGGAAATTGGTACACACTAGCAATTAACATTTTGTTTCCCGATTTTTGACAGCTTAAAAAGGTTTGAATGTTGGGCAGGCTTGAAATTTAAGCAGGGGCTATAAAAAGGATTTGGGACTTGTACACCGAGGGATAAAACTCCACAAGGAAGGGGTCCAGACCTAACCCGGTGAAAAAACACTTCAAAGTGGATATTAGAAATAAGCAAAGGGAGTAGAAGGAATGGAAAAAAAGGATTAAGCAAAGAAAACTATGTCTTAGAAGTTAGGAAATGTAGGCATAAAGGGAAATGTGCCAGAAGTGAAGGCGAGGTAGACCTTGCAAAGGAAATTAAAACAAATAGCAAAATGTTTTTCAGGCATTCATACCAGGAGAGGAAGGAGAGAAGAGGTAGAGGTGATGAAAGGGGGAGAGGCAGGACACAAATGAATGCATAATATGTAGTGGAAATGTACACAGAGGAAATGAATGCATGGAGACAGAAATGACCTCATCCAAGTGGAACAAATCATAAAGATCATAACGCGACAATAATTTGGGCTAAATGATCGTTATAGATCCCTTTCAACTGAAATATTCTAATTTCTGACTCAGACATCTAACAGGACTTTGCATCTGGCTGTGTAACAGCATCGCTGCAGGAGCAACGCAACACAAGTTGAGAGCAGGAAAAACTGTTCCAGCTTTTAAAATGAGGAAAAACAATTAAAGTCTGATCCAAATAAAATACGAGACTTTTGGATAAGTTTAGCAGGAAAGAATGATAGCAGACATGATGGCAGATAGAAATGGGCTAACGTACAATACATGCATTTACTGAAGGTGGACAGTGCTTGACTAACCTGAGGACTTTGTAAGATAGTTTTCATAACAGATAAGAGCTAGTAGTTTTATTCTGTCTGGTAATGAATAAATGTAGGCTGGATATTAGAAGAATTTGTGTTACCATCAGAGGAATTAGGTCCTGGTATGTCTTTTCTACACGCATGGCAACCACATTATAAAGTAGCACTTGATCTGTTCATAAAAAAACCCAGATCATATTTTCCATTCCTAAGACAGCACATATCCCTGAACATATCTTTCTAAGCATATACTATTAATATTTAGGGCTGTTGCATGTTGGTGCCTAAGCCCCACTGCCATAGGTTTGGAGCCTGTGTCTTCCTTTTTATCTGCTTTTTAAATGTCTGTTCTTTTCTACTGCTGCTGGTGAGCAATGAGACAGCAATGCTGCCTGCACTGGCACATTCCAGCACCCACCACCTCCCACAAGCAGAGCCTGGTCCAAAATGGTGGGAACTTTCCAGTTACTACTGTGGCATTTGGATCAAGGCTTCTGGTGGAAAAAAATACTCCATATTCAGGAGAACGTTCTATTTTGAGGTGAATAGATAAGCTTTTTTTTTTTTAATGGCGAGATAATCAGAGCCATATTTCAAACTCCAGCTTTTAAACTGTGCTTGCAAACTCCTTCATCGTGGTCCAGTCCCTGTATCACCACTGGTACCCAGGCCAAGTCAAGGGCAAACAGACCTTATGCTTCAGTGATCAGATGAAGGTCAATCCCCACGACATTTTATCTTGTGTAATTGAGTAGATACACGGAGGAGGTGAAATATTGCACTCTTTTGAAGCTTGAACAATCAGCTTGAGCCAAAGGTAGGATTAATGGACCATGAAGTGCATTTTGCCCTGGAAAATCCCACCATCCTTTTGCAGCTGGAACACTTGGCTGCCAGAAAAGTTCTTCTGCAGGAAAGTTTCTAAGGAAAAATAATCAGCAAAGTGGCAGGGTTAGCTCTGTCATTGCAAGAGTTACCTTTTTTTGCATGGGAACTGAGGGGCTTTTGGGAAAATAGACCACGTTCTTGCCTTTATTTTGTTGCAGAAGGATTTCAGGTTTCAGGGCTGTCAAACTCAGTTTCAAGAGTGTGTTAATCACTGAACCGGGGTTTGTTTGGCCGGGGAACTGGAATTTCCCGAGATTTGCAGTGAGTGTGATTCTGACAACGTCTCTGTAGATGGTGCTGCAAGGCAGGGAGATGGGAGCAAACATAGCCTTTTAAAATGCAAATCCTTGGTTTCTTAGCCAGCTCTTGGTATTCCAGCTTCCTTAAAAGAAAATGAGACATAGTTGCCCATAGTGTCTTTATTTTGATGAGCTATAATCCAAATGCACTCTTTGGAAATATAAACAAAGGAGAACTGTTATTTTCTCTGGATTCAAAGAGTTGGCATTCTGTACTCTGCCTGGAAAACTGCTGTTGAACAAACTATCTTTTCATATTGATCTGACTGTACCAGCATTTTAACAGCAGATTGTAGAATCTAGTGATTTCGAGAAAAACATCTGAAAAAGAATATTAATTTGGTCATGTAGAGACACTAAGCAATGGATGTTTAAATTATAAAGAGAAAGAAATTCACATGTCTAAGTGGGCTCTGTCCTCTTTTGCTCAACACTCAAATGTTGCCTTGAGTTCAACTGTTCTTCTGCACATTGAAAAATGGTATAATGGACCCTGCAACTGTGTCTGTAGTCCTCCCCTGCTCTGAAATGCAATCAATCCAGGTGGAATCAAGTCTTACCTCAAGCTGGGTAGGCAGTGAAGACTGATGTGTCTGCTTGGAGGGCTGGGAGGAATTTTTTAATCAAAATTCAGCTGCATGAATTTGGTGTTCCCAGGCAGACATACTTCACATACATAATTAGACAGGCAACCTTGTTCAAAGGCAGATGTGAGAGTCACTGTCTATGAGCTTGTACCCCAGTCTCATGACAGGCTAATAATGCCTGTGGTACTTAAACAATGGAACAACTTTGTCATCTAATATTGTGCAAAATTCCTTTCCTCAGCTGGGCACTATATTAAATCTTCTGTGTCACCATGGTTCTAGGTCACCTCTACAACAAAGATAAAAGATTGCTCATTGTAGACATTTATGTCTCTGCTTATCCTAATTCTCTCTCCAGTAGTCACGTGGGGATATTCTGATTTTAGATTGAGCTATCAAATAGAAAAATTTATTAGTGCTCTCTTTCTTCTAAGGTAGTTATATATGTATATACAAAGATTTTAGATCCAGGTGGGATACCCAGCTGTCATGGATGTGTGTTTTAGCTGAGCAAAAATTGTGGGGCTGGATGTACGGCAGTAATTAGGTGGTCATGCACAGAGAGAGCAGTATGAATTCAAGATGTTTCTGTCCCCTGGCTGCTTGCTATTGACAGAGTGATGATTTATCTAGCACAGGACACTCTGTGAGTGCTTCTCGTGTGCTTTAGTGCAAGTTGATCAGTTTAGTTACTAACAGAGCAGCTTTCTTGGAGAGGTCAAACCACCAGCTCAAACCCACATTCAAGGGTCCAACAGCACCATCTCTAGAGTAAGAGAGGAGAGAAATGTGTTGTTTGCATATTGTGGCAGAGTCCCACAGTACTTCAGGTACACCCAAACATCAAAAAAAAGTAATCAAAATAAGTAGACAAGGGAAGTATTGCTATTGCTCTTTTAGAGACGAGGAACCAAGCCACAAAGAGATTGAATGAGCAGTTCCCCCACAGAAACACGTAATGTAAGAGCTGGCAATAAAACACAGGATTCATCATTCCTGCCATTTTACAGACGGAAAAATCAAGTCACAGAACAACAGTGGCTTGCTCAAGGTCGCACAGGGTATTTATAGCAAACCCAGGACCTGAATCTGGAGCTGCCGAGTCCTGGTCAGCATTTATCATGGATAAGGAGATTAATGTCAATAATTTCCTCCAAAGCAGCAGAATTTCAGTAAGAGAAGGAAGATTGTTCCAGAAAAATAATGCCTCTTCTTGTGTTAGAAAAAAGAAGCTTACACTCCAGTATCCCCAGCAACTCATATCTGTGTTCTTGTTATCCTAATTAGTGGCAATGTTCCACTTCCAGAAGGTTTTATCTCTTTAAATTAGGTGGTGGTTTTTCAACTAATAAAATTAGAGAAGGCAATTCAAAAAGATGTATTACTGTAGATCATGGTCTGACATTCATTCCAGCAATAACAACTGTTATCAAAGAAAGATCTGTTTCATAAACGTAGGAAACAAGTCAGGCTAATAAAGACATGAATAGGCTTTTGCACATTACAGTGTAAAAATAATCAATGAAACAGTGAAAAAAAAATCTAGTCAGAAAGTCTGCCTAATGACTGTTATCTTGCACAGAAGCAGTCTGACTCTGCTTTATAATGATTGCATTTAGCCATAAATCATTCTGAAACAAGAGGGAAGGAAGGAATGACCCTGCCAATTCCAATGCCAGTTGGGAGCAGCAGAGGGCACGTAAGAGCGGGGTCCTACTTAACAAATCTTCAGGTTTTTTGGGCCTAGATCTTCCTGTAGAATCACAAATTGCAAATACTGATTTTCCTAATGAACTGGTGCCCAGTGATTAGCAACTGGGCATCTTCTGGTGAAAAAATCTTTGATTACTGAGCTGGTATTCTGTTGCTTAGGACTGCTGCCTGCAGCTGACATGTTATGCCAAGATACTGCTGGATGTGGTGTTAATTGCTGTTCTCAGAGGTGCTTAGAAATAGGAAATGCTAGTACCTGAGATAAGCACAAAGATGATGTAAGAGCACAAGGAAGGAAACTGGACTAAGCAAAAAAAAAGTTTATTAGACCAAGTGGAGCAAGGCAGGGAGGTGGGGTCAGAGCTGCAGCTGAGAATGGCCTTGGGGAGATGATGAAATCCCCTTTCTGCCCTAAATAGCATCACAGTAGAAAAAAAAAAGCAAACCATAAATCTGAAATCAAAACAAAAGGATTGCAAGGAGCATCAGAACAGCAGCTCCAAGAAATGAACTGCTCCTGCATCTTTCCCTTTTCTACCTGTTGCTCAGATGAAAGAATTTCAGTGCCTCCAGAAACATTTTTACTGCCATTTGTAAACTTCCACTCCCCAGAGCAAGGCCTCGCAGGAACACATCCTGTTGTCCCCAATTTGAAGAGACTGAGGTGAGAGAGCGTGATGCTGATTTGACAATGTCCTGGTTTCAGATGGAATGAGGCTTATTTTCCGCCTAGTAGCTGGTACAGTGCTGTGTTTTGGATTTGGGATGAGAATAATGTTGATAATGATGGTTTAGCTGTTGCTGAGCAGTGGCCAAGGACTTTTCAACCTCTCGTGCTGCCCTGCCGGTAAGGAGGGTGGGGGACACAAGAAACTGGGAGGGGACACAAGAAGCTGAGAGGGGACACAGCCAGGACAGCTGACCCCACAGACCAAAGGGATATTCCAGACCACAGGGCATCATGCTGAACAAAAAGCAACGGTAGGAGTCAGCCAGGCAGTGGTGGGTGCTGTTTGGGGACTGGCTGGGCATTGGTCAGCGAGTGGTGAGCAATTGCACTGTGCATCACTTGTTTTGTGTATCCTTTTTTCATTATTGCTGCTATTTACCTTTCATTTTCTGTCTTATTAAACTGCCTTTATCTCAACCCACGAGTTTTCCCTTTTTTACAATTCTCTTCCCCATCCCACTGTGGGGGATTGAGTGAAGGGCCTGGGTGATGTTTAGCTGCCTGCTGGGTTGAACCACAACAATCAGCTTTTCTCCAAGCTATCCTTACTTCATCCCTCTGTAGACATGAATTCACCTTGGATGACTTACGCAGCCCAGACTCAACTAGTTTACCTCCCACTGATGCCCCCATGGTTGGCTTTGGGTCAGGACCCCTCAGCTGTTGTCTGTGGGCTCCAGCTGGTCTGCAGTGATAGTGAATATCCCCTTCAATCATCTCCCCACTCACCCCCCACTGCTGGGAGAGGATCATCAGTGCTCTGTGAATGATGGCAGCAGTGGGCAGAGTGGGCAGGGGGTTATTTTGATCTCCCACCTCCATGCTGTCATGTATAGGCTGATCTGGGGGGCTCTGTGGTCTCCAGGGTGTATGGCCTCATCTCTGTGTTCTGCTCGTTGCATCCCTCCTGAGAAAGGCAGTCCAGTGCCTGTTGGCTGAGCTTTACAGGGGTGGTCACATCTTCCCATGCATGGAGTCCATCCATCATTGACCACAGGAGGCTGGGGTTCTTGAAACCCTAAGCTGAGTTGCAGGGGAAAAAAAAAGAGGCATATGTCTGAATTGGTGTACTCGAGGGAGGGCTGGATCCAGCCTGTGCCAGTTACTCTGACACAGCCACCCCATTTTCCTTGCATGGGAATGTTCACCCTGGCTTCTCTCCACTGTGTCCCTCTAAAATCCATAGAAGAGCCTGCCAGAATCACTCAGCCAGCAGGAAACACCGGGCACAAGGACCATGGAATTGTGTTATTCTTGGTCTTTCAGTGTCCCAGCTGACAGCAGTGGCTTTTCCCACCATTGAGAAGGAGAGCACGTGAGAGACCAGGAGGTGGTTCCATAGCAGGGGCCAAGGTAAAGGTCCAAGTGCTGACCTGCTTTCCCCACAGCATAATTGTAGAAGATGATGGGCTGGGAGAAGTTAACGGGAAATTTGGCTCCACATGTTTTCTTGAGGTATTCTGTCTAAGTAGGCTCAGCAGCTTTACCTATCCCCATCTCAGTTTCCTGACCAAAGATGAGGTGTGAGGAACTGAACCACATTCCCTGGGAAGAGCTGATAGAGCCTCCCCCGCTTCTCCCCCTCCTCTGGTGCTTCAAACCAAAACAGCTGGAAACTTCTTGTGGCTGGAGATGTGCTGAGTGGCCTGGCTGGAGTTCAGGGAGAGGTAAAGGAATCCCACCCACCAGTAGCAAGGGCTCTGTGCCACCACGAGCCCTTGCGTGCCCTAAATCCTGGCTTCCTGGTAATTGCTATCTCCATAAATACCAGCCATCCAGCAAGAGAAGGGACTCGCATCACTGGACTGTGTTTTATCGTGTGAAATATGAGGTGTGACAAAATACACTGGCATTAGGTGAAGGACTTGTCTGCTGATGTGGTGACACATTTGAGGCAAAACTGGAAAATTTGATCCCTTCCTGCCCCGGTCCCGCGGGCGCTGTGGTGAGGAACGCTGGGCTCGCTCTGCTCGGGGATGTTGAGGGAAAAGGAAACGCACAGGCCAGCACCGTCTGCAGGTCACGAACTCAGATGTGTCAGGTTGGCAAGTGCCCGCAAGGCCGATCGCTTTGCTGAGCCTGGGTCCTGCCACAGCTGGGTTATCCTGGCCGAGCACAGCCCAGCCAGGTTTGTCCCCAGTGAAGCTCAAGGGAGGTGAAGAATGCTGAGCTGGTTTTGGCAGTGTTATATCAGAGATGACTTTGGCCAGTAGTTGGTCTGGCTTCAGATCCAGCTCAAAATGTCTCCCTGCTGCATTAGTTATCCCATTCTCCACCCTGCAGGACCAGGGTTCACTCCTACTGAATCTAAGAACAACAGAGCATTTGTCTTTGATTCTCCTGAACGTGCAGTCCGAGCGTGACAGAGACCTGTGAACACCTTTCTGTGCTCTCTGTATTTGCTTCTTCACCTTTCTCTTCTTCATTTCTGTCTCTGGATAACTTTTCTCCTTTTCTAAGCATGATGGCAGCTGTGTTACAGAGATCAAACCCCTGCACAAGGAGAATTTGCCCTCTCCTGCAGTGTGGTTATTAGTTTTTCTGTTTTCATGGCCCAGGGACAGAATGATGCTGTCCATGAGTGACCATGAAACTATCACTGCGGTCAGTGCTAATAGTTGTAGACCCAGAATTGCATATCTAATCCTCACATAGTCTGACAGCAGAGCAATCACAGGGGGGTGACAGCAGAGACAAACTGCTGGGGGCTGAGAACAGGAATCTCCCTCCTATTATGGACTGCACCTCAGTGAAATGCCTCCTGTAGCTCCGAGCAGTCCTGCAGATACCCACCTCCCTCTAAGTGCCACTCCTGAGAGTGTCAAAGGCAATTATGTTGGGGTTCCCATGCGGATTTTGTAAAACCAATTTTGTAAAACAACCCAACAAAGCCATACAATGAATACTAATTTCTGTCAGTTCTAGCACAGCCCTTGCACAGGGAAATGAGAATCTCCAACATGTCTATGATGCTCCTTAGGGTAAAGCACACACACATCCACAAGGATTTCTGATTGTTTATGTAATACAAGTGTCTTGAAACGGATCTGTTTGCTCTGAAGACCAAAGGATTAATGAATAACATGCAATTAAACCCTGGACAGGAGGTAGCAAGTAAGAACAGCTCCAGCTCTGCTCCCTTCTCGGGATTTGTTTCATGTGCACATTAAAGGAGTGCTTGTTTAAAGTAATACCTCTCTTTCTATTCTTTGGGACAGATTTCTCAACAGGGCTTTAGAAAGGCAATGACAGAACAGTGCCCCTCATCCCACACGTGCCAGCTGGACAGGCGTGAGCCTGGGAGGGAACAGTGGTGGCACATGAAGGTCTCGGGGTCGTTGCTTACAGCCAGCCCTGTTCAGT
Organism: Neopelma chrysocephalum; assembly: GCF_003984885.1. Lineage (NCBI taxonomy): Eukaryota > Metazoa > Chordata > Aves > Passeriformes > Pipridae > Neopelma > Neopelma chrysocephalum. Next base: position 4,736,873 of record NW_020897781.1, read on the forward strand.
GGAAAAGGTTCATCTCATGGAGGGGTGTTTGCCTGGATGCAAATCCAACACTCTGCATGACCATCAGTGCTGACACACATTTCCTGTGTGACCTCCAGCGAGCTGCTTTGGGCTCCAACAGACACACTGTGCCAAACCTTCCCGGGGAGGTGAAGGAACAGGCCTCTGTTTTCATAAGGGAAGGGGAGAGAGGCACCAATGTCTGCCAGGTCCTGGGCCTGCTGTATTACCTTACACTGGTGATTTAATTTACTGCCTTGAATGTGAACTGCAGGGGCAGAGCTGTGATTTCTGCCACAGCCGCTGGGCTGTGACAGCAGCTTCCAGTGATCAGCCCAGTGATCAGACTGCCCCAGATGAGCCCAACAGAGCCTTTCCCACTCAGCAAGGCCTGTCTGCTCTTTACCCAGGCCCCCAGCAAGAAATTCTGTGTTCCCACACTGGTTTTGAGCTCTTTCGAAAGTGATTCCATCACCCTGGGTTTGGGAGTTCAGGCTCCAGCTATTGTGAGACAGAAGGAAGAAGCAGGGATAATCTTATGGGAGAAAATAAACTCTGTACTGCTGTTGACTGCAGAGGGGACCAAACCCCAGGAAGTTTGGAGCCTGGTTTTTGCAGCTCAGGTCATTGCCCAAATGGTGAATCCCTGGACATGGACTTTGTTTCTGTTTTGCAGGTGGGAAAACCCTGGTGCAGGATGACATGAGCAACGGAGAGGCAAGTCTGTGACTGAGAGTGACACAAATAACATTTGAGTTTGAGCCTTCACCAGCAGATCAAGACCTCCATACTAGTAGAAAAATATGCTGGAGTATTCACTGCACATACTGCTCTCCCTCAAAGGACCAGAAGTGTGCACATCATTAAAAGGAAGTATTTTATGCTGATCATTCCCACATGCCTGCTCTGTATCTATCTGGGTTCTTAAGCAGCACCCATTCTGCACATAATGTCATGCATTTACATCTCACAAAGAAGATCAGACCTCCTCAGGCTAAGGAATTGTGTTCTGGGTCCTGATAAAACCATTTTATGGAGATGAATAACTTGTGTGGTTTCATGCTTCCTTTCCCTGAAATGCCGTTAGATGAACACCAAGTGCTTTTGTATTTATTTGAGGGAATTTCCTTTTAGACTCTGCAGGCAGAGAAAAAAATGGGCATGGGAAGGGAGCTTGGGACTGAATTATGCCGCTGACTGGCAGTGCCTCAGCGAGAGCCAAGGAGCTCGGCTTGCTGCCTCATTCATATCCATCAGAGGTGCCATGAGCTGCAGACTGGGATAAGTTACCTTGTCTGAAGGACTGAAATACCACATCAAAGCACCACGTGGATCAAAGGTGAAAGCAACAGGCATTCCCGTCTGGCTCATCTTTCAGACCTTTCTCTCTCTTTAGTTTCCACTTTGAATCTGATAATGCAGCCTGAACGCAGCCTTTCATATGGCTTCATTCCTCAAGGCACAGGTGGTATGGAGCATGTATTTCCTTGTCAGCAGGCTTCATGGGGCATAAGATTTCCAGGGCTTAGCTCCCAGGCATCAGTGACAAAAAAGATCTATGATTTTGAGCAAGGCAGAGCAAGACTGGTGGAGTTGGTGCAGCAGAGCAGAGCTCTCCTGCCCCAGGTACAGAATGGGGTGCAAACCTACAAAGTGAAGCACCAGTTTTCATCTGTAACACACGGTGTTCTCAGGGCCCTCCCAGAGAATCAAACCAGCCAAGACTTTATATGAAGAGACACTAAAGCATCTGTGAGCCTTGGAGAGGACACACTCAAACACACAGGGTAAAATTGAAAAGGCTACTTCCAATGACACACAGGTCCCAGTGGGACTTGGAAGCACATTGAAAATCTTTATGCTAAACAAAGCAAATGTCAAAGTAAATGACTTCAGAGACTCAGAAAGTAGACTTTCACCCCGCTGGTGTGTGATTTCTGTCCCACAGAAGATGGTGGGAGGCTGTGTTGCTCAGTGTCTATGAAAATCTGGATGTTAATCTTCCATATTGTAGGTTCATCCTGCAGTATTTCTTGTCAGAGAGGATCAGAGTCACCACAGCATGAAGGAAAGGCCTCATGACCGGAAAAAAAATCTTGATTCTGACATTTTCCATCCTTCAGACCTTTTCATTCATGTCACCAAACTATTGAGTCCCTAGTGGCTCTCTGAGTGGAAGTCTCTCCCTGATAGATGTTCTCAGCTGTGCATTCTTGCTGCAGTTTGGTGTCAGAATCAATATATGTGCTTCGGATTTGTGGAGTTGTTGTCTTCTGGATTCAGAGCTCAGTGATAGTTTGTAGGGCCTTAGCGAGTAGCTTTTGAATTCTTCTATATCTGTGGGTTTATGTAATATGAAATATCACCTCGTGTTAAAGATGAACTGGATTCTGGTATGTCAGGGTTGGACTCCAAGGTTTATAAAGCCTTTCAGACTGGCAGGGAGATGAACAAGGCATTGTATGGCTCTTTCCCCTGCTCCAATCTGCGAAAGAAAAACATTGTGACTCACCAGGCAGAGAAGTTGTGTTTTCTTCAGCAGGAAGCTTTGCAGATTCTCTGCTCCCAGATCTCGTTACACTCTTCCATCCCACCATCCTGGAAAACCTCCCACAGAAAGACAGGCAGATATTTTAATCAAGAAATGCCCCTTATTTCCATTAGCAACAGCTGTTTTCCTTTTAATTCAATTCTGCATTCTGCAGTCTGTTTATGAAAGCTGCCATTAATTACGTTTTTCATCAGTCAGTGTTCAGAGATGGCTAATGGCCCAGCACACCTAATTAGTCCTTCATGTATGATAATGTTTCATCAAGTCTGCAGTTAGTGTGTAGGGCAGATATCCTCTGTGCAGTGGAGCTGAGTGGGGCTGCACAGACTCTCCTGGTGTGTGACAGATCCTGTTACAGCCGCGTTCCCCGGCTGCTGCCAGCGTGGGGAGCTGGGGGCTGCAGTTACTGGGCTGTGATAACAGCGAGGGCCAGAAGTGGCTTCCAATGTCACTCTGAGCAACGGGGTGAAGAATTCAAGCTGCCTGTGCAAGCTCTTTGAAGACAGGGAGCGCAGAGACTGGAATTATGGCTACTTTTGTTTTTGTTTTAAATTATGCCCTCGATAAGTGTTAGTGATGGCTAAATTCACTGTGCTACAGTGCTTTCCTTTAGCACCTTCTGTGCATCCTTGCCTAGGTATTCCCAGCTGATCCATCTGTGTCAAAGGTGGCTGTCTGTGATGCAAAGAGTGTTGCCTGCTTTAATGTCAGTGTGGAGACACTGGCATGACTTAACCTCACTTACCTAGTGATCCATCTGGCTTTAGGCAGGTCTTTGGATAGGTATAGCCCAAAGCTTGACACAACTGTCCAGAAACTAGGGGCATGGAAAACAACTCATCTTTGTTCAACAAGATGCAGGAGTAGGTTGAATGAATTCCTCACATACCTTAAAGCCAGAGCTGGAGTTTGAATATCAGACTCACTTGGAACTTTGCCTTCATTTTGAAGGTGTTTGCAGCTGCAAAGAATAGTAATAGTTATTGGCAGGTAGCCTCAGGTAAGAAACATTTCAAATCCTCCAGTACAGAGATTGCTTTGAAAAATATCCCCATCTGTCACAATCATGTATTGAAATGCCATCGGCGTGTGTGCAGAGAGCTGTCTCTGTTCCCTTGCCCAGGCTGTCACCTGCAGAGTTCAGGCCATTGTAGAAAACTGCAGGCACTGAGCAGGGGCATGTTTTGTTTATCTTGGTAGGAAAGTGGCAAACGACCAGCAGAGGATTTGCAGTCGTGTATCACACAAAGCAGTCAGTCACCTCCAGCCTGAGGCAGCCCGGGCCCACGGCCATTCTTCACTCACTTCATCTGCCTTTGCTGTGAGCCCCACGGGAGGCTGCAGGAAAGTCAAACTGATGTAGCGGCATTTGTTGTATGTAATAATAACAATGTACTGCAGTGAAAACACCTCACTGTGTGTGAGTAATGAGAGATGCTCTAATATTCTACCTGATGCAGAGGTACTTCTCTGTCTGTAGAATTGTGTCAGGTTTATGAAGAGGTTCTCTGGTGAGTATTCAATTGGCCAATTTCCGACTGTGTGACCTCACTAAATTAAAGCCTTTTGACTGCTTGAGGAATGAATCTGCCATGCTGCTAAACAGGCAGAAGCTTTTTCACAAGACATCTGCTTCCAAAGCAAATGAAATCTGCTTTGATTTTCATGGCCTGTCGAGGGATGAGAGCAGCACTGCAAGGAATCATACAGGATTGACTCAGAAATAGTTTAAAAGAGGGTACAAGAGCATCCAAGGTGCTGACATTTGAGAAGAGAAGGAGAAAATGCAAGTGACCTGTTAAAGAATATGTTCTGTTCCCAAAGCCTCCAGCTCTCAAGCTGCAAGGAGATATAAGTGCCGACAAAACAGATTTAGACACAATAACTGCGTTTAGTGTTACTCTAACCTAACACATCTTTTGGGCAGGGGATGGAAGGCAAGTGTCGTACTGTTATTCATTGTTTGGTCACCTCTATGTGGCTGTTTGATCACCTCAACTTTGAGCTCTCATCTGCAATGTCTCAGCTGGAAAGTGCTGGATTTATGGAGCTCTTGCAATGGTGATATAAGGAATGTTCTAGCAGGGTGTTATGGTCCTGCTGTCAAGTCCTTCACTGGAAACCCAGAGTAATTCCAGTGCAGCTGATGGGTTACTGTCGTGTAAGTGAAGGCAGTGTTCATCTCTTGGACGTCACCTTTTGGCCTCTTCTGTTGGCAAATGAACCTGATGTAATATTGCAAAAACACATCCTTTGAGTGAAAGTGATAAGAAAGATAAATGTTTGACTTCAGCCAGGGAATTTAAAACTCAGAGTCCTTTGAAGATTGCCGAGTTCTGCGCTGTGTTAGTCGTCCATATCTATCTAAGAAAACACTCATTTCATCACAACCGATGACATAAATTCAGACTTGTGAGCAAATGGCTCGGTTGAGTTAAATCACCTCTCTATCTGCTAATGGCATTTTTGCTTTTGCTGGATGATGAAGGTTATCTTGCTGTTTGGAAATTATAACCTACAACTGTTAGACGGCATTATCTTCAGACTTGGGTGAGATAATTTGTATGAAAAATCCAGGGAATCTGGAGCTTATTGGCTTCCATTCGCACGAAGCTGAAACTCTTCAAGACTCCAGCCGCCTTCACATATGCCTCCTGCTCTATGGTGGGGAAGGAATAGCAGCTGGCAGATGATGGATAGCAATGCTGCAGCCCGCTCTAAGGTTAGCAGTGACATCACTGATAGAAAGGGGAGCAGCTTGAGCTGTTTATAAAACTCCAGTTGGGAAGTTTGCCCCAGACTGCATTAGCCTCTGTTCGCTGCCTACCCTGCTTTTCCCCACTCGAATTCCAAGTTCCTTCAAGGGAAACAAACATCTGCAGAGACACAATGTTAATTGTTCTACTTAGCACTGCTGTTTACATTTTTGGTGCAGGCAAGTCAAAGCATGTCAAGGCTATCCTGATGGCTAAAACAAGGCAGAAATCCCGTTCCGGCTGAAATAACATGGGGCTGGATTCTAATCTCAAGTACCAAAGCATTTGGCATTAGCCCTGGAGAGTGGAAATCAGAATCTATGGAAATCAGAGGGTGCAAAAAAAGTAGCAGAGAGGCTTGTAAGAGGGTGAATGTGCTGGAGCCACCAGGGAAACATTACAAGGTTAATGCAGTTTTCCATTATCTAAGAACAACTGGGGATTATGCTGCATTTGTAAGCTTAAAAAGGCTGGCTTCCCTGGGTTCTGCTCCCATCACAGTCCAGCCTAATGGCTCCTTATCAGGAATGATGAATCGCTCTTGTGCCTACACTTTGGTCCCTAATTTCCACTTTCCTTGCATCTGCTTAAAGTCCTTTTTAATTTTAGCATGTACAGCAGCCTCTGGGCCCAGCGTGGCCCTGGTGTTCGCAGCCATCGTGGTAATTACCGCACTCGCCGGGTCCCTTTAGGATGCGATTTCAATGGGGTGTGACTTTCACAATATTTTTTTTCTTGTTGTTGCTTGAGCCACTCCAGGAAGGAACTGTTAAACACGAGTCTCAGCAGGATCCATCATGACTGAGGACAGAACAGAATGTAATGAAACAGGGTGAATACGTGTCTCGCTGAGCAGGATATGTTCTCTTATTTATATGGTTGATAAAGCTTTGGCTGAGGTTCAAAAAGGTGTTCAGCTTTCATCTCTGTCTTCCTTCCTCCACTCCCCTAAATATTAATGCTGCAGTCATACCTCCCATATTCGTGGCTACTTTAATTGTTTACAGATTTTTTTAATAAAGGATTTGACCTTTTGCCTTTGCAGTTATACAAGCCCTTCTCTGTCTTCACTCTGATGCCCCTTCACTGCAGTTTATCCTTGGCTTCCCTGCAGCCCGACTGGCTCGGTCCGAGGCAGGACAAGGGAACAGACACTAAATCACTGTAGTCAGGAATAGTGCAGTGCAGTTTGCTTGCTGAGGAGAAGGAGGAATAGTGATACAGAGTGCTCTGCTCTGGCTGTGACCCCGATTGCACAGAGCCGTGTGCGGCACCAGTGTGTTGGTGTCCCCAGTGCCAGGTCATTTGGCACCCTCGGCTTGTTTGAAATCATGCTTGTTTGAAATCATGCTTGTTTGAAATCATGCTTGCTCTGGTACTCTCCTTTCGGCTTGGGAGAACGTGACAAGGCTGTGTGGGAAGTTAAGGCTGTGTGGGAACAACCCGAGGTTGTGCGGGAAGTGTGTGGCAGTGTTGGGAACTGAAGTCACATCTCCCGAGTCCCACCTGGTCCATTAACCACAAATCCATTTTCCCTCACTAATTGAATACAAGAACAGTCTCCTTTACATTATTTACATGCTGGGAGAGCAGAGGCAGCTCTGTGAGAAAGTAATGTGGCAAAGGAAAGGTAGCAGGATTGTGAAGTGCCAGGTGACAGTGGGAGGAAGGTTTCGGGAGGGTCTGTTAAACCCTGAGCTTCTCTGTAAGAGCAGCTTAGCAGCTGGGTTCCCAGAGCATGAGGAAATGGCAGGGCACCCAGGATTGCAATGACTGTCTATCCAGATAGATATCCATGACAGGAGGAGAGGAAGGATGTGTATCCCTTGTAATGCTGATTGCTTCTTCCTGGCACCAATTGCTCCCTTCATGGGATCCCATTGTCTTGAGACATTTCACAAAAATTGCAGCAGCTGGGAGTAAATCAATCACACTGTTCTGCTTTGGTCATGTTGCTGTGCTATGTCTCTGTATGAGCCAACATAAAGATCATGAAATTCTCCTTTATCACCTTTTTGGCTATGTTTGCTGTGCAAAATTATGATACTTGAATTAGGGTCTGTGTTTATAAAAAGAGACAGGAATGATTGATATTTATGTGAGCATGAATTAAACCAGTATTTTAATTCTACAGCTATTAATCAAATCAGGGCAGTGATGAATAAGAGAATAGATGCCCAATTTGACACTGCTGCACAGGCAACTGAAGAAAAAAGTTCATCTGATGTAATGTGATTTGGATCAAGCCCTTAAGAAGGAAGAGCCTTTCTGCTCCAAATTCATGTGATTGCTATCAGAACAGGAATTTACTACAGTGGCTCTGGCCAGCCTGTCCTCTCAATCTGAAGAGGCTTGGGTTCCTGTCCTCTCCAGAAAAGCCTGTGTATATACACAATGCAGTTGCAAAAAGCTGTGAGTGAGAAAATGTTACTGAAGTACAACATCATTAGTAGTTGGTAGCTGGGAAGGAGTGTGTTAGTGATAAAATATAATGTTTATTTCCCTCTGAGTTAAGCTCATTTAGGGACATCCCAGATGTGCAGGGAGGTGAACTGATGAACTGGCTTCTGCAAAGGACCAGACAGCAGAATGAGTTTTGAGCAGCCTCTGATCTTGTTCCCATATCTCAGGTCAGAAGGGACGTGGATTATTTGCTTTCCTTTAGCCCATCTCACACCATCCTTCTGCTGAGACATTCCAAAAGCAGCTCCAGAGGCAGGAGGGCAGAGGTGCTGGTGGAGCTGGGACAGAGGTGGAGCCAGAGCTGGACCACAGGCACTGGGAGTCACGGCTGGAGTGTGTTGGCAAGTGGGAGCACAGGGGCCCCGTGGTGGGGCTGCCAGGGAGGTCGTTGGCAGAGCCACAGGTTTTGGGCAGCATCCTGTGTCCTGCCTGGCAAGGCTCAGCCTGGCCCTGTGTGCCGAGATTAGTCCTTGAGCGCTAACTGTACCCACAAAGTATTCAGGAAAATAAAAGGAAACCATGCTTACGTTTGGGTTTGAGTGGCTGGCTTTTTATGGCTGGCTTTTTGCATCTCTCTCTCTTTTTCTTGGTCATGAAAGCAGTCGGTCTGCCTAGAAATTCAGGTCTGAATTCTTCAACCTGGAAGGCATTTTGTGTAGTGTAATGTCTACCAGCCTAAGACCAAGTCAAGCATCATGCACCAGTGACCTTCATTTTCCAGGCTGGTAATTCCGGCTTTCCAGAATGAAGAACAAAGGCACTGAGTAAGTAAACGAAATAAGGGGGGAAAAAAAATCCGTGTGGAATGGACACGTTGGTTGAAACATCCCATTTCCTGAAAAATTGATTTTGAGGTATCTGTCAAAGCAATCCCTGTATTTCTTATGATTATTATATCACATGGCCTTGGCGTGGTTTTCTGGTATTTCGCGAGGACCACCCAGAAGTGGGCCAGGTTTGGTTATTGGATTTACTAAACAGAACAAGGAGCACAGAGCTCCTGCCTGCTGTTCAAAAATAATATCGCAAGGGAAGCAAACCACAGGGAGACCACAGGGAGGTGAAGCCCATTTTCCACTTGCTGAGGGAACTGCCCTTGCTTGCTGCAGAATGCAGTCTCCATATGCTGGGAATGATTCCCAAAAGTACTCCATCCCTGCCGACTCTGCTTCCTTTCAGAAGCTGCATCCACTGGGATGGTGGGTAAGGAAGTGGCTCTGAACAGGATACTCTGGGGTGTTTTCTCTGTGCAGTGAGGTGGAGAGAACAGCCTGTTAGAGAAAACACCAAATGGTGTTGGACTGAAACAGAGAAAGCCTGTTTCTCCCTGTCAGTGTTCCTCAAATTATGGATCCTGGACCATGTGATGGCTGACAGAATTTTCTGGGGCATAACATCTCTGTGCTCACTTTGCTCTCGAACCCCTGCTCCCTTCCTGCCTTGGCTGGTGGGATGAGGAAGAGGAAGACTGTGTGCTGATGGAGAGAAGGGAGAGAATTTGCCCCTCCCTAAGAAGCCACTGAAATAGCACACAGAAAATAGGGGAGGAAAGGGGTAGGTGACCTGCAGTGACTGGGAATTTAGGATAGCTATGAAAGCCAGGCTTCTTCTTGTGATCTGCAGGAAGCAAAACTTTCAGAACGATGAAGTAAATGTAGCAGATTTTTTTTCAGAAACAGAGATAACTCCCCATTCCAAGGCCCTGAGGGCATTTGGATCTGGAAGGAGGGGCATTCACTGCATATGAAGCTTTGCCTTGTAACCCAAGCACAAAGGACAGCAGGATTCCCCAGCAACAGTGTCTAAGTGGTGGCTTTGCAGGTGGCACACAGGTGGATGTGCTGCGTTGGTGGAACAAACCCAGAAGGGTCTGGAGGGACCAGCAGGACCTGGAAGCCAGGGCTGCTGGTGTGTGCTATGGACAAGGTTTCACCTTTTTCACACACTCATCCATGTGGGTCACTCATTTGCTTAAGGCAGCAGCTGAATTAAACCAGGCATGCACCAACAGAGGTGCAGTGCTGCCACACCTCTGCTGTACTCTGTGGCTCAGGGGTAGGAGCTAAAGCTGTAGGCAACAGATCTTGACTACTGTGGGTACTGATCTCAGTGATTCTTACCTGCACTAAGACATAACATGTTTTCCAATATTAGCATTGTTAGGTGCTGGTATGGATGGGAAGGAAGAAGGCAACGGAGATCTTTAGCTCCCTGTGCCCTGGCTGACTACTCTTTTCAGCTTCTCAGTAGTTAAAGGGTTAATGAGAAAAGCTCTATCCCCTGACCTTTCTCTTCCCCAATGTGCTTGTTGATTTCTTGTCCTCCTAGGCATGATTTTTGTTTGGGAATGAAATGTGCTTACTCACTCATATGCATTTATTACACAGACACGGTGTTTGGGTACATCATCCATCAGTGCAAATGTCACACTGTGTGAAAGCCCTGTAACCAGAGTGACAGCTGAGTTAGTGCCTGTGCTGTGGAGCAGCCCCCCCTTGCCAACATTCTGCAGCTGGATGGTTTTAAACAGAACTCAGTTATGAATAGATCCACCAGTAAAAGGATCTGCGGTGGCGTGTTGCTGCTGTGGAATCTGCCAGCTCCCGTGGGCCACTGAGCTTCTCCCAGGGGACATCGAGGTGGCCTCCAGCCACGGAAGGGCCACAGGAGGAGTTGTGATCACAAATGTTCTTGGCTGATTGGTTTTTGACTTCTCCTGCAAAAAATCTGCTGAATAGATTTGAGAGGTGCTAATTCTGCTGCGGAGCTCAGGGCTCAGGATTAAATGGCACAAGAACTCGTCACCACTGTCGCTTCTCCTCTTGGCTGGAGCTCAGTTTGGAGCAGCAGCCTTTGGTACACAGGAGTGATGGCCCAGATTCACTTCTCATCATGTTATTTGCAACTTCTACCTTTATTCCTCTGTACAGACATCTATTTTTTTTACAAAGATTTGGAGTTTTCATGGCAACAGCCGTGAAAGCCAATGGCAGTCATACAAGTCAAACTTCAAGCAACACTTTGCAAAATACACAGCGATCTATTTTAGTGCAGCACATCATTAATTAGAAGAGGCAGACTGGGCAGGTTTGGAAAATATGATCTCTAGTGTTCAATTTTTAAATAGGATTCTGAAATGGCCATTGAGATTCTCTGCAGTTTCTACACAGAAGAAAATACAGCTAGAAAAATTAGGTCATGTATTGATTAATGTCAGAATTGAAATAAATTATTTATATTAGTTACCAGCGGACTCTGTGATGATTCTTCTGGTTATAGACTTATTAACTTAATGTGGTAATAACAGGAGAAGGAGAGAGAGGGATTGATGGCGTAGGAACACTGAAAACCTGAAAAGAGTTTCTAAATTTATCCCTGTAATTTTGCGCCTACAGTAATAAGGAATTTCAATTTTCATCTGTGTAATTTATAAAACCCAAGCATTGTGCGTGACAGCAATCATTTCCTCAACTCACGTGGTGAGACATTCACACTTCAGAACACCAGGGTGGCACCAGACACTGTTAGCAGTGGCTGTAGTTACAGTCATACAGGTGACAGTATGTTGGGCTCACACATTTATAGGGTAGGTTGATATCTATTTAAAACCTGTGCTTTTATAAATAAAAGCTGAATTCTGTGTTTGTTAATTTAGAAGCTTAATTTTCTCCACTTATGCTTTTTTTTTTTAGGCTTCTTTTTCTTCTAAAAGCTTTAACTGAATATTTTCTGCTTTCATTTTTTTGACTAGAAATGTTTGGTGGGAGATTTCTATTTCCAGTGAAAATTTAATTAATACAAAAATTAAAATTGTGCCTGCAAATTTCTAATATCTTTTTTAATATTAAAAAAGTAACATTTTCCCAAAATTGCATTTGATCTAACTCCCATTTTTGGTTTGGAAATGCTTTCAGTGCAAAGATTCTAACCAGCCTGATTTATTTTTAAAACAGCAATGATCATTGCAGTAGGGTGTAATTATCTTTAGTTCCAAGATCTTTGATCACAGTGTGTTCACATCTAAAACTGAGTTGGGATCTAGATCTCTTTTTTATGCCTTAGGCTATAATTTGTGGGGCTTCTTAGACAAAAGAATTTCTTTTATGAGATACACACGCAGAGGAGCAGCACCATGTTTACCCTCGCTGTGTGGGAGTAAAAAACCTTATAAAAAATGGACTGTGATTGCCTTAGTGGGAAAGGAGAAGGGAGAAGCCATGTATTCCAGTGCAGAGATTTTATGTCAGAAGCAGCCTCAGGTGAACATCACATAGGTGAGGTTAATGACTGCCTTGTGAAAGCCTGGGTGCTATGAGAGTAACTTGTTTCTTTCATAAAAGAATAATATGGATATAAAACTGGGAATCTGAAGAGAGGAGTGGTCTAAGAGCAGAGCATGGGGCTGAGTGGTGCTTCATTGCTGCACTGCTGGGATGGATGCAAACATATATGTGTTTAACCCCACATCTCACTTGGGCTGCAAAATAACTGAGGCTGTACAAGATATAAGTGGAATATACGCAGAAATAATTGCAGAAATGGTCCAGTTGTTCAGCCAATCTTTGCAAGAAATTGCTGTATGAGTGGGAGTGTTCTCTCCCGTTTAGCTTTAACGTGAGTCCCTAAATTAGACGGCTCTTCTTGCCAGACTCCCACAGAGGGAGGCTGGGGCTCCTCCGGAGGGTGAGTCAGGAGGACGGAGCAGTTCCTGGCTGTCAGATCCACAGCAAAAACAGTGTGTTATGAGCAATCTCCATCCCTTCTGTACAGCCCCTCAAGAGTGGAAATAAACCTTTTCTCATGACAGTTCCACAGACAAACCCACAAGATTCCCAGTGAAAACTACTTATTTGAGTGCAATTGGGGCTGGGGTTCCCCGGTCTGAATAAGGACCCCAGATTTCTCTGAACCAGCCACGTATCTGCTGTGGACTGTAACATAAAAACCTTTATTTATGTGCTCCTAAATTTGATTATGGTACTTACATACTCAAACTTACTTTTCCAAGCAAATAATTTAAACATGGCTAATATGTCTTTTCATCATCACCATTATTGTGGTAATGGGTGATGAAAGCAACTCTGTTCCTGAATTGTCAAGTTTTGGAAGAAAGAAAGCAAGTTTTAGCTGTGTGGTGGATTTTCATGTTAAATCTGTATGATCAAGAATGCACGGCCTCAAAGCTTGCCATCCTCTACCAGGCAAAATGATTTAATTTCTGCTGAAATCTTAAATCATTGTCTGTTTATAGAAAAATGCCAGATGACAGAAGCAGTGAGAGGTAAATGGGAGTATGCTGGGTGCTATCAGTTTTGACTGAGAAGGCACAATAAATCTATATCTAGCAAGAAGAGATCTGTACTGCTGGTGAAATACTATTATCCTGCCTCTTCCAATATGTTTTCACCTGATGGATCAGAGAAGAAAATATCAGTATTAGCACACAACATATTTCCCCTCTGAGTGAAAGTGACTTTATATCAGAAACACATGCTAAAAATGTCTTTTGCATTCCTGGTAATTTCTCAGATCCAGCCCTGGGCATATGCTCCTTATCTAATCTCAATTGCTGCATTAAACCAATGTCTGCTATTCTACTTTATCCTTTGTGTCATTTCAGACATGGTTTCTATTTTCTTTGCACTTCACCAAGGTAACATGTAACTGCTTGGAAAATGTTAACATCTGTGAAGGAAAAAAAGAATCAAAGGAAAGGAATTAATCAAAGCCTTGAGATTTATGGGCTAAATCCTTGGACTTTGGTCGAGGTAGTAGTTTGGTTTCTCTGCTGAGGCTGCAGAAAGGAGCCAAGACATTGTCTGTGCAGGGTGATGGAGGATTCCACAGGAGCCCTGGGGCTGAGCAGAGCTCTCCTGGCTGGTGCTCTGCTGCCTGTCTTCATCCCTGCCTTCACACCAGCAGGTAGTGTGGAGCCAGCTCCAGTGCTGGACCAACAGCTGGATGCAGCTGGAGTGTCCTGCAGCAGCCCCAAGGCCAGTCCAAAGCAGGCTGGAAACCTCTGTACTGGAAACCCATATGCTGGAAACCCATATGCTGGAAACCCTTTCAACCCAACCTTCTCTCAGCCCCAGGGAAACAGAAGCAGAGTTTACAGCATGAGCCTGGTGCAGCTGAGAGCTGAGCCAGGTTTTGTGAGAGTGGCTGCTCTTTACCTGCAAGTTTTGATGAACTGAACACGCCTCCCCCCAGCATGGCAGGAATCACTTGGCTTGGCAGAAGCATCCTTTTCATGCAAAAGAAATGGGTAAGCACAGATAGCCAGGGCAGAATTATTGACCTGCTGAGGCCAACGTGACCTGTGACATCCCAGGGGTTAAGAGGCTGTACCTGGAGAGGCTGGGATGTGGGTCTCAGGTACCTTCAGGAACCCTCACAGCTCTGAGGGTTTACCCCTGATGGGATGTCAGCAGAGAGCTGTGAGCCTTGTCACCTGTCTTGACTTATCTAAGAAGATAATTAAAACCTGCAATCACGGGTGCCTGACAGCAATGTGTATGTTCCTATCGACTGTCCCTAAAGGCTCATGGTGCTCCCTGAGATAGCAAAGCTGTGGGAACCTCTTAACTTCTCATGGGCAGCTGGGAGGATTTACCTCTGGTATAAACAATTAGTAAAGAAAGGATAAAACTTCCTAATGGAGAATGAGGCCTTGGGAAAAGCCAGAGCTTGAACAAATTTAAACGTGGAGTTGAGGGGTGTGGGGAGGAGGAGGGGATGGGGCCATCTCCATTTGAACTTTTTTCTACATTTTAACAACCACATGTTCAACATCTACCCCTCATTTTCTTTTCTAAGTTTTCAGAGATTAGGACAGCTGCTGGCAGAGCAGGAACAACATATATGCAGGTGCCTGAGCTATTTCTGGTGAGATAAAAGGGAGACTGATAAGCCAGGTTTGAAACCCTGGAGGCATGGACTTCCACCATGGGTACAGTGCATGGATCACTTGGTGGGAAGGCAGCAACCTGGTGGCACAGAAAAGAGCGGGAAACCCTCTGAGACCTTCAAGAGCTAAAACCAAAATTGCCTTCCAATGACATCCAGGATTTAGTCATCAAATCTTGAGTATTTCTAGGCAGATTTGGCAGGATGAGTTGCTGTGCCATGTACAGAAATATAGCTGTGCAGTGCTGTATTACTGCAAGAGACTTCACAGTCACTCTGCCATTGCCCATTACTGTTATTATCATTATGATTATCGTTGTTGTTATTATTTATTTGGGGGGAATAGCAGGAAATTAAGATTTGGAATGGAAAAGTCCAAATTCTTGGAAATGTTTTGCTATTTATGGATGACCTGCAGATTTGTGGTTTCGCAAGTACCACGGGTACTTTGATGGCCGTGGTGTTATAATCTGCTAGAAACATACATTCAGATGGGATACCCATTACTGGGAATGATAGGGGGTGTCTGGAATGGAAATTGTATGTTCTTTTGAAAGTTTCAGTTGTCACTATATGTTACTTGCAACATTAATATTGCAAATTGTAATACAATGTGGAAACATAAAGGGATTTACTACTACAGAGCTGGATGTGTTATGTGATGTAGTGCTGTGATATTAGACAATGTGACATTTCATGAATAAAACAAAAGATCTTACAGCACTCCTTATAAAGGGAAAAAAGGGCCTGAAGATGGGTCACATTTACAGGGCAACTCTCTGAGGACTATTTCAAATGCTAGAAATTTAATGATGGCTCTTAAAAACCTAATTATGTACTGATTGAAATTAATAAAATCCACAGGAGCAAAGAGGGGTATTAATGAAATAAGATCAGTGAAGCTATAATGCTGAACAACAGGATTGATGTTAACACCTAAAAATCAAAATGAAACACCATCTAAAGGCACACAAAACCTTGTTAATGGAACTTGAAAGAAAAATTTTGCCACAAACTAATAAAGATACTTCTCCTCCTTAGATTAAACAAATTCTATCTGTCCAAATGCTTGCCCAGCACACTGCAGAGAGGGGAGGGAGCAGGAAATAGCTACTCTGGATTTTTCAGGATGACTATCTGACCTACGATGAGACTGGGCACCCTTGGAGTGGTGGCCACTCAGCCAGAGGTGAAGCAAGGCTGGCAGAGCCTCTCTTAGCCATCCTTTTTCCTTCCATGAGTCCCAGCCAAGCTGTTTGCCCACATGGTGTTTAGGAACAGTGATGTGCAGTCCCTTATGCCAGCTCTCCTTGCCTGGTGCTGCTGGAGGGCAGGACCTGGCCGGAGTGGACACTGTAATCTATAAATCCAGACAGAGGTGGTCTCTGTGGCTGCCTCAAAATTTACCTGGCTGCTCTGGGATATCTCCTAAATCCCAACATTTTCCATTTATTATTGGCCTTGTATGCAGGTTGAATTCAGGCTGAAATGCCCAAAAATCCCACCTGCCTGGCAGGCAGTGAATGTTGTGGCTCTCCAGGAAGGATTTCAAGTGGTCTCGCCTGGCTGATGCTGATGCCATGGCACCAGCACCCAGGCAGGGAGGGCACGGGGAAGCTTTGGAGTTGGCATGGAGCTCTGGGCCCCTGGACACTGTGGGTGCTGTGCAGTGCAGGGAGCACCTCAAACTGTCCCCTCTGGAGCTACTAGATGGGTCACCCAGAGCTGCCTCAGGGTGCTGCAGCAGAGATTGTGTAATGCAGTAATGCAGAAGATTAAAAAAAAGAATGACACTGACTGAGAATCTCCCGATGTGCAGAATGCACGGAGAAAAGAAGGAATCTTGCAGCAAAGCAAGACATACTGGTAAAAATACAACAGAATGCACATGCACAAAGGGGCTGAATTAAAATTACCAAAAAAAAAATAATTCTGGAATCTTCACATTTTAATTCTTCACTCTGCAATAAAATGTTTTTTTCAAAAATGCTTGTGCTTGCTTTCAGATGTAGGTGAACAGCAGAACTGGCTTGGAGCCCAGCCTGGGGTTTATTTTTCCATAGATGCAACCACTGTCCTCATTTGCCACTTCCCGTGCAGCACTGTGCAAGTGCAAAGCATTATCCTCCCCATTATTTTATTACCTGAGAATCCTGGTTCTTCATGGAGGGAATGTTCTCATGCCTGAGCTCAGACTCGAGAGGATTTTGGCCTCTAAAACTTGCAGTAGTGTTGACATGGAATAATTTTCCCCTTATTAGTCTCTGGGCTTTGTGATTCTGCAGTTGCACATGGAAAACATTAAACAAGGCAGCCCACCTGTGTTTTCTATTATTTATTTTTTTGTTTAGAAAGGTATTTACCCACTTTTCTCTGAAGGCACCTGTTCAGTCACGGACTCAGAATTTGCACATTAAAATTTGTATGGGCTGTCCTGTGGCACAGAAGCCTAAGCACATGTTTTTGCACAACTATTAGTTCATGATTGATATTTGATTGCAATTATTATTATTATTATTACACAATGGGAAAATCCTTTCATTATTAGTAAACAATGTCCTAAATGTGACCAATTTTCAGCATCATCAGCACTGAGCCCTAATATCACCACAATGCTATTCAGCTTATAGCTTTCCCTCTTGAGCCTTTCTTTACTAATTAGCTGAGGGCTTTCTACACTCAAGAAATTTGGCATTACCACAGAGATCATGTCCAGTGCAGGCTCCTGCCTTCATACCTGCCATCCTCCCCCAAATCACAGGCTGCGCTGAGGAGGACACACATACCAGACCAATTCTTGTGCACACCAATTTCTTGTGCTCAGTTAGAAGGTGATGTAATTCCATTTTCAAAGACAAAACACATCGTGTTTTAGCATCCCTGCTTTTATTATGGGCTCATAATCCAAGATACTTTGGTTCACTGCGCTGTGGTGCTTTGAGAGAATTTGTTGGGACCTGCAAATACTTCTCATGCTCACGCTACACACCTAAAAACCCCACGGTGAGGGGTGTTTTCCTTCCCAGCAGTGAGTGCTGCGAGCACTGGCGCTGGGAATATGATTAATGGGATCAGTGGCACATGTTTGCGAAACTGGGATTCCTCCAGTCTCCTCTGCTATTAGTGAGTTGTGGGGTTGGAATGTGTTGAGAGTGACTAAAGCAGCAAGAGCAGAGCTGGAGAAGCCCTCAGGCTTTGGCATCAGAAAAGCTCCGTATGGCCTCGAGTTCCACTTTGGAAGCTTACTACACATCAAAACATAATTAATGGGGCATCTACTCAGTCTTGATCTTGAAGTTCATTTTAACCATGTTCAGCGCTTAAAAAAGTCGAGACGATGAACTTGGTGTTGCAGAGCGGTGCCAAAAATGTAGGTTTGGAGCATTCCTGCTCCTGATTTGTTTTGACAGACATTTCATTTTCTAGAGCTGCAGTTAGAGCAATAAAAACAAAATTCACCACAGAAAAACAAACAGCAGCTCTCCTTCCAGCCAAACTGATAGATTTTTCAAATGCTGGAAAACTGTACAGCTAGAGCCCATCGAGTTTCCACAGGAGGCAAAGCTCATTAGCAAACACATGAAAGACAATGAGCAGATTATTGTGAAAAAGATACTTGTGCAGTTACTTCAGTAAGACTTTATTTAAAGTTTCTGGTTGCTGGCATTTAGACAGTATGTGTGACCTCGGTTAGGGAATGCTTATTGCTGAAAAACAAACACTCCAGCCAGCAAGAGAGCTGGAGGGATGGAGGTCAGTGACAAGCAGGTAAAACTGACTTCTTCCTTTATATTCAGAGGTATACGGAAGGGGAACAGCATCCCTGGAGTGGGAAAAGGAGGGACTGAATGGGGCATGCCCGGGATTGTGTGCTGCTGATGGGAAGGATCTCTGATTTGCCCCCAGTCAAAGGGGATTTGTGCTAAGCTGAAGGATGCTGGGCGCTGAGTGCCCCAGGAGCACAGAGGAGCTTTCTGTTATAACTTCCTGTGCTTTGTTCAAGAAAATACATTAACGAGAGGAAGAGAGTTCTCGCTACAACCCTGATTACTATTTCCTTTAATTCCATCAAAATGACTTCTTCCCAGCCCAGCCTCCCCAGCCAGATGCCCTCCCTTCATCTGCACTGCCTGTAATGTTTTGCAGATTTCAGCAGGACTCCTGGGCTGTGTGTATGAAAGTACAGTTTAAGCAGTGACAAATAGAAAGCACATGCTTGTTAAAGCTGCATTACACAACTCTCTGCCACTTTAATCTCATCCATTCCTAAAACAACAAACCTGTGGGGACTTGTGCCTCTGTGTGTGTCTTGGAAAAGGAAGGTAGGGCTGAGGTTATGGTGAGTCATGAGGACAAGCTGGTGGAGAGATTTGGGTCCATACAGGATCACCATTAGCTCGAGGACACATGGGAGCTCAGCCATCACCTGATTAACAGACACACGTATAGTTCGTGCATGTCAGACAGGACAGCCCCTGAACACACAACACCACCCTCACCATGGAAAATGAGGCAGAAATACAGAATCATAGAATCATTAAGGTTGGAAAATACCTCTAAGATCATTGAGCCCAACTGTTAACCCACCACCACTGTGTTCACCATAGTCCCGAGTGTCACACCCACTCACCTTGTGAACACCTCCAGGGATGGTGACTCTACCAGTTCCCTGGGCAGCCTGTTCCAATGCCTGACCACCCTTTCAGTGAACAAATTTTTCCTAGTATCTAATCTAAACCTCCCCTGGTGCAGCTTGAGGCCGTTTTCCCCTCGTGCTGCCATACAGGACGCTGGGCTGTGTGATTTACTCACTAACACTGGATCAAACCCACGTGCTGGAGCTTGGGGTGGAGCTGGGGTCAGATATGCAACCCAGGCTCTGCAGTCAGGTTCACCCTTAATATTTCCTTTTATGGTGAGCTGTGTCCTGCTGGCTGGAGGATCTTGCCAGGGTCCACTTGCAGGACAGAGTGGGCAGTAAAGATTAACCCCAGGGTGGCAGATCCTCCTCTGCTTTCGTCCCAGGCATCGTCCTCCTCGCTCTGCTCCTTCCCCCAAGCTTTCCTGGTGGGTCCTGAGCAATCCTTGAATCTTTTCAGCTGCCTAACTTTGTTTTACTCAGAGTCTGATCCAACCTTCAGAAGCCAAACTTGTAATCTTTCAGCTTTGAGCCCCCGTGTGCTCAGCAGCCCCAGCACAGCGCTGGAATGCAGCACTGGTAGCATTTGACTGGGACCAGTGTTCTCTGTGTGAACTCAGAGTCTGTGTCTTATTTAATTTTGTCATTTTCAATTAAACTTTGCCTGTCCTTCCATTACTGTTTTGAGTCCTGTTTAGTCCTGATATTTAATATACACACACTTCTAAGTGTTTTATGTATTTCAACCACATATTTCACACATTCTTTCAAAGATAAAAATAACATTTGGTTTTAGGCTCTTGGTTTCTTGTGTAGCTTTTGTCACTACAGAAATGTTGACGGTTCAGTTCAATTTGCATCATATCAGTATTTTTATATATTTGGAATGGGAAGGGAGGAGGACAGAAAAACAGGCACTGAAGGCACTGAACACTGCTACATGTAAAACTAACAGAAGGAAAGTGAAATAACATGGGATATTATCACAACTTTTTTTCAAAAATGCTTTCTGAAGTTATCTGTATATTTTAAGTTTCCCACAGTGATACACTTCAAGTTTTTAAAACAACACAAACATTTGCCTTGGCTAACAGCCTAGTGTAAAGAATAAAAATTATCAACACAACTAAATGGCTTAAAAAGACAAGGTATTGTCCCCAAGGAGAAGCAGAGAATGTAAAAGTTATCTGCACGGGCACAATCCTATTCACGTGTGGCCAGCAAAAACAAACGGCTTGAGTCAGTTGTCTCTTTTAAATGGAGATATTTCGTTCTTTACCTCTCCATCATCTCCCTGGGATGCACACACACCATCTAACCGGACTACTTTAACTACAATTCATATTTGTTCTGTTTCTTATAGGTGCTTTTTCAGTAATGACATGAAATTTATTTACTGCTCTTCTTCAAGAATCATTAAAGCCAGAGGGGCTGTGGACCTCATGACCCACTGGCAGAATGCTGTGAGCAGGTTATCTGAACTGTATAACCTCCAAAAGGTCTTTTTATTTTGATGGTTTGGGCCTTACTGCATTCACACAGGTCATGGAAATACCATTTTTCCATCTTTGTTATTTGTACTTCAGCCTTTTTTCGTGAAAAAACATCAACAAAGTTCAAGCCTCTGCTGCACTGAATTCTTTGGCAGCTTTTTAAAGCTGCCCGGAAACCATTGTGAAAACTTCCATAATCAGATAGTGACTGATATACAGTGGGTGCTGATAGAAGTGTTTGAAAATAAAATGCAGGGTGCTACAGAATGGGTTTATTAGATAGTAAACAACATTTCAAATATGCAAGGAAATCACATTCCAGTCCTGCTTTGTCTCTGTGTTCACACTAGGCCAAGCACAATATGCCTGGGCTATAATTTAATTTATGTGTACCTCATTTTGCACTTTCCAGGTAAACCTGGGGATAACGAGTCACATCAAGAGCATTTAACAGAGCTGGGGGTGGAGGGGGCAGAGCAAAGCTCCTGGCCTTGGCCCAGAGTGCTGGGAGAAGCTGGTGCATGGATGCCCAGTCCACATGATCCTGCACTACCTCTTCAGCTGTTGGCTTGGTAAATATGAAGTGATCTGAGAGAGCTTAGTCCTAATGAAAGATGAGTGTGTGGACTTACTGTCAAAGGTCTTGGGAGGCTGTTTTCCTGCCAAAAAGGAAAAAACCCTAACCAATATACGCAATACAAAAGCAATTTCTGACCAAAATGAAGCTGTGAGAGTGACCCTGCTAATGAAAAGGAATTGTTTGCATGGAGTTATAGATGACTGAGTGACCAGTTAGGGGAAAATATTGTTTTCCTGGGAAAGCTTAACATTTGAATAAGTAAAAAAGACCTCTGCTTATCTGTGGCAGATTACTGTGCCCTATTGAAAACACTGCTCTGAATTTTTCTCTCCCTCCTCTGAAGCTGTTCTTTTTCAGATCAGGCAAAAGGCAAACAAATGTGTAATTGTCTCACACATAATCTCTAATCTCAGTTTCAGCACAAATGTGTAGTAGTCCTTAAGAGAGGAAGAGAAAAATGTGATTGTTCGCAATGAATGTTTGGTCGTCTTTGAGCACAGACTGTGACATACTGTTCACATCTTGGGCAAAGGACCCTTGTGACTTCTAACTTGTTCACAAAACTGACTTTAAATGGGTTTTAGCCAGCAATGAAAGTGTATGGGGTCAAAATCAAGGAACAAAATCTGTGAATTTTTTTGCATGAAGATGCAGGGAATGACTGTTGTAGGTACGAGTTCATCAAGGTACAGACTCTCATTTCTGTCTATACCCCATGAAAAATCAATTGAAGTAAGTGACAACACGCTGAGCTTTAAAAAACATGCTTAAATACCTTCCAGGGGCATTAAATGGCTACTCCAGTGTTGCCTGTTTCAGGAGTGCCTAAGTCAGCCTATTTGATGAATTTTGCCCTCTTAGTGTGAAATCACATGTGGTTTGCAGGAGACTTTTGTGAGTGCCTCTGAATGCAAAATCCAGCCTGTAGATGTGTGGATGAAAGACTCTGTATAAATGTCAGCCTTTATTATTGTTACAAATTTCCGGCTTCTGTTATTAAGACATTTTATATGGATCTTTGCGTGTCTCTCCGTCTGTGAGTTTGGATTAAATGCCTGCCACAAATCTCCCTGGCATCCCATGGAGGGGATTGCTTTAACTTGGTGCTCTTCTAACCTTTCCTTCTGTTCGGGGAATAAACCTCCTTTAAAAAAATGACCTCATAAAAACGGAGTAAACTCTGAGCTCTTTGTTTTTCTCAGGTCTAACCTCCAGGAAGAGTATAAATTAATTTATTCTATGAAACACGGAGAAGTAAATCTTCAGCATAATGTGTGGGGAATTAGCCACTTAACTCCCATTAACATTAATGGGAACTGAATATTTATTTGCCCCACAGCACATAAATCTCCGCCTTGTAACTTCTACAGTTTCTAACTAAAATGTTTCCATTGTTCTAAGGACCATGGTTATCCTGCTGGAGTGTTTACTGGGTTGTCAGCCTATGGGAGATATATTGGATGTTTCAGTCCTTTCCCTTCAAGTGCACTGTAAAATGCATTGGGGCTCTGTAACGTGAACTTTCTGAAACCTCTGTGTGATAAGCTCAGATGATTCAAACCTCCTCTGCTTGGTGCTGGTCCCGTTGTTCCTGCTGGGAGCTGGAATCATTTGACATGAATAAACTGTTGTGACCGATAGACTTTTGGTCTGTGCCTGGGGTGAAGGATGGATGGGGCCGAGGCTCTTGGTGCTCTGCCACGGGTCTCCACCTCTTCCACAATCTGTACTTCTTCTAAGCCTGTGTTCTCATTCTAAGAGAATTACACCCTCAGCTCTTCCTTGTCTACTTAAAGTCAAGATCAAGCAAATCAATCAAGCCCCAAATAATCCTGCTTTGAGGAGAGCTCTTGTCTCTCCCCTGAACAAAGGTTAAGAGACCATAGCTCAGGAAGACCTATAGGAAGCTCCACAGTTGTCATGTGTATTTACCTGTAAGACACCAAGAGTCTCTCAGGATGGATGAGCCAATGGACCCTCACAAATATATGAATATGAAAACTGCCAGTCTCTGGCTGAAATCCAGGCTCTGTTTTACTCCATGGCAAAACTTCCCATGACTTCAGCACACCGGGTTTAACTAGTGCATGAAACTACTTTTCCCCGAAGCACTCCACAGAAAGCTATTGCTCTTCTGTGTGGTTTGTTTGAACCACTCTGAGGAAGTTAATAAATCCTCCAAATTTCTGGTTAAAAATAAATAACTTGCAATGGAAGCAGAAAGGCTCCATCTTACCTCCTATCGATTTATGAAGTATTTTAGAAATAAAGCCTTCCTCTGCACCCAAGTGCATTGGGCAGAAAGCAATAGGCTTAAACTGAAGCTGGAGAGTTTTAGGCAAGACATCAGAACAGACTTCCCAGGGGCAAGGGTTGGGAAGCACAGCTGCAGACTGTGCAGGCTGCTGTCTCAAGGAGCAGGCTGGATAAATTGTGAGGAAGGACCTAGGTGGTCCAGTTGAAGAGGAAGAGAAGTATTATTACTTTAGACAATCCCTTCCAGTTCTGTCACTCTGCTGGAGCAAGAGGAGGTTCATCGGTTTTCAAGGTTGTTGGATCAAGTCTGTTTAGTTCTGTAAGACTTTTCAATGCACCAAGAAAACTTTATCCCATGCCATCCTTCAAAGGGCAAAGAATCTGAATGTGGAGCAGAAATTACCATGGAATGTGATGTCAAGAGAGAAGACTGTGTGAACAGTCCACCTCATCTTCTGATGTGACTTGCCCCCATTCTGTGTCCCTGTGATCCTGGGGAGTCACACCTTGTGCCAGGTAGTGGGGAACCCACCTTCCTTCACTGTTCTCCACCTTTTTGAGGGAGCTGAGCACACGTGGGCACTGCACACCCCAGAAGCAGGACCTCTCCTCTCGTGGCAGTGTTACAGGCAGTCCTCAGCTGAGCTAAGTGTGCTGAGTGCCTTTTTTAACAGCGTCTGAACCTGTGGGTTTATTACCCAGCCCAGCTTTCTCACTGCACCTGTCGGGTTCCTCCCGAGACTGAAACAAGAGCAGCCTCCACGTCTGTTTTCACAGCTCCAAAGCAGAGACAGGGATTTGTCAGGAAACCATTAAGCAATACAACACCATTTGTTGTGGATCCATTTTCTTTTCTGAAGCCAAAGTATTTGTTTTCAAGGATTCTGGTGTGACTTATGCCAATATAAATGCACAGAACCCCTCCAGGCAAAAAGTAGAAACACTTCTGATTCACACACTTTGCTGCACACAAGGCACAGTCATGAGAACCATGTCTGGTCTGGAGCTTTCAGGACACAGAGACTGGCTGTGACACCTATGACATATTAAAACATCAAGTTGTTACTTTTATTAGGTATTTAAAGTACCATAATCATAAAGAACAGGCAACCCCACCTGCAATGTGCTGATGGCATGTTGAGGACATTCCTGGAGCCAGCTTTGATTTCAGATTTAGCTCCTGTGACACATATTTACTAAGGAAATCTTTACTCAGGCATAATTTTTGTTTTCTCAAATGTGACACTCATCATCAAAATCTTTAAAATATCAGACCAATGTTAATTGTGAACACGTACCAATAATATAAGCTCCACTGTACCTCACATTTAGTGTATTCCTTCCTGAACCATCCATTAGCAAACTCTACACTGGGTATCAGTTACTGAAGGTAAATACCTGAAACAAAAGTTGCTTAACAATGTTCAGCATCTTCTCTCAAGACAGAAGAATAGGAAATGACTGAAGGAAAAACTAGAAGAGCACAAAACTAGATGGGAAATTACACGATCTGAAGTGTTTCCTATGGAAAAGAATGTGGTGTCTCTAACTATGAAAGGATGACAGACCCAGTAATTGTGTTGCCCGTGTTACTTTGCACTAGCCCTGGCCACAAAGGCTCCATCCAGCACAGCCAGTACAGCAAACTCTTCCAGTTGCATTGATCATGATCCTGACACCATCCATGTCCTTGGAGAGAGGGATGCTCCAGCTGGAATGGCTTTTACAAGCTGGTACCTTCCTGTTTGATGGTGGCATGGCCATACCAGTTCCATGGCACTGCAGGAGCAGGGGTTTGGTGTTGGGCAATGCCACGGACTAGTCAGAAGGATTTATGTTCAACCAGTGGAGAAACAAATGCGCGTATTAGACAAAACCATATTTATCTCTTTTTTATTCTAAAGTGCTGGAGGGGTTTCCAGCAATAGATAAAATCATTTTTACAAAATTGAAATGCAAAATTTGTTCCAGAGCTTGTTGGGTCCTGAAGTCTGTAGGTGGGGTTGGGAAAATGACATTCTCAGCTCTTCGCCAGCAACAAAGCTATTAGAGCCTTTGTAAATGTTATCCAGTTCAGTGCTGCTGCTTGTGCCATATTCCCAACAGCAAATGCAAGCATCTTCAGGATCCAACAGGCTCCCAAGAATAAGCCCAACAATCCAACTAAAAATAAATATAATTAACCCATAAAAAGAAATATGTCTGTAAGATTATCGTCCTTGCAGCTAGTTGGAATGTACTTGGGAAATATTTTTGTAGCTAGTTGCAAATAAAATATGTTTTACATGGAGACAATGTTGCCAAAATAACACAAAATTGATTTATTGAATAAAAAATGAAAATGGAAAAAGATAAAATAAAACATGGAAATAACATTTCCACATGTTTAGACAAGTTGCTCATAAATATTCTTTCCTTCTGTTAGAATCAAAGAGCTGGTGTCTGGCCCAAGGTTGTGTTTTGTAACCTGTCAGACTGCGACGTGTAAGAGTGGATAGCAAACATCAGATGAGTGATCCAAGGGATTTACTCATTTTTAATGGCTAATCCTTCATGCTGATGATGTTTTAATCATTTATGACCTTTATCATAATCCATCCTCTCCATTGCTGGGATACTCTTGAACTTGTTCAAATTGACTACCAGATATGTTGAATATAATGTCTGAATCATGTCCTTTTGTCTCTGTTATGTGTCTGGCTCAGTGCATCTTTTCAATCAGGACAGTAACGAGCATCACCCAAAGAATATTGTATCACCTCCCCCAGTCCCTGAAACAACTGATCTTGGAGAATCAGTAGTAACAGGTTTACAACATTTCCGAAAAGTGAAAAAGTTTTCGTGAATAGATCATCCAGCATTGTCTGAACAGTGATAAATTAATAATTTCATCTAACACCCACAAATAACTTCAAAAGAAAATGAGTCAGTGCTCAAATTCTGAAGGATAGAGCCTCACAGCACAACCTCTAATCTTCTTAAAGATTTCTTTCTCAGACTGTCATGGGATGCTGCCTGGACACACTCTGACTGACGTGCCCAACAGATCAGTTCTTGTGCCTTCCTTCAGCAAGAACAAATTAATTCTCTTGACTGTCAGCAGAGTGAATGGTGGCACTGAGCCCCTCTCTGGAGCTCTCAAACCCCTCATGGGTCTGGGCTCATTAGCAAGACCTGTAATTAGTGCTCTATTGCTGCTATTGATGCGTTTGTTACACTATCACCTCAAAGGCTTCCGGTGTTTACTTGTCAGATAAATTTCCCAGTGTCCAATATACTGAATTCTTTGCTTGTTAGGAGTGTAGGGATGTGGGAAAGTGACTTCATTAGGCCAGGTCTGATTGCACAAAACTGCCAAAATAAAAACAAATTACTGTCAGGTTTGGTGGGCAACTGAATGGGAATCTGAGAGGGAATTCATTAAAAATCATGTCACATATGCCCAGTGTAGAGCCACAATTGGCAATTGGCTTTGCTGGAACTAAAAAGCTGAGCCCAAACTTTGCTGGAAAACTCCCTAAGGCCATTTCATTTACAAAAAGACCAAGTTTTTGAGAACATATAATTATCCTTCATCCCTACCATCTTATCCTGCATTAAATTTAATTGCTCACAAAACTTGGCAACATTCTCAAATCCATTTAAAGAAATTAAGTGGTTCTGTCATTTTTTAGTGCTCTTGATATGAAAGTGTTTCAATTTTCACCGTGTGACAAGAACCTCTGCCTCCTCCCCTTCCCCCAAAATATACATTCTTCCTGAGGGAACTGAGCTCAGAGGGAACAGATGGGCTAAAAATAGTTGATTTTGGCCAAGACTATCAAAAGTCATCAGTGATTTTCAGTGCCTCTATTTTTAGAGGCGAGTGCTGACCACTTACTGGAAGTCACATTCTTCCAAGGTTTCAGGGCTGGGCACCCCACATTTTTCTCTGTTATTTCCAAAGCAATAGGTCATGAGCAACAGTCACTGGAGGGCTGTGGTGGGAGCATCCACATCACCATGTTCAGTTATCCCAGCTCAAGAGAAGCTCCCAAATGTTGCTGTGCAGAGTTGACCCACTGAGTCACTGACCCACCGGTGCTGTTCCATTGTAAGAGCACCTGATGCCACTTGAATCTTCTCTCCACCCTTCAATGACAGTTGCTCATGATGATAGAGAGTCAAACCTCACCTGGAAATGAGACTCCTAAGATAAGAACCCAAGAGTTTTCCCATGGTGTGTGCCATCCATGCCCAGCCTTTGGTGGTGGTATCTGTACCAGTTCATTGATGCTGTCTTATGATCTTACACGAAAAACTGTTTTGATATTTACCTGCCCACTACATAAAGACTTGTTTCTTTTACAGGTCATGAAGAGGACAAGTCATTTAAATATGTTTCAAAGGTAAAAGATGAACGTTTGCTACTCCCTTCCATAAATGTGGCATGTCAGTGCAATTAGAGATGGGGTGGAAATTTTGAGTTCACTAAGTGAATATCTGTTAATGTTGGCTTTTTATCTACAGGCCTCTTTTCAACTGTGAAATGCTGTTAATCCATCATGAAGTCTTGTCATGTGCTTGGTAATTATATGTTTTGTTGTTCTTCAAATGAAAACAAATGAATTTGGGTTTTGGGATGGAAGGTGTGTAGGGGAAATTCCTGATGATCAAGTAAAAATATACTACTGGCATATGTGACAATTAAAAACTCTAAACAGGTGTGTAAGAGCAGTATTTTCAAAGGTACTGAGCACCTACAGCTCCTATTCTCTCCAGTGTTATGTACTGAACTCCACTGGACCCAGCACAGCACTACACTAAATAAATGTCTCATTTTATGTACAGTGTGAAAGAGAATTATCTGTGAAGCAAAGGTCAGTGAAGTCAGATTTTCTGCTGTGTTTATTGGCAATAAACATCTTGAGAGAGAATGTGAGCATCTCCAAACTCAGGGTTATAATGTTAATTTAGTCCCTTATCGCCTTATAAACGATCTGTATCCTGACACGGGAAGTGAGCTCCAGCCCCAGATGAATTACGAATGAGTGACTCCCTAACATAAATAAAAGCAGGAGGATGGGCTCTGTCGAGCAGTCTGAGCACAAGAGCTGGAAATAGGAGCCAGGGACTTATCTCAGCTTTGGAAAGTGAGCTGCTTTGGAGTCTGGTCCAAAGCTCGGTTAATTAAGTGGGAGTCATTCCAGCAGCATCAGAGGCTTTATCACTCTTTATTAGGGCTACCATATGTCCACTTTTATTTCTTATGCTTGTCATCTTTTTCTGCCCCCAAGTTCTTTTCTGCTGGGTTTTTGATAGGTGCAGCCCATACCCCTGTTTTCCCAACCCCTGAAGTGCACGTGTGTGTGTGTAGGGGTGGATTTGGTTTGCCACAGTGGGCAGGTGCTGCATGTCAGTGGATGTAATTGGCTGGTGGATGTGGGGAGGTGGCTGAGGCAGTGATGGTTCATGTCCAGTCCCTTCTGCTCCTCAGACTGGGATGTAACATGTCCATTGCAGACCCCTGTGCAGTGGGAGATGCCCAGGCGAGCTTTAGATGGCTTCACCCTGGTTCTGGATTCACCCCAGGTGGCTCAGAGCCACTTCTCTCACTCTCTGCCACCAGTTGTGTCCCTCCTCTCCTACACTTTAGGTCTCGGGCAAGACATCCTATGACTTCATCCCCCCTCATGGATTTCCAGTGTCGCGGTTGAAGCTGACCTCCAAATGCACACACGTCTGGAGCTGGAGCTATTCTTTCCTCTGACAAATTTTTCAGACCTCACACCTCTACAGCTAAACAAATGTAATCCAAGCATCAGATCATAAAATTTTGGAAAAAAATTATTTGAACTGCTGGCATGGCTTCTAGTAGTACACTGGGGGCAGCTCTCCTTTCACATGTCCCCAGAGGCAAGTAAAGCATTTCACTCCTGGTAACTGAGCTATAAATGCAGGTCTCAAGCAGTCCATGCTCCACATTACAATGTGAGAAACCTGAGGGCTTTTGCTTTTTGTGCAGGAGATTATCAAAGCACCTTTAAAGGGAGCCAGATTTCCTGCCTCACCTTTCCTCTCCCATTGCTCCCACATCCACTCCTCAAGAAACTAAAAGGTGTCAAACTTTCTTCCACACGTATGAACGAGCCACACTGCCCGGGCAAGAGGGGAGGGAAGACTTTGGCCTCCTGAGGGCTCTTTGCTGGCAGCTCACAGTCAGGTAGAAACTCTCTGTGAACGTGGCTCTGCACTCGTGGTAGCAGTTGCAGTACCAGAGGGATGAGGACAATACTGATAACCACGGGCAGACAGGGCTATTTCCCTAACCTGCTTACACTCCATCCCTCTCAAACCCAGCTTGCTGCAGCAAACAAGTCCCTTCATGTTTTAGGGGAAAGAATGTGATTTTGAAACTTTCTGCTCTGCTTTTCCCTCTAGTTACCTGCGGCCCACCCTTGGACTTGAAGGAGTAAAAGCTGAAGGAAGTCAGGACAACACACATAGGGCTGTTCCTCACTCCTCACCCAGGTCTCCCAATCACCTGAATTGTTATTAATTAACTATGAGAAGCAGTTTATTAAATGCAAACTTTTGGCTTGTCCTTGCAAATGACCTTGGGAGTCTCAGATGTGCCAGGACTGGTGGAGAGGGAGTGTTGGTGTCAGGCCACTGGAGAAGCTGATGATGTGAATGTGGGTCGCCAAAGGGTCATCAGGCCAATCCAGTGCCAGGGGTAACTGAAACACCAACAGTTACCTGTTGTGAAATGTGCAGGCATCAACATTTGCTTTGTTTTTCAAAAGAATGAAATTGAAAACTTCTGACGTTGTTTGGTTTGGTTGGTTTTTTGTGGTTTTTCTTTTTTTTTTTTTTTCCCCAGAAAAAATAAGGGAATTGTTTTATTCGGGATGAATGCCTGAGGCACCAGGTTACAGCATCCATCTCTCACAGCGTAGAAATCAGTGATTTCTTTGCTCCCTCACCCATTGGTGAGGATACCAGGTGAAAGATTTTGCACCATTTCAAAACAAAGGACTTGAAAATAACTTTCCACAGTGCAGGTGAGGGGCCTGGAGACCAGATACTCTCCTGGATGATCAGGGCAGGAGAGAGAGAAAGGGTTACACTCCTGCTCTGCCTCCTTGCTCAGCAGTTTCACACTTTGTCTTGAGTTAAATTTAGCAAAACAAGTGCATTTGCACAGAAAGCTGCAGTTCTAATTAACTGCCATTTTCCAACAACACAAAACCCCAATTCACTGAAAACTTGCTGGTGGCTTGGATATAACTGCCACTGGTTTGATGGTGCTCGTGACATAAGGCAGGATCAGACTGAGCAGTGGAAGGATAAATAATCAATTTTCACATGCTGGAGGAGCAAACCTGAAAGCTTTTGATGTGAAAAGGCACCTGAACAATTAGAGGCCGACACTCATAGCACTGGAAAATTCGACTCTGAGAGTGGGCACTGAGATTGAAGGGGCAAAGAGAGGTCACAGGCATTTTTTCTGTGGGAAGACAGTGGCTGCACCTGCCAGCCAGCTCATCCTAAGAACCCCGCTGAGGCGGGAGGACGGAGCTCGAGGATGTGCCAGTTCTTTCCTGTGAGGTGGCTTTGTGCCCACTGCAATTATGGGAGGAGGAAAAGAGCAGTTTTGTGAATAAAGCTGGCAGCTGCCCAGCACAGCCCGGAGAAATAACCGTACCTTGGAGAACCCTTCCTGCTTCTTTCCGAGCTGGGCCAAGCTCTTTGGAGGGGTTTAGCACTCGTGTAAGCATCTTCATTTCAAGATGCCCATTACTGATAAAACCTCTCCTGTGCAGTCCCCAGCCTGTGCTGGTGTGAAATGCCCACGATGCTGGTGTGGGAGGTTTGCCTGCTCTTGATGCTTCCTAATCTGTACCGAGTGAAGGTTGGTTTCAGCTCAGAGGCATTAGGTTTAAAAATCCTTCTAGGATTTAGCAGTAACCATTATAACTCTGGACAAGTTTATTATCCTATATGGTTGCTGAACAAGCTTAATTCTTGACCACAAAGGCTTCCTCTGGTACTAAATTCTGACTTTTAATCGGGTTTCACATGGGAAAAAGCCATCCTTGGATCAGTTTTTACCACACTGCCTTTTACTGTGGCTGGATGCACGATGACTTTGTTTTCCTGATACGAGATATCACACACGGAGCTCCTCAGCTCTGTGGATCATGTTGGTTTAAAAGCTGTATCTCAGTCCTTACAATCCCTCCCAAACCATCCTTGGGATTACAAACAAAGCCCATACACTCTGAGCTCCTCTCCGTCATGTATTTTAGCAAGTTATTCTACAGAGTGAGGAGGCCATTTCCCACATCCCACACATCCCCTGACACCAGGGAACTGAAGGAAAACACTGTAAAGGAGAAATAATCCCCCACATGCTGAGGCTGGAGGGAGACAAAGAGCCCTGCAGTTATTACTGAGCACTGGCAGCCTCCTGGAAAGAGCAAAGCCTCCTGCAATGGATGTAGGAATAAATCAAATGTATGGACATTGACACCATGTGGTTCATTAAAGCGGATCTTTGTGCATATGGTGAGAAACTGTATTACCAAAGTTTTACAAACAGAAAAGACACAAGTTTAGTCTTCTGTGGCATGAGTTTTGGCTCATACTGAGCAAAAGCCAACATTCCTTTGCTGATTGGTCCTGGTGGTTTTATCTATTGAAAACTAACAGGACAAAAGATTCAAGAAGAGCAGAGGAATCATCAAAAAGAGAAGATGAAATGAGAAGGAACAAGAAAGAATGCGGAAAGTTAGAGTTTGTTGGAAACAGAAGTTGCATAAAGGTTACAGTAGAACTTCAGACAATGAAATCTGAGTTCTTGAAAAGCCTTTTATGCAATTAGGGCAGAAGGGCTAAAGTGCAGAAGAACATTATGTAAAGAAAATAAATAGTGTAGAGAAAAAACAAGGTGAATCCAGGTTAAGGCAGTGTAAATACCTTTCTGATATACACACACCCTCCATGTCCTTCATTCCTTCTGAAGAAAAGTATTATATTTTAAAGTCAATAGATGTGTTTATCCAAGTCACTCCTAGCTCGCTTCACAAGGAAGGCTTTGGAGTTTTTATTTTTTGGTTCCGGACAAAGTAATTTTTCTTTATCCCTTTTTTTTTCTTTTTCCTTTTAGAAAAACACAATACATTTTTCATATTAACAAAAAGAGATTGAAAGATTTCTTTTGGCACTTCCCTTCCGTGACCCCTTTGCTGCTTATGTGAGGAGGGAAAAAAAAAAGGCAGAATGTGGTTCTTGCTGAGACTGCAGCCCCTGAAATTCCTAGATGTGAGCACAGAAAAGCAAGAGGACTCGTTGGCCTGGCTAAATCCACCCTCACCCCTGTGATCTCACTGGGTCTGAAGGCACCTGCAAGAACACTGACCCTTGAAGCATCATCAGGGCCATGTCCTGAAATCCCTGTTGCTTCCTGCTGAATTCCATCATCCCGAGCAGATGCTGCTGCTGCAGAGGTACAGCCATCCCTGCAGCACGTCTTTGTGTCTTGTCTGTTTGCAACATTTTGGTAATATATATTTGCCAAAATGTATTTTCTCACCATTTCCTTTGGCAAAAGCAGTGTACCCATCCCAAAACCAGAGCAGCTCTTCCCTCACCCATCCCTTTGGGAGGCTTTATGCTGCATTAGGAGGAGATTACCTTTTGCCTTGCTCCAAACCACTTGGCTGAGCTGGTCCTCCTAAAAGCAGCACCTCTCCTGTCACAAGGCCATTTTTTCCTTTTTAAATTTATAAAGCAAATTGCATTACACTGATTGCAGAATTCCTGATGTGGCCAGATGAGGGGAGCAGTTATCTCCTTTGCTTTGTAACCCCAGCCCTCACCATCCCCAGCCCTGTCAGACTGCTCTGCAGCCACTGCTGCCAGCAGCTCTGTTTCCTCTTCAGTTTCCTCATGAACATTTCCATCCAAAGTATATTTTGCATTTTTATTGGTCGTCCCTAGACGTGTGGCCTTTCATGCACTGACATTGGATCCATAAGCCGATCTCAGCAGAGCGTGCAGACTGCAGCAACTTCCCATGCCCCACCTTCCACACATCGCTGGCCATTTTCCAGGTCACAGCCCATCACCATCCCATGTTTCACGAGCATCCTTTCCCCTGCTCCTGCACCAGGCTCTGTCCTGCACACCATGCAGCTGTCCCACACCCTCCCTTCGACACTCCTTTTGCCACAGCACTGCCACAAGTCTCTCTGTGCTTTCCTTTCAAAGAATAACTCTCATGTATGCGGTGACTACTGTTACCTTCTGCCCCATAACCCAAAATATATGTGGCTTCGCTGGGGACGGTGCACCTGGGGACCTTCAGTCCCTGGGATATGTCTCCAACCCCGAACAAAATCCATTTTGATTTTGTTAAGCTGTGGGTTTGGTGCTCTCCATCAGCTTCTCTGCTCGGTATCTGTACAAGGAGCTTCCTCCTGCCCCTGCTCAGCAACTGTACTTCCCTTTTCTGGGAGGGGATCACGGAGGGCTAGAAGCAATGCCCAAGAACCTCAAGTTTTTCCACAGTGTGAATGAATTCTCCCAGGCTTTTTCATTAGCCCTAAAACAGCTCTGATGATCTGTTTTGGCCAGGCTTTTGGTTAAACAGTCAAAGGAAGTGAGGAGTGCTGGAGAGATGGCAGAGCTCAGCCTTGACGTGGTGCCTCGGATGTACCTGAAGCATGACGAGGTCTGGAAACATATGGTCCTGGGCCTGTGGTAACATCTGCTGCTGCTCTGCCCCTCCACCCTGGCATGTGCAGCTCCAGCTGATGTTAACTGGAGTTGCATGTGTGTCTGGGCAAAAGAACTAGAGTCTGAAGAAGGACCTCAGCTCTCACCGTTTCAAGCCCATTTCTTCCTCATGCACAACAAAGCAAAAAAATCCCTCCTTCTTGCTTTGGTTTGATACTTTTCACAGATCCTGACGCAGCAGGCAGCCTCAGAGCTGCTCCCAAAAAGGGTTTCTGCTTGGTTTGGATCATGAACTAGTTGTCAGAGAAAATTATGCTGTAATCCTGGGAGATCCAATAAAGCTGTCCCGCAGGTTAGGGCCTTGCCAGTTGGAGGCAATTCTTAATGCAGATTTCACTCTGCGTGTGTCACATTTGCTAATTTTCCATGAATGATTCCTGATTTTCAATCGACCTTGGTCTTTAGACTCATAAAACTTTGTTCTGCATTGAAGTCTTTTGGCAATGCGGAGTTTTGCCCGAAATAAAGCAGGAAAGAAACATCCTGAAGTATAAATTCAGTAGAGTTTTGCACAGGGAGCAGCATTACTGTCAAATGGTACATTTTGTGCCACTTCTACTGAATGAGGAGAAGTTCCTGTAGAGAAGGTGATGGGTTTTAAGAAATACAGATTCAGCTTGGACTTCTGAAAGGCTCTAGGCTGGGTTTGTAAATGCTTTGGGAGTCGACTTTTCCCCTGTAAATACAGACTTTATTTTTCCTGTTGTGTCTACTCAGCCTGTGATTTTCAAAGGGACCCAGAGGAATTGCTGTACAAGTCCCATGGCACAATCCGTCTGTTCCAGTTTCATTAAATGCCTCACTGAAGCCCTTTCCTGGGAGAGTAGATCATTCACCCCCTTTTCCTACACACCAGCCCAGCCCTATTTACACGAGCTGACAGACTACCTGATGGAGCCATTATTCTCTTCTCACACATAGTCTAAACTATTTCCTCTTGCTGGGCACAGAGCAGTTTTAAATCAAGATGTCTTAGTTCATGGAGGTTAGGAATAGTCTTATAAAATGCCTTATTTCTTCCTTGCTTCTATGTAAATCTATTTTATTGGACAATTGGAAAACATAACACTTGGTTTGTGTGGATAACCCCCATGTGCTTCCAAATACAATATACAGCTTTTTTTTTTTTCCCTAAATAAGCTTTTTGTGAAAGCCTGTTGTTCCCTGCATCCAGGCTGAGCTTTTGGAGAGCAACCTGCCCTCCTGCCTGAAGTCACACCCAAAAACCAACCCTTGGCTGGGAACTCTGCACAAAAAGACATTTCAGTGCTGAAATTCAGGTCACACCGAGGTGGTTCTGTGTGATTTTAAGCCTGAGAACAGAGGTTGGAGCAGTGCTGTAATCCATGGAAAAACCTCCAAGGGGTTTTAATAATTCTCTATCACCTGCTCTGCCCTGTGAAGGAGGTGCCCGACCAGAAATTAACCCCTGAGCCCCCTTTGCCTGTTGCTCTGCCACGCAGCCTCTGGCTGCCCATCCCTGCCATCCCTCCCGAACGTGTCCCGGCACGCAGAGTTTGTTCTGGCCCGGGAATTCGGTTTCCAAAGATTAAAGAGACGCTGTGTGGTGGGCAGTGAGCCTCGGCAAGCCGGGAGATAAAGGCAGCATTGGAGGTGGATTGGGCACGGGGTGGATGGGGGCACTGGGGGAATGGGCCAGCTGGGGACACCGGGGGAGGGTACACATCCAGGATACACAGGAATTAATGATAAATGCACCCATCCCCACACTCTGAGCGAGATGTGTTGCCCTGCTCGAAGCCCCCCGTCCCTTCTATCTCGATGTCTGGCTCTCTCTGGGCTCTGGGGTGATACAGTGCAACCCTTATGCTCTGCAGAACTCCCTGTCAGCTGCCCAGTGCTGTACAAACACGGCAGGAAAACACCGCTTGAATATTTAAAATCATCAACGGGCTCCTTTAAACCACTGGCTAAAGCCTCTGGTTGACATTTAATGCTCTGCATTGAGAAAGAAATAGTTAACTGAAACACCAACCCATTTTTACAGTCAGGCAATATCTTGCACTTATTGTCACTGTCAAAAAATAGTTTCGCTTAAACTTTGCTGCTGCAGCACAGGGGACAAAAAAAAGGAAAGGATTTACTGCTGAATGCTAAGTCATACTTCATTTTGCTATTTAAGGAGCTAATACAGTAATGGAATAGAGCACAGACCCAAATAAAAGTTCATATGTTACTGCCAACTCCAAGCAATTTAATTTTGTGACTCAGGCAGCATAATTGTGAAATTGGCTTAGAAGTCATCATGTTGTTTTATTTTTATCTGTTTGTAGGTTTAAATGCATGCTTGGGGTTCATTACATTTGCCTTAAGACCCAAAGGTTCATCTCAGTTACAGATTGAAGATTTTCAGTGTAATTGTACTGGCTACAAGGCTGTTTTTATGGCTGAGAGGAGAGATCCTCTCACGATTGTCTGCAAGGCTTGGACTGTAAGTAAAATGCTAAATGCACCAAAACACAATAAAACAAAGAGGACATGGGAAGCCTTAGCAAAAACATGCTGTGACTCTGCCCTATCTGGCCACCCACCTACCCTGCTCACCCATAGTGTGCAGGGATACAGGGAGAAAGGGATGTGCAAAATATCTTAAATGCATTTCCTGAAAGGACACCGAGCGTGGCATTAACTCGGTTTGTCTCCAAACCCGGAGGAAAAATGCGAAATTCTAAAGCCTTAATTACAGGGAGGAGGGGGGCAGCTTTGTTTCATGTTGGGGTGCTTTTCATGAGGCAGTCTGAGGCTGTGTGCGGGTGCTGAGTGTTTTCAAATGTAAATCTGATCGCAGGCTGCAGCCCGTGGGGTAGATAAACAAGCCGTATTTTTAAACGCAGTGTGAAATGTGGGGGCTGACGTGACCATTATCAGAGCCTCACACATGAGTTATGAGACATCATAAAATACTTTCATATTGCAACAATGAAAGCTGGAGCTGCTCTGTGGTAGGCTTGTTTGATCTGATAGCTCACCCCACTCCCCTCACTGGGGTCTAGGAGGAGGGGGAAATGTTTCCCAAGAGCTGCACTTCTGAATGCCAAGCTGTTTTCTCATAAATTTTTAGAAAGAAAAAAAATTTCTTATCAAATGACTGAGGAGGAATTGAGTATTAAGACAGCGCAGGTGACATTTGCTGGGATTTAGGGACATTCCAACCTGCCGATGAATCAGCTGAACTGGTCACCTGGATCAGGCTGAAACAGAGTTGTGATATGAGCATAAAAATTAGGTCACCTCTTTTTATTGACTAGTTAATTAATATACTTTATTCTGAAAATGAGCATTCAGAATGGTTCTCCAGACTAGTGGTACATAGCTGGATGGATACAACAAATGCAGTCACTTCATCTCCTTCGAATTATCAGTCTCCAGCCGACTTCGAGACTGACGTTGTAAAGTCTTAATGCCAAAAGTTTCCTTTTCCTTTGATAGCCTTTTTCATCTTAATTTATTCTATTGAATTAAATATAGAAGTGATCATTCTTAGTCTTATTTGCATACCCAGATGACATTTTGCAGAATACCTGCCAGCTGAGTTTCTGTATGTCAGTGTTGCAGTCTGGGTGTATCAAGTGCCGGGTTTCATTCCTCCCAGAGATATTGATTTCCTGAGGGATCTTGAAGGAATCACCTGATTTCACTGTGTTTCGCTGCTGCTGCAGGTACCCTGCAAACGCAGGAGACACAGATGTCTCTGCATTTTGTGAAAATCCTCTTGTGGAAATGCTAGGCTGGGTCATTCCTCCTAGCAGATGCTTCTTTTCATAAAGTGGCAAGTGGGGCAAGTGGGGAAGGAAAGCCCAGCGGTGCCACTGATGGGGCTGGAATGCCCTGATGGACACGGGAGAAGCTGGATCATGTCCATGCAAGTGTCCCAGGGGCACTTTGGATTCCAGCCAGCACAGACCAGGCTTTGGCTTGTGGATTTGGCTTGGATCTGACCTGCCTGGAGCCGCAGCAGCGTGTGGCCACTGGGGCAGCCAGACCCTCCCAAACTGTGAGTCCAGCTCTGCGGTTTCTGGCACGGCAGGAACAACTTCAATGGCACAAACCCACGGGAAGAGCTGGACCTTGGAGAGTATTGCCAAGAGTCTAATTTGTCTTCCTGTCATGGGCATGAGGTTCAATTACCTTTTCCCCTCTCCTTCTATTTCTTGAAGAATATGATGAAAACCTGTGTAAGCAGTTAAATATTCAGAACTGTTTCAGCTTGGCAGAATCCCCTTCTCTTCTTGTCTTCACACCATTTTACTTTGGGGGCATGCAGGCACACTGAATTCATGTCTGTGGCGCCTTTGCATCGAGCTGATTCCAGTCAGCCTAATCACAAAGCTGGGCAAAGGAAAAACTGAATTTTCAAACTGATGACACATTTATACCAGAATTGTAACTTTATAATATTAATGTATCATTTAACTTACATGTATACTTTGGAATGTTTATAACTACTGTAAATCATAGGCGAGGGCAGCCAAGAGAGTGCCACACAGCATTCCTAGTGCAACTCATAAAATAAATACAACAATCACAGGAGAACAACATTCCCTGTTTCAGAAGGGGAAATGTAGCAGATGGGAAATGTGCTTGGTTAAATCTTCATGGAGCCCAGGAACATGCAGAGGCAGTGCCATGGCCTTTTCTCTTTTTCCACCACTTTTTGTGGTGGTATTTGGCGGGGATTTCAAAGGATAAAATGCCACCAAGTGTTGTGGGAAATGCCTGGGAAAGGACACCAGGCATTTTCTGCTGGTGTCATTGTTCTCTTCAGTATGACAGCCCAGATTTTGTGAGGTGTTCTTCCCCCCTCCCTGTACAGGAACAGCCAAGAGCCATCCCCACCCAAGGTGCACCTCTCTGACCCCCGTCCACCTTGTCTTGCAGGGCACCTTGAAAAGAATAAAACCTGCTGTTCCCTGACCCGTAAAATTCAGTGGCTGATTTCTGACCTATTAAACTGCAGCTTTTCTTTTAAGTTTTAACAGTACTTTTATGACTTAACCGGCAGACTGTAAAATACACATTTAAATGCATTCAACTCTGATAAGAATCTCATCATTAAAACAGCCTAACGTCTTTGTTTGAAGGTAATCACTCTCAAATTCTTCTGGATTCATCAGCACACTTACCAATACCTGTTTTTTCTCCCTGAATTTGGCAACGCAACATGACACAAAGGCCTTCAGTTCTTAAAAGACGTGGCAAGTCTTACTGAAAATTCCCCTCACCTTTAGAGACAAATCTACAGGAAACTCAAATCTCAGTTTAAAATCAGGACATCTCCAAATGTTAAAAATGAATCAGTTTCTGCAATTCAGGTGAAAGGATGACTTTTTCTGGCTTTATTATGCTAAGAGCACCATTGAGCAGCAAGCGCAATGTGGTAACATTGCACAGGCAGCAAAATACCAAAATAACACCAAGGACAGGAGACTGTTTTAATGTACTTTCTGGTAAGTTATTTAACATGCTTTTGTTGGCAGGGCAGATGGTTTGGGGCTTTGGATCAGGCCTGGATTGCTTAGAGCAGGCAGTAGGCAGTGCCTCTCACGTAATGGTTGTTCCCAAATACAGCTGAAAGTCAGTGTAATGGGACACTCAGTTCTGTTTCTCTTCTCTAACACTGACACCACGAGTATCCCGGCATGTCCTCAAGCTTGGAAGGAAAAATCCTCAGTGTTTCATTGCGTCTGCAGATGCTGAACTGGGCTTCCTCATCTTACCAAGAGGTCCCGACTGCCCCTTCCCGGCAGGAAGGACGGGACCCAGGGCTCCCTCCTGGGCTGCAGAAGCCAAGTGAGTTGTGTGGAAAGCAGAGCTGCTGTCAGGAACGGGTTGGCAGAGCCCAGGACAGGCAGGGTTTTGGCACTGCTGTCTGCCAAGGGCAGGTGGAGAAGAAGAGCCCTGTACAGCAGAACCAGCCCCTCCGTCTGTTTGATGTTGCTGCTCAGTATCTTCACCCTGGAAACCTTCCGACAGGTTAATGACCCAAAAAATGCGTTTCCTTTTCTCCCCAGTTGGATCATTTCTTGGTAGGGTCAACAACTAAAAGTTTTATTTTAACATATTGCCTAATTTGTAATGGGTTCTGTCCATCACACACAGAAATGCTCAGGTTTTGAGTCAAATATAACCGTGCCCGTGCTCATACACTTTCTCCATGCAATCCTTGGCCTGAGCATTTAAGAAACGTGACCCTGGGAGGTGTTTATAGAAGGCTAAATATAGGTTTATCTGTTCTAGTCTTTCCATGAAAGATCTTTTTCCTTCAACACATGGAGATTAAATACACGGAGCAATATTAGTTAACACTTAAGTTATGGCATGCTGTGAAAAACGCCAGGAAATTCCGTTTTGAAGTTGACGTTCCAGCCCGAACTTCTGTTGACTTTATACTTCTTTTCTCCCAGAGGCATGAACTGAGGAGAGGGTGTTGCTTGAAGCTGAGTGACTCTGCTGCAGACAGGGGTTTGGAGAGACACCTCGCATTAATCTCTTTAGGAGCACTCTGAGGGTCCGTTAGGTGGGAAGCAAGAGCAAAAATCCCACTGTTCTCAGCAGCCCAGAACCCATTGAAAGCAATATCTGGAAGTCCAGTGTATTAGCTCTGAGTTAAATAAAAGAAAATGAACCAAACTTGAGGGAATTTGTGTCAGAGCAGCTGTTTGCGTGCATCTTCTGCTGCTCTTAACTCTCACACATTGGGCTTTCCTGTTAGCGTTTACAACAACATCATTGCATCACGGGCCTAGTGTTTAATATTCCCTCTTTCAAAATATGAAGTTGCAGCTGACTCCCTGAATCCTTCTGGGATAAATGCAGAAAAAGCTTTCCTTAACAGCTGCTATATATTATTATTATTACCTATTACATCATATCTTATTACAGCTCTATTACAAGTTTCCCCTAAAATCTAATCACATTCTGAAATTGTTTACAGCGAAACTAGAAATGGGCTCGAGACAGAAAGTTCACATCCCAGCATGGGCCTGAACTTTCTTGCAGTTCAGATTTATTCAGACACAGCATTTAACTCTCTCGCTCCTGAAAGATCCTGCAGAGTTTGGATGAGCATCGTGGAACCACAGCTGTGGATGTACACGGAGAGACTTGAGACATGCCTGGAGTGGTGGCAGCAAGGACAGGGTTTACATTCTGTGGTGTCCCTGCTCTGAGACTGAGCAGAGAGACAAGGAGTGAAATTGTGGTCCCATAGAGTAAAATTTCCATTGATTTCAGCAGAGCCAGAATTTCACTCAAGCTGAAGAGACAGATAACAGAAAGACAGATGCTAATTAATTAACTCATTTGAGCTAAGCTGGGCTTATTTCTCTGCCAGTGAACACTGACAGAAGTGTGTCATCATACCCATCCTGAGCTGCTTATGGCACGTGTCTGGGAGCCCAAGATAGGGAAGGACAGAGGATTTGTAGTGGTATGAGGCTCCTAGGATATAGAGAAAAACTGTTCTGTGCACAGGTCTCCCTTATGAAAAGGGTCCAGAGCCTGACTGAACCTCCAGGAACCTGGTCCAGCACCTCAGGAGCTTCATCATGATGCCCAAACCTCTCTTGCCTTCCCCTCCCACCCTCCAGCCTCACACAGAGCATGAAAGAGTCCCTTGGTGAGACAGCAATGGTGCTGCTGCAGGGAAGCACCCAGATGGCTTCTCTTACAGGAGCAAGTGCTGCTACTGTGGGCAAATCTTCACAGGATGGTCCCTCGGCAGAGGTGCATGCTCACAACAGTGGAATAAAAACAATCCAGGTCACCAGTCTCATCCACACTGACAATTCTATAGGTCTTTGCTTTACAGCAGTGATATTAAGTGGTTTGGCCAACTTTGTAGAAATGTTACTATTTTCTCGACAAAATGTCAAGTAAGTTTTCAGGGGGGAATACTTCATAACTGAAGTATGTTTTCCTAAGGGCAATAAACCACTAAGAAATGTACTTTTTTCCCACCCAGCCTTTGAGCCAAAAGTTTCACATGTTTTTCAAAGAAATAAAATTATAGGTGTTTTTCTGTAGTAAGGTGAAGTACCACCTGGGTGGCAGTGGTAGAAAGCTGGGCAAACTTTATAAATCTAGAAGGGGGAGATTGTTTTGGCATGACTTAGGGTTACAGCCTGGGTTTCCTATGCATAATTTTAAAAGGAATTGCTCAAAGCATCAGGAAACTCTTGCCAGTACACTGTGCCCAGTGTACAACTCTTACCTATTCAGACTCGTGGAATATTGCCACGGCTGGAGACCTCTCTCCACTCTTTCAGTGGAATGAGCAGTGGAGTCAAG
Source organism: Neopelma chrysocephalum (assembly GCF_003984885.1). NCBI lineage: Eukaryota > Metazoa > Chordata > Aves > Passeriformes > Pipridae > Neopelma > Neopelma chrysocephalum. The sequence continues at coordinate 4,779,609 of NW_020897781.1, forward strand.
AGGCAGATGTTTAATTGTTTCTTTATCTGACAAGCCCATACCCCTACATGTGCTGGTTTAAGAGACCAGCAGAATGTGGAGTCAGTTGAAAATAATGAGTTGGTCAATTGGGTTTAATTTGGCTCCTGTTCTGGGGTCACGGTGGTTTCCCATCGTCGGCTGTCCATGAGGAGGGCAGCAATGAACTGATGCCTGGGACACCTCCAGTCTGATCTCAGCTCCACAAAACCAGTGGGAGAGTGTGTGGGATTTTATAGTTTTATAGGGGATATAGCATATAGGGGATTTACAGCTTGTAGGTAAATAGCTGAGGGGCTGGAAATGCACTTTGGTTTTGACCATTTTAATCTCTGGCATCACAGTGAATGCAGTGAATGTTCTGAGAATGTGCTTTTTCTGGTTTAAATAATAGAGAAAATGAATATCAGTTCATCCATGATCTCTTTGCATAGGATAAGGAAGGTGAGGAAAGGTGAAGGACAAAGAAACTTTAGCTGAACTCTCTGACAGTGGTGCAAGAGCACTAAGGGTTAAGAAGAGCCTTTCAGGGCTGCTGGGCACCCTGAGCCAGCCAGGCCCTGAGTAATTTTTTTTAATATTAAAAAACAGGCAACATATAATCCCTCTCCTGGAAATCAAACAGAAGGAAAGCTAAAGTAAAGCTACAAAGGAACTCTAATTCTCTGGCCTGCTCTGCCTGCTGGCTTCCTACGTGCCGGGCAGAGGAAACTCTGAATCCTGTGGAAGAAATCCATGGAGAGGAAGCAACGGCCACCACACAGTATAAAAGATGGGGCTGGTTTTAATCAGGGCTGAGTCTTCACAAATAACAAATGGGAAGGGGAGGTTAAAGTGGGGCATGAGGCTAAGCCAATAAAGCCTTTTCTGAGACAAAATAAGACGGGTGTATCTCAAATATGCCACCCCAGAGAGAGTTGAACGAACTGACGTGTCCAGGATGTACAAACATTGTCTGACTCCAGGCTCACGGTGCTGCCCAGCTCGTGGCCAGCAGCAGGATCCTGATTTAGGAGCTCTGAGTAACCCCCATTGGAAGGCAAGTCTCTTTGACTATGTAACCGGGCCAGACCTTAATTGAATTAGACATCTAAAATTAGACAGTGTGAACATCCACACTCCCCCATCCCCTCCCCAGCCCCTCAACATCCACATGAATCACTTGCCTGAGAGCGTCCTGGCATTTTTCAAACTTTATTGCAGGAAAAATACCATTTTTGGAATGTCAAATTATTGAGAAACGTGTGAACAAGAGCGGTGTTTGGCTCTGCCTCCATCCGGGATGCAGAGAGCTTTCCTGCTGGGGTGAAAGCCGGGCTCTCCTGCCGGGCGGGAGTGGGTGAAGGGGGTTACTGGTGCTGCTGGTGAGAGCAGTTTCCAGTGGATTTAAGTGTGATATGAACCCATTGCACAGTTATGAACAGTTCTCCTGCAGCCAGTATCTAACACCAGCCCTTAAATTGTCATGCTCCTTTTCCTGAAATTCTGGTGCATTCAGAGACTGGATAACTCAGCTGGAATCGAGGGAGTGCTGGCGGCAGAAAGCAACATCTCAGAAGGAGATCTCAATCTGGTGGCCACACAGAAGGTTGGCACTAAATCATTTAGTGCTGCAGCACCAGGGCTAAATAAGAATTCCAGCCTTGGGTACCAGCTGATGTGAGGGCCGAGGGAAAAAACAGCTTTCTGGATTTCTGTAACAGATATTGGCAACACCTGGAGCAGAATCTTCCAAGACCACAACAAAAATTTCAGCGCTTACTGGATTTTTTTCACCACAAAACTGTGGTTTGTGTGGGTTGCTCCTCAGTGTCTTTCAAGTAACGAGCCTGCTGCTATGCAAACATTTGGGGTATGCAGTGGCCTGTGTGGATGCTGCCTTGATTTATAGTAAACCCTGGGAAGAACTCCTATAGCACCTGAAAGCAATCTTTCAGCAGTTCAAGGAAGCAGAGTTGACTTTTAATTCCCCAGTGTTCAGTAAGAAAGCAGGAAACTATTTTATATATATATATATACACACACCCTATCTCATATATATATATATATATATGAGATATAGTAGGACAGGGGAATTACAAAACCAGAGATATGTAAAATGCAAGCTATTAAAATGCACCTATTACTGACTACTAAATGCAGGTATTGCAGTACAGTATTGGAAATTTATTCCACATTTTGCAACACTGGCTGCTCCATTAACTGATCTCACTAGGAAAAAATCATCTCATAAAATAAATATGACCCCATGGCGTGTGCTAGCCTTTCAAGGACTGAAATCAGTTCCTAGAGATCAAATAGTTTTCATGAGCCTGGAATTTTAAGGCCCATAGAGGGCGAATCTCAATGTTAATGATCTTAAATCGGGGTCAAAATTAGCACAAAATTTAAAGGGAGGAATAAAGAAAAAAAAAATCCACATTTGCTTGATAAATTATGTGAAAGAAGTTGAATTCCCTAGGCCCGCAGAAATTTTAATAACGCGGATCACAGCATTTCCCTGGAAGGAATTACATGCCACACTGAGGCATGGGTGGTTAAACAACAGGAAATTCATAAAGCCAAACAGAACTTGGTGATCACACAAGTTTATATGACCAGGTTAGGAACTTACATTTGTGTTGGACCAAATATAGCAAAGAACGTCTTTTTCCCAGAGTGACTGTGAATGGAGGGATCAGTTTCTCATAATGCAATTGCTCTTTGCTGAAGTGATTTGGAACAGATCTTCCCAAGAATAAATCTTTTATTAAAAAAAGAAATCATTAAAAAGTGATCAAAAGCAAACTATCACTCTTGCAGTGAGGTGGCATTGCCTGTGATTTCCAGAGAACCAGAGATCACACTGGTCTCCTTCTCTCCAGTTTGCCAGAGCCCAAAGACTTGACTCAGGGAGCAACAAATGTGGGGTGCAAATAATTATTCATGCAGAAAACTCACTGATCTAAGATTGTTTCCTTCAAAGAAAATAACTTTTCAAAGTCTGGGTTTCATGATCCTTCACTCCTGGAGCAAACAATTTTCATCAATAAAGGAAGGGAAAAACAAGCTGGTCTGGAATAGAGTTTTCATTCCTAGGAGTGAAAGCCAGAAGAAAAAAGACTAAATCTGTCCTGAAGGTGGGAGGAAAGTGTGCAAGTGACACAATGCAGTGCCTCACCTGCTCTCTGGCACGTGCTGTGGAGAGAGAAACTGCAGACACACTGTGAGCCCACCCTGCACATGGTGGGTTCCCAGAGCCCTCGAGGACACATCTGAGCCTGTGCTTCAGTGCAGCTGAACCAAGCCACGTCCTCAGTCTGACAAACTGCACTATATACATTCCTCTCATTAATCTTTCTCTACATCTCATGTCTTAAGTGGTTTCTGAGGAGGTTTGAGCTGTTTTTTTTTATCCCAGAGAATACAACTTTGCACGGTACGAAGGAAAACATCCATCCAGCAACACCGGTAATTGCAACAGCGACTCCTACAACTCCAATCCTTCCAGCCTCAACACGCTGCTGCACAAAGGGAAGTGATACTTCCTTGGAGGCAGTGGCTCTCCACAGCGTTACAGGTGCTCCTCTTCACCTGGCTGGGAAATCTGCAGCACAGTCGCTGAGACACGAGTATTAAATTAAGCCTTTGGTTTTCTGTGAGCTCAGGTGTCCAGCTCATATCTGAACCCAGGTTCTCTCTGTGGAGAGCTGACTGGGGTCTGCAAGAGGGAGGGGAAGGAAATGGACTTGCAGGGGAGTGACCCCATGGTTTGCATTGCCCATTTGCTCACCCAGGACCAAGTCGTGGTTCCCACAGCTCTGAGGAGTCCCTGCAGGACAGCAGTGGTTCACTTAAGATGCTGTTGAAGAGGGAATGCTATTTGCTTTTATCTATTGGGTATTTATTTGAAACAACACGGAAATCAACTGATCTCTACACCCTGAAAGAGAAATCCTCACACTGCATCTGCCCTCTCTGAAACACGACCTGTGACCCAGTCATTTGGTTTTCCATCCAAAAACCGTGACCTCAGGTTCTATTTTCTTAGGCAGGCTTACACTTAATTAAAAGGAAACTATCAGGTTTTAAAGTCTCTCTTAGATATGCTACATCCAGTCCTGGCTTAGGCCTGTTCATGGCTTCTCCATGTACAATTTCCTCCAGGTTTCCAACCTATCCCAAGGCCCGGTGTGATGCAACAGCACTTTCAGCAGCAGATAGGGTAATGCTGGCCTGACAAGTGAAATTAATTATTGCATTCCATTAATTTTGAGTCATGGGCCCAGCCCATGGAAGCTGGGAGAACCTTGTGAAAAACAAACTCACTACATTGTGCTCTGCTGTTATTCTTGGCTGGGGTTTGAGGAGCCTGCTGGGGTCCTCTGGAGTGGCCGAGCTCTGCCGCGGCTCCTCCACTCGCATCCGCAGAGCAGCTGCTCTCTTCTGAGAGAAATAGAGGCTCATTCTTCATCCAGGACCACAACAGGGACAGCAAGGGCCTCCCTGGGATCTTTAAATGCAGGCATGACTTGGGAGGGTGGTGATATTGGCTCCTGACACTTTGGAGCGTTGAGCTCCGATTACATATTTACTTGCGATTGCTAAGTGACTGCTTTGAGCGTTTCCTGTGCAAAAGAGAACCCCTGGAGCATGCTGTAGGAGTGGCTGTGGCAGGGAAGGGACTTGGATCCTCCTGAGAACAATGTGACCTCCATAAAGGCCCCGTGACAACCGCGTGAAATCCTCTGCACCGCGGCGCTCAGCTGGGACCCCGCGGTAGCATCTTTCCAGTCGTAAAGAGGAATGGCTTAGTGTGACTCAGAGCAGAAACGCTGCCCATCCCAAATGCTGGATTAAAACTGTGGGTGTGAGTCAGCCCAGTTCCCTCTGGGAAATACAATTGCTGTCAGCAAATGTCTGCTAAGCAAGGCCCTGCTCAGGGCTCACATCCACGGGTTTCTCACGTGGGAACCTGTGCTGCAGACACCCGGGTACGGTGCTGGCCTGGCACGGTGTCAGGGAGTCTGTGACTCATGGCAGTGGTTCTCTTGCAATACTGACTTCGGCAAACCATGAGGTGCTGATGTGGATCTACCAGACTTCAGGAGAAAGGGATCAAGCAGCTCTTCCCAGGCTAGTCCATAGGCTGACCTCACGTTATGACGAAAAGATTGTTTGACCCCTTCTCCTTCAGTAAGGATATTGGCTAAGCCCTGAGGAGACAAAACTGATGGATAAGCCTCCTGCACCATCACAGCAAAGAGAAGACACCATGTCCACATCCTGCAGCCCAGAGCAACAGTCCCTGTCCCAATCCTTGCTCTTTTCTCCTCAGTCTGTTTTCCTGGCAGACTGAACTGGGCTGGGTCTCTATCAAATGACTTCACTCACTTTGGTAAACAAAGTAAACCTTTTGCCCTGGCTGTACAATGGCTTGTGCTTATCAGTCCTCTGGGTCCCTTTCATACGTGCTGCTGAGCTGAGGAGACACAAGCCTTGCCCTCCTCAGAGAGCCTGGACCTGCAACCGTGACTGCCCAGGGCCACCCAGGAGCTTCCACACTCACCTCCTCACTACCAATGTCAACAGAGTGCTTCTCACTCCACCTCTTTTCCTTATCACCCACTTTCCATCTCTGTCTGACAGATAATGAAGCATATAAGTGCTGTCTTGTCTCAGGTATCTGTCAGGGGAATCAAAAGATCTGCCCTGCAGTGAGTGGAGGTGTTTGGACCCAGTGAGGTTTGCACGCCACGGCCGCCGGCACAGACCGCTGCTGGCTCTGCTCCTGATGGGCTGCTGCTGTCAGGCTGCTCCTTTCGTGTGGGAAGAGAAATGAGGAGAGCGGAGACAGAGGCAAAATTAACTGTGCAGTCAATCTGAAAAGCCTTTTGCTGAGCACAAGGACAAAGAGAGGGTTTATCAGGTGGAAGGCAGCAAGTCACGGGAGACAGCAGAGTGACAGAGCACTTCCATGTGCCCCAGGCAGCCTCCTCACACGTGCCCTCACTCTGACCTTTTGGGATGTGCAGAGGGACAAGGAGGAGCTCCATCTCCCCAGCGCAGCTCGGCCTTGCCATCACTGCACCTTCCCTCCACGGTTTCCTCAAGCCAGGAAAAAGGAGGGGTTGACCCAGGGATGTGGGAGGCTTGGAAGGGATCCTGTTGGCATCAGTCTTCAGTGGACAAATTTTCAGTTAGTAGAATTATTTTAAGGTGAAAAGTTCTCTTCTCGACAGAGTCCCACCTTTTTGAGAGCTGAAAAATCTCGAGTAGCATTTCTTCATTTTTTATGAAAATTCCCTGCAAGAATCTTGCATGGAAATCACTGGTGTTTCTGTGACTTTGGCTGCTTTTATCTGCTTGTCCTTGAAGGAAGAAGAAACAGAAGGACAACTTCAAGAAAGACAACTTCCCCCCAGGAAAGAACAGGAGGTGCTTTTTGCTTTTGGTGTCCCAAAGCAGGCTCTGCATTTCTGAGTGTAGAAAATGCTGTGTTTGCCTGCTGGCTCTGGTCCTGCTGCTCAGCTGAAGAACCACGGGAAAGGCAATTCAGTGCACCCAGGTGGCAACCACACACCAGCAGGATGCACAGCCAAATGGACTCTTTATCTTTTGCAGACAAACCTCTCATTGCACCAGGGCAAATCACACCAAAGTCATCCTGACTTCTTGACTTTTCATCTGAGCATCTCAAAGAGAATTTCACTTGTAGATGAGTCAAACGGCACACATTGGCTCCCCCTTGGCAGCCAAGAATCTGAGGATGACAAACCCAAACCACACAGAAGACTAAATCCTGGCTCTTCCCATCGCTGTGCTAACCATGGAGCTGGCAACAGCCTGACAGCACAGCCCTGATAGGAAATTCAAAGTTATAGTAGCTCACTAACAGTAGGGAGCAACTTAGCCTTCCAGGTGTGAAAATATGGGTAATAAATATTAATAGAGCAAGGCTCTGAGAATAGCCAGGGAAAACAAGTCAGAAACACTTTGCAGAATCTCACTGATTAAAGAGAAATCTCATTTAAAATAGTCAATAGGAGTAGTTCTGCCTTTAGCATTTCATTTTTGTCACATCAAAATGTTTCAGTTCAGTAAGAAAAAGCAGCCTTGTTTAAACAGTCTCAGTTGGATTAGTTCTGATTTATGTTACACATCAATCTTAGAATAGGTGGTTTGTTGTTTTTTTAGGAAGAACTGCACTTTTCAATATGCTGAGAGAAATGTCACTTTTTGACCCGGGACTTTGCAAGCTCCTGCTTTGTCCAGGGAGGAGCCAGGACCGCATTTACAGGGGTAATTATAGCCCCACGACCCGGGGCTGGAGTGGGGTTTTGCAGAATGTGCTGATGGATTTGGTAGACGTTTCCCCACATGCTGTGCAAACCACTGTGGAGAACAAATCCAGGGAACAACTGTGATGGAGTGACTGCCTGTTCTCTGAGGACTCCACATAAATCTCTGCAGCCCCTGTAACCACTGACCCAGACAGTGCCCAGCTCTAATTAAGGCCTTGGAAGACTTTTTGGGGTGTACAGTGGGATGTCCCTTCATGGCTCCTGCAGCAAAACCCCAACTCTGTTTTCCCAATCTCCCACATCCAACTGACCACTAAAGTCAGTAGGAATTCAGCATCCAGAGGTCTTTTAAGGTCAAGCCTTGTATTTTGATCCATCCTGGTCCCAGTTTTCAGGATGGAGGAGTCCAGCATCCATATAAAATCACTAGTTCACTGTCTGGACTGTTGAACACACAGGTCTGAGGCACCACTTTACCTCAAAAGGTTCATAGAGGTGCCCACAGTGATTTGCTGCTGACTCTCTTATGGAATATAATCATATTACACTGTTGTGCAGCTGTAACTGATGGCAATAAAACTTGATGTATTGGGAGGGCAAACAATTTTGCAACAGCCTGTGAGAAAGCAATTTTTACCGAAAGACTTGTTCTTGCTAAGTCTTGCAGAGCTACATGAATGGTTATAAAGGCTTGAAATGGAGGTACATCCTGTTTAATTTTAAAAAGGGAGATGATAATATGCTACATTTTAAAACTTGTCAGTTCCACATCATCCTTGGTGCAAAATGCCATGTTCTACTCATTAGCAGGTAGTTTCTGGGGATCACTCGTCCAGGGACTGGGCATTTGATGCAATTCTTTGACTCTAACAGGCTGTCTCTCTTAGACTTCTTCCTCATGTATATCAAGCTTGAAAACACAGCTAATGAAGGCCAGATGGCTGCAGGCTCCTTCTCACACCCATAATATTGATGGGAACATTCTGGAGGGAGTGGATTCTGCCTGGGTCTGCCTTGTGCCTGACATGATGATAACCATATTTCAACCTCTGCACTGCTTGGTCTTGACTCGATTCAAATGTTTCCTGCATTTCTAGCAAATGAATGAAGTGCAGCTCAAGATGAAATATATGCAGCCCTTATTAGAAAAGGTTGTACTCATCACGAGTCATCTAAATACCTCATTTCTGACAGTGGGGAAATCCTTTTATTACTGAGTTTGTTTGGAAAGATTTTGAACAGTTCATTATAAAATTGCATTCATCTCTGCCAGGGTATATAGAAACAGCCAAAGTACAAAATCTGGCCCCACTCAAGTCCATGGGATTTGGCATTAAATGGCAGAACTACTGGGCAGAATACTTTGTTCTGGATTAAAGCAGTACATCTTATCTGCTGATGTTACCCACTGAAGTGTGGTCTCCAACACTGAAAAGACCTTGCAATTAGGTTCTGTCTGACTACACTAATTAAGGGGAATAATTAATGCCGAAATATAATCCTCTGGAATGCTACAGATATCACAGATATTTCACGATTGCACAGGATATTGCACAGGATTAGATACTGTCTCTGCTGGTAAATTCCTCGTGGTTAGTAATCTCGTCTTTTGTATTTAGTTTTTAATAAGGAGCTGCCTTAATTCTGAAGCCAGCTCTGTTTAAAGCTGCAAGAAAAAAGTAATTAAATCTGACAGGACTTGCTTTCATGACATATATTGCAGGCTATCTCATGACACGCAGACCTGGTCATATTTTTGTTATAAGGAGCTGATTTATTTTCACCAAGTATCTCTCTTAGAATCAGAGTTTTCCCAAATTCTGTATTTCTTTGGCTGAACAAGCCCCACTGCCTGTCTCTGGCTCCGTGCTCTGCAGCAGTGCTGGCTGCACACCCTGGGTATGTTGACATGTAAGGGTTTGAACATTTGACATTTATATGAAACTGGCATTCGTTTTGTTGCCTTGCAACCATCTGGTTCCAGAAGAAACTCATAAACTGATCCTGAATCATGCAACCACCAGACAACAAACAGATAGAGCTGTAGGACTCTGACAGCACATTTATCACCCTCCTGTGAGAGCTGACACAAACCCTGCACTGCACTGTCTCCTCTGGTCTCCGTCACACAGAATGGCCAGGACTGCATTTTAAAAAGAGGATTTGATTCTCCACAGCAGTGGGAGTTTTTGTTTTGCCCTGACTGTGGCCCATCCCGTGTGCAGGCTCTCTGTTAGCCCCCAAAAGCTCTGCATGTGCAGCTGGATCCCTGCGTTCAGCATATGGGAACAAATCACCCCAATGATCTGAGCTAAAGGGGACTCCAAAGCCCAGAATTTGGGCTGAATTTTTCCAAACTGTGGAAATACCAAGGGGCAGATTTCAAGTCAGAGCTTTTCATGCTTATGCATGAAAAGAAAAGGACAAATTTATAGCCCACGCTGGTCCTGGTGGTGCTGGCACAGCTGAGGAAAAAGGTCTGGCAGTGCTGCCCTTCCCTGGCTCCATCACCCAGGCCAGCGGAAGGCGGAACAAACCAGTCTGTCCTACCAAACAGATACAATTTTGTCCCAAATATTCCTGCTACAAAAGCTATATTCTTTGTCATCAAGTATTTTTCTCAGTAGATTAACTGGTACATGAATGGAAAGTTTCTAGGAAAAAAGTGCATTCTTTAGAATAGAGCGGGGGGAGTGCAGTTGCATTTTTCTTGGCTATGGTTAATTTAGGAGGACAGCAGCTCCCCTGTCATTCCATTTACTTGTCCTCTCCTTTTTATTCCCAGTTCCTAAATCTCTGACACTAGTCTTATGTCCATGAAGCAAAGAGATCATTTTTCTCAATAAATAGGAGAACTGAAAAATGCAGGAAGACCAGGTTATTAAATCCAAAGAACTTTTACTCACACATTATGTAATACCAATTTAACAAGAATCTTGCTCTGTAATCAAATACCCATAACTCATCCTATAACTGGAACCTTCTCTTTCCAAATTAAACATTGCTTTTTCTATAATTGGATAATATGAGAGTACTGCAGCAATTTGGGTTAAGACTTTGTTATTCAAATCCATTTTTTTTCAGCTTCCATAGATGTGTACACAAACACACATTATATACTAATGCCAAAGAATGACTTTTAAATTAAAAAAATCAGCAAATAATAATAGCAGACGCTGGAGGGCACCTGCCTCAAATTCTCACCTGTCTAAGTAAGCCAGAAAGCAGAAGTAAGTACCTGAGGTGACTGAAAATGCTTATTTTTCAATTCCTATAAAAATGTTTTACTGGGACCAAACTGGTTGTGTTAATCTTTAAGATATCTGTGTTTGTGTGTGTGTATCAGTGATGGAAGAGGAACCAGACAGGTTCCAACCATCTGCGTGTGCAGCTGAGTGCCCAGGCTGGGAAATCAGGTGTGGAGGACCAAGGACAGCCAGGTCAGCACCTACTTTAGTATTTACTGTGTTCATTATCCTTATGTTAGCAAAGAAAAATGTAAAAATATGGGCTCTCTATGCTAAGGATTCCACAAACACATAACAAGAGGCCTTTGCTGTGCCAGAGATCCTTATATGTGTATGGACAAGACAGGAAAGGCAGGGAGGGATGCACAGGCAGTTAAGGATGCAAAGCAGGAGCAGAGCTTTGTTATCAAGACTGCTCTGAACTTGACAGAGGCAGTGATTCCCAGTGCCCTTTAATGGTATTGGCTCTTCAGGCAGGGCTTAAAATCTTATTCTTCAAAACTGTGTCTGTGTAAGGGGTAGATAAAAAGAGAGGCATTGCGAAGAGCCAGGGAGCTGCATCCAAGTCCTTTGCACTATTTCCTACAGCCCACAGGAATGTTTCTGCCTTCTGCACTCCTCCAGGGCATCTGCCTCCTGCTCAGGTCAGCAGATTGAACAGATTCTGTGCTTTTACTCTTTTACGTTCTGTATTAAAACACTACAGGTCACAGCATCACTTAATGATGGCCCAGATTGCAAAGGTGTGAAATACTGATCTATGTAAATGTTCAGAGTCCTGGACATGGGAACTCTCCCAAACCCAAATCACGAAGAGTGACCTGTTCAGTTGTCTGATACACCCTGTCTCTCCACAAACCTGAGCTGATTGCATCAATACACTTCAAAAAACAGACTAAAGGGGTCAAAAGGGTTTTAGAGGAAAAATTTTTTGGAGGAAAAGAAAGACTGCTTCAATGGAAAGACCTTCACAAGATGAGTTATTTGAATGTCAGCTTTATTTTAAACCGCTGATTGATCATTCGAATTCTTCTGGTGCAGCAAAACCCGCGCTTTATTCTGTGCACAGACATTGCACCAGAAACCTTATTAAAAAGCCAGTGGAGGATTCCAATCAGCAGGGTCATTTGGTAAACTAAGCTATCTTCAGGGAAAACCATGTTTACTGGGTTAAGATTAAAAGTTCTACGTTAGTGTCTGGGATATTGTCCAGCCCACCGTGGTGATGTGCAGTAGGCCTTGCTTGTGTTTCTGCACAGCATGAAGTGCTCTTTGCTCTCTACGGAGTTAGGCAGAGGATTTCTGCCTCAACTGAGACCTGGCTTCATACATGTTTAAGAAAAGCACTGAAAAATAGATTGGGCAAGTAAATTATTACAGTATCTGCTCCCATGTAAACTAAGTAACAGGAGATTTGAGCCTGGCTTTTCTAAGCCAAAGCCTGGATTACTCTCGTGCCACAGGTAGGTGCTCCAGCAACTACACTTCCCTCTTTTCTTGTTTTTTCTTCTTCAGGTGGTGTTGCACAACTTGGTTTAGTCTTTCCATGTAATAGAGCACAAAACTGAACCACCTTCACTGGTGTTTTTTCCCGCTCAGGATGCAATGAGAATATTCTAACACCAGGCATACGGTATTTTTTGTTCCCGGTCCCTCAATTTACTGAAAAGCTTAGATGAAACTCTTCACAAAGAAATGCAATGAAATTCTTTTCCATGGAGAAATTCTTCCTCTTTAAAAAACAAGCTGAAAGGAAGAAGCTTTGTGAAATGAAGCTCTGGGAGCTACTCCTATGGCTCCGGCCGTCCTAGGGCTGGAACGTAGAAAGATCTCTGAGTAACGTGACAGGTAAGAACAACCAGCATAGAGGAGAATTACCCTGGCCCATTTTCCTCTGATTGCTGAAGCTCAGTTCCTAACTAGGAGGAAACCACAGAAATGGGCAGGTTTTATAGTGTTATGTATTGGAATCCTGCATAAATGGGCACGTTGTGTAAACTTTGCTCTGAGAGCCATTATTGTCACTGTCAATATGTCTTAGAAGCTGGGACAGCCCTGGAATGATGGCAGATGATGATTTAAGGCATGACAGCGAGGGGCTCAAGAGGCACCCTGCTCCTGAGGGCTGATGGCAGCAGCAATGTCCCAAACAGACTGTGGGGCTGGAAAAGCTACACCTCCCAGGGGCACTGCGAGCCAGGGAAAGGGAGGATGGCTGCAAGCTCCTGCCCGAAGCAGTGCCATGGCACAGGGCTCTCACTGGTGCCATAGCAGCTCTGGCAGCGATGCCTGTTGCTCAGTAACTCTTGGTTGTTGATGGATCTCAGTGATGTCCCTGCAAAGTGCTGAGGGGGTTTTCCAGGGGAGGCTGGCACCGGGATCTCCCGGTGGGCAGTGCAGCTCCTCTGGCATTTAGAAGCACAAATGGTGCGAGAGGATTTCTTGCTGTTTATCCCCGTGACATGGCAGATGTGCCAAGGGCCTTTTCCAAATAAGATGGAGTTTTTCCAAGGTATTTAAATCCAGCAGAAAACCCCTCTACCCTGACTGTCCTCCTGCAAAAGCCTCTCTGGGGGTATGCAGGCAACAAACCACAACTGGAGGGGAGCAGTGGGTGTGTGGAGAGAAAAATGAGATGTTTTGCAGGCTGAAGTGCAGGGAGGCTCTGCCAGAACTGCAGGGCAGCTCCTGCAGGACCAGGCTCCAGGGAAAAGCCTGGTGCATGGCAGCATGTGGGCCCTGGGAGTTGCTGGGAGAGGAGGGTGGCAGCTGGTGGGAATTTCTGAGCTCAGACCGTGAGGCCTCAATGCCCTGCTGGGACAGGTCAGTATGGAAGTGCTAAAGTGTGATGTGCCCATCAAACCACGTCTGTCACACGGCCCAGATCCCCGAGCCCCACGTTCTGTGGAGCATCCTGTCCCCAGAGGACGGATCAGGTGATGTCTGAGCAGCAGAACAAGGAACAGACTGCCCCACTTGTAGCCAGTTCAAAAGGAAAGCAGGATACCAGTTGCCAGGTGGGACACAACTCTTATGTATGCATCTCTATATATTCTTCATCTCTTATCCTACGTGCAGTAAGCTTTAAAAATAACATTGGATAATTTGTGGTGACCCCTCTGACAAAGCTGTGTTACTGCAGAGGCCTTGCCATGACCATGTGTCTTTGGTACCAGAAGCATTTTGCTTCATCATTATCTCTGAGCAACTGCTTTGTCTTGGAGGTTTCCCCTCTGCATTTTTGTTTATATTCCTATTTCTTTTCCAGCTTTATGCTGAAGATAAAAAGCTGAATGCTTGTTCAATCTCCACTGAATAAAATATCTATTGATGCAAACAAAGAAGTAGGTTCCAGATTTTTTTTCATCATCCTTGTAAGAGGCAAGGCTGCAGTAATTTTCAGAAGGAGTTTTTTGGGGGGGTTGGGGGATTTTTTGTATTTTCTTTTTCATTTGAAGCAGCCAACACAAAAGTCATTCTTAGGCAATATTTAAGGAGATCTTTCACTCAAGTTCTGAACACTCTTGGAATGTTTTCAAAGGAGAAAATGAAGGAAAGCCCACTATGAACAGGCAGTTAGAGAAATTTTCAGATTACTTTCAGTTTCTTACTTATCTTGGCAGTCCATTAAAATAATTAATCTGCTGTAGTAACAGAGAGATTGATTAGACTGAAAACTTCATTGTTAGCCTGTTCAACATTGTATTTACCACACTTAGCAGCTTTTGATTCATAGTGAAGCACTAACAAAAAAAAGAGGAAAGTAATTTCTCTGAGGAAGCTTCCATTTTAGTAGCTTTAGTCTAATCACTATAAACAGGAGCTCTGGTTTAATGTAGTTTTCTTGGGATTAGAAGACTTAATTACTGCTTGGAATCAAGCTTTCTAGCCTTGCATGAAGCAACACATTAAAGCTGGGATTTTAAAAGAGCCTGAGGAATATGTCTATCATTAAAATTCGATGACAGTGACAGCTTGGCTCTCTGCCTCCTTTGAACATCTCAGGGTTCCCTATTAATGAAATAATACCTGTGAAATTTAGAAAATAATATTCATTCTGACCCCCTCTGGATTTTAAATGGGTCTATTGACCCAGTGCAAACCCATCCTTCACTCCCACAAATCCTTCCTGTGTATTTCCGTGTCCTGTGAACGGTTTTCAGTCCCAGCATTTTTTTTATTGCAATCTGATGTTTTTTTTAAAGTAGGAAACCTTCAGGGCCACAGTGAGTGGGTTGTCCAACCATTTCCTGAGACACAGGAATGAGTATCAGCTTTGGCCATGGACCAGTGGCTGCAGAGCATCCCTGAAATGTCTGGTCCAGAACATGGAGAGTGTGTGTGTGTTTGAGAGAGACAGTGAGCCTGGAGGGCCTGAACTGTGTTTGTGATAAGCTCTTATCAGATAATGATGATTTTACACACTTGGTAAGTCACCTGGTGCTCTGGCAGAGGCCCCCAAAAGCAAACCAGCACTCTCCCTAGGGAGTACTACTGCTGACCTCAGAGCAGACCCTAAGACTGCTCTGCCAAACCCTATGTAATTTGCTTAGACAAAGCTTCTGCACTAAAAGTGGCATTTATCTTTAATTCTTTCCCCCCCCCAAGTTTCCACTGTATTCCCATTACAGACAGAAAATTGGCAACTATTCAGATTAAACACCAGAGTGAATTTGCTTGGCTCCAAGGAAGACATTTCTGTGTCGAAAGCTAAATTATGTTGCTGTTTTTCCACCTGTTAATGTGTAGATTATATAATAGAGACGTTTTTCAATTTATTTTTTTTTCTTCTTGTGATTGCAATGACGTAGAAGATTTGATCTTCACTGCTTCTTCTTTGCTTCAGAGAATAACACCAATGCTTTTGTCAAAAAAGATCCAAAGTAGTATTTGAAACCATAAGGGTTTTGCTCACTGCTTACAGAGACGTTTTTAGTGGTAAATCTTACAGAAATTTTAGTCCAAAGCCATTTTTTAGGTTTAAATCTTTGGCAATACAAGAGCTCAATCCTAAAATTTGGGTGGTTGTGGGCAGTGCTGTTGGAAACCCAGACGTGTGGGTCCCGATTTGTGTGTGTTTTGGGATGCCTTGATTCCAGGGCAGCCAGGATGCCACATTTTTTGAAACTCCCAACTTCCCCGGGGTAATGTAGTCAGAACATTGGAGGATCAGTCCCAAGACATAATGAAAGGGTGAGTGAAAGCAGTGGGATCCCCAAATCAATGGCCTTGCCTTGGAAGCTGAACACAGGCTGTGCTATAACCAGTGCCTGATGATTTCCTGCAGAGGACTCGGGCTACACAGCAGCAGGGATGTCACACACGAGTCCCCTGAAGCAGCTGGGCTTTATATTTTCAGGCTGCTATTAAATATTGCAATGGCAATTTCTGGTTACTTTTTAATCTCTCCTTAAACAAAGTCATAGTTCTTACACAGTCACCTCTGAGACAGGGAGAGAAATATTTTCCTAACAATTACTGCAGTCAGCTTAGCTGGGCATTTGAAAGTAACAGACACTTAAAAATATACAATAACAGTAATCTTTAAAAAATACTTCATTTTAAAAATATTAGTTGGGAAAAAAAGTCCTTGTTCCCTTTATTCAGCAGGAAATGCCACAGAATTATCTTTATTTTCTTACTGTTTGTGGGATGAATTGCAAATCAGCGTTTTAGATTAATTTACCTAGCAGCAATTAACATTTAATTTCCTTTAAAAATATAGAAACAAGATTAAAATGCCCACTGGGGGTCATTTCTCCTTGATTACAGTTCAGAAGTGACCACGAAAATTGATTTTCAATGCACTAATCAAGAAATAAGAGAACGAAAGCTTAGGGTTGATTCCAGAAGCGAACTCAGAAGTGGCTCAGGAACTGACTTGGTTTATTTTTATTATCAGAGAAATAAGTGTCTTGCAGGCACACAGGGGTGAGCACAGCCCACTGAAGCACAGCAGCCCTTTCCATGGAGCCCAGAGAGCCTCAGGTGGGGCACGGGCAGAGAGATTTGTGCAGTCGGGACTTTCTATTTCCTTAGATGTCAAAGGAAAGAAGGAATTCAGAAGTGATAACCTGTGATAACTTACCATGATCTGTATTAATATATTATTTATTACTGTGATTATCTCACACAACCCCTGTTGTGACCCTGCAAGTCCTTGTCCTGGAGTTGCCTGGAAAAGGTAAATATTTCTGTGCGTGCCAGAGACCGTTTACCTCAAAGGCTCCGTGGGGAGATTTATGAAGGCCATTGTATTCTGCTGTCCTTTATTTAGAAGCCTTGCAAAGAGAAATAATAAGGAACAATCCTGTAAAAATTCCAGAAGGAAAGATATCACTACAGAGCACAATGATGCATTAAGGAAGGTGGCACTGCCAAGGGTAAAGAACGGCATTTTTCAAGGGAATTTATGGCTACACACCCACAGCATTTATTTATTTAACAAGAAATAAGAATTTTACACCTTCCTAGTGACCTAGCTAAAAGGATTAAGCAGCATTTGTATTCTCCAAGCTTAAAAAGATCTTTAAGGGTGGCTCTGTCCTCGCAGTCACACTGTGTCCCTGGTTTACACCAAGGAGTAACATTCACTTTCAGGTTATGCCTTTACATTACGCACCAGAAGTCACTGAGAATTTTACTAAATGATGCAGAAAAAGAGCTTTTTCCATCACCTGTGTTCTCGCATTTTCTTTCATAAAAAAAAGATGCTCATGTTTTGTTGCTCATATTCTACCTGCTCCATACAGACAGAACAACAGGTTCTTCCATACTGGTAGCCCAGTGGTAAGCACATCCAGGTTGTTCTGATTTCTCCACTGAATCTATGTTGTAGACCTGCCCATCTCTGCAGAAATCTATGGGTGTGAAACCACCCTCTGTTTCCCCTTTGTAGGGACCTTGTACAACTCCCAGCACCTAGGACTGTATACACAGCAATTATGGAGTGGACTCATAAAGATGGAGACAGAACCATCATGACATTTTTATTGCATTTTGACTCTTTGCAGAATGTCTGAATAATTTGGAATCCCGTCCATTAAAAATAATACTCCAGATTGTTCAAAATGCATATGCAGTTGAATAATCAGTTCATATGTCCAATTATTTGACTTGTGAGTAGATTGGGTAGAACTTGGCTTATTTTTTCCACCATATGGTTGTACTAACTTGTTTGAAAGAAAAAAGGACCAAAAATTGACATAAATAACTGTCCTACAGTTTTTCCTGTCTGTCTAATTTTGTCTATTTTCCCCATTAGCAACTAGAGATCTAATAAACTATTGAAGGCTAAAGGCTGATGTAAGTCCTTTTTTAGGGCGGTGATTTCAACAACAGTGCATGAAGAGCTTTTTTTAAACCAGGGAAGAAGAGCAAACAGCTAGAAAAACAAAAATGTAAAGTGCTTAGGCAAAAATCTGTCATGGACATCTGGACCACCCTTGTCCAGCTCAGGAAACGTAACACCAGTCATGCTTCTGAGTGAAGAGAATCAATCGCACTTTCTGTTTTCAGAGGATCAAAGGTCCCCTGTCAGCTCTGCATCCAGGCTGGGTCTTGCTGCAGGTCCCGTCTCCCCTCTGTCCTGCAGCACATCCACAGTGTCACAAGGTGATTCCAGCCTTGGTGTAGCTGTGATTCCTCACATCCATGACATCAGGCAGCTGTGCACCGGGATGCTGCAGTGGTGATCCAGAAAAAGGGAAAATCTGGCACAGACAGTCACAGAAGTCACCTCTTCTGTGAACTCTTGACTCTTGAGCCCAACAACATCACTGTTGCTGTAGCACACATGCAACTCACTGAGATGCTGGGGTTTAAATCTTTCTTCTTTAAATGCAGAGTATCTCTGCTTTGTCCCTAGGATTTTGGGATGTAGGGGTGCAGAGCACAGATTTATAATCATCTTATTTTTGGAATACCTAAACTGTCGCTGATGGGATAGACTCTATGGGCTCCAAAGGACTGGTATAACTAAACAGAGACACAGTTTGATTTAAGATTAGATACTTTTGTAAAAACAAAGCTTTACAAAATATAAGATGAGGGGAAATTTGCCATATTTATAGTTCAAATACCAAAGAAATCTCTCTCCCCAACACTAATGGGTCTAGACATCTGTTTTTCATGCCTAAAATACAAATACTGTAACAGCAAACCAGTTCACAACTGCAGGAATTGAAGCTGTCTAGAAACAAGAATAAAAATTACTTGTCCTCCACAGCAAGCAAAAAGGAGGAAATAAAAACCTCTTGCAATTAGTGGTGGAAAATAAAATTATGTTTTCAAAATTATTACAGCCATAAGTAGGATGGACTCCCTCACCACTGAAGCCACAGGCAAAGCACAGTTTGGAGCACTCTTCATACACTGATCCCAAAATAGCTGAAGCAATTGAGACTTTTGGGGTCTACACTATCCCATACAACCACATCAGAAAACACCAGGAGAGATCTTTTCCCCACTACTCCCCCCTTCATTCCCTCAGCAGAAGGTTGTACATCAGTCAAAAGGCAGTCCCAATCCATCATCACCTATCCAAGGTAACATCCATCTTCTCTCAGATCTTTTCTTTTTATAATGAACTCTGCTCTCTGCTGACTTAATCCTCATGAGAGTCATTGATTCACAGTTTCGAATGTAACATGGATAACATGAAAAGAATCATCTATAAAAAAATACATATGGTCAAATTCCCTGGCTAACCTGGACAATGTTCCTTTAAGTCTAAAGCCTCTATTGTGCTAAATACCCAGATGTTAACAATCTCTTCTAGAGGCTATTGAATGCAGGAAGGACATGTTTTTAGCAATTAGAAAAATAATAGTGCACTTACACATGGCAATATTTAGCAGAGTTTGTTTGGTTAATAGGTCAGCAGTTTGGGACAGTCGGTGGTTGTTATGGGGCAGCAAGGAGGGTTTGTGCAGCGAGACATCCTGCCAAGCACGCTGAACGCCCAGGTACCCATGGGGCACCCTCAGCTGAACGTGTGCCATATAATCCAAGGCATTCAAAAGACATCCCTCCTTCTCTAACTTCCTTCTGGATTTAAAAAAAAAAGCTTTGGAAACATTTTGTGACAGGTTTGTACAGCGCCAGGGAAAGCGCACATGTATAAACCAGAAAAAACACACGTGGTGCAATAACGTTTTGGGCACATAAGGGTATTCCTCGTGTAAGGCTCGAGCTAAACTTCATATCCCTAAATACTTTCTAGGTAGAGCAAGAACTAAAGAAGTGATTAAGTGCTTTCCTCGTGCTTTGCAGGAGTATGACATGCAAGGGGCTGGTCTCGGGCGGGAGCAGGTGCATGTTAACATTGCTGCTGGGGCAGACACGTGTCTGCTGCAACGATTTATGACGAGTTCCTCACAGTAGCACCAGTTTGGCTGGTGGCCTTTGTAATTTATCTTTGCTGATATCGTTATGTGCCGTGAGAACATTTATCTTCCCAATCCTAAAGAGTAAATGATTGTTTTAACGAGGAGAAAACAAGCCTTATTGTAACAGCCCTGGACTATGGACCACAGAAAGGCTTGGATTTTTTAACACAATCCAATATGTTTTAACAGCTGCTTATGGTTACTACAGTCCCTGAACAAAGATAGGGTTATTTTACCTTTCTTTGCTGATGGCCCGAGTTGCCTCTTATTTTCTCTGTCTCTGCAGAATGGCCAAGGCCATGCTTGGAGCCACAGACCTCTGGAGTCAGACAGATCTGTGCAGTTTGCTGCAAGCAGTGGTGCCATTGGAACACGGAAACCTCACACTGAAAATTGGATTACATAAAAGGATGTGAAAAAAGAGGCTGCATCCAATCTAAATAATCCACCCATTAGTCTTCATGGTGGTTTCCAGTCCTTTTGGATTCATGGACCCCCACAGAGTCCCTGACAATAGACCTGCTTTTCTCGCTTATGTTTTTTTTGCAGAACCTTAGAATTAGTTCGCAGCCACCGCAAGGTCCATGGAAAACATACATAAAATCACACGTCTGAGGTATTTATAAGACACTAGCACCTAAATTCCCACAATCCTAATGGGTGAACATTAAAAAACCTCGAGGAGGTTTTATTACTTGCCCAACAATCAGCCTAGATATATGATTAAGCTTCCTAGTTGTTTCTAAGCCACATGCTGCCTTAAAAAAAACAATTTCAGTACAGTCTACGCCTGCATCTATAGTAGCTTCTCCTCTAGAAAAAGTCAGAGCTAGTGGTGATTTTGCAATTCACCAGAATAAAAGCAATTTCTTTCCAGATTGTTATACTTCTCCCTTCCTGGGTATGGGCAGAAGCAGAAGAGAACTGGACCTCCCGCTAATTTGAAAAAGTTAAATGCTATAGAGAAGTAAAATGAGATTTTCAAAAGAAATCATGGCTTTGGAGGTGTCAGGTGTTGGAATATGACTGTCCCATCCCTCATGCCACGAGAAGGGAGAATGGAAATTAATGCTGGACTGCTGGGGTTGTGAAGGAAGCAGCATAACCACAGAATCAGCACCAATTTTTTTGAATACAGGCCCAGTTTTGGCTTTGGAACGAGAACTTGGACTCACATGAATTGTGTGAGGGCCTGGCCTTGGATAATCAATGGGTGCTCAGTATCTGGCAGGATCAAGTCCATGGTGAACAAGGAACTTGGCCCGGATTTGAAACACCACTTCTTGTGCTTTCCAACCCCATGGTGTAACCACCAGACCACAGATGTCTTTCCCACTTTCTGCTGTTAAGAAGCAAGCATCAGCTTTCAGGCTTGGAGAAATGTGGTGGACTGAGGGCAGGAAGGATCTGTCATTCATAAGAAAACGTGGGCTAGAATTTCAAGATTTATTTAAATTCTAAATTTCCTTAATGCTGATAGAGTCGGGGAGCAGAAGAAGGTTCTGTCACCCATGGCTCTCACTGCAGCAGAAAACTCTCTTCTCGAGCTGCAAAAACCAACGACACACTTAATTCCTTCACACTTTGGGAAACAGTGGCACCTTGCACAAGATAGAAAGCTGGCTCATTTTTGATTCTTCCTTCTTCCCCAGGCCCCAAAAGCGACCTTGAATTAATGCGCATTCCTGATTAGCACGATGATATAAATCACAGCAAGCTGCTTTCATGTGGAGATGAGGAGCCTGTGCTCCTCAGGGCCCTGCAGTGCACACACTCTCAGAGACGTGTAGTGCAATGACACAAAACAAAGCTGCTTCTGGTGCAACGTGCTACACAAACTGTTGCAATTATCTCCAAGGATGTGGGAACTTTATCTGCTTCAACCCTTTGCTCTTAGACATTATAAAGTTAATTATACAATGTGCCAAGGGGGAGGGAAGGAGAAACCTTGTTAACCTTTTCTTTCTGCGGCTTTCCCCCCTCATTGCATTTACATTGGCCTTGAAGAACTGGGACATTTTGCAGATGGTTTAGGGTCTATAAATTCTTATTTAAATCATCGTGAGCCAAGTATAACAGGTAGCAGTCCAGACTTCTCTAGAAAGGACAAACTCCAGCTAAGCATGTAAATAATACTCCAGTGCTTTTTAGTGGATAAATACATATACTGAGCCAGGTGCCCTGGAAGGTTTATTCACATTTTGCTATTGTTGCTCAGTAAAATGCACTGGATATGCATTGCATGACTCTGCAATATTTTTTTAAAATGCTACTTCTCAGTGAATAGAACAAACTACAGGCTA
The DNA here is from genome assembly GCF_003984885.1 of Neopelma chrysocephalum. Taxonomy (NCBI): domain Eukaryota; kingdom Metazoa; phylum Chordata; class Aves; order Passeriformes; family Pipridae; genus Neopelma; species Neopelma chrysocephalum. The sequence goes on from NW_020897781.1 coordinate 4,801,850, forward strand.
AAGGAAGGTGAGATTTCCTTCACTGCTCCACTGTCAGAAGGTGCCCATCTCAGGTAAAGACAACCAAGACTCTGTCTTTATCCACCAAGCCTCAAATGGCCGAGTCCAATCAGGCTGTTGCTAATCATGGAAAAGCAAGAGGAAATTACCTGCTTGAGATCAGGTTGGTGTAAGAAACGATGGGTGATCAAGGAGGGCAATGTTACTTCACTAATGGTGAAGAGAGTGGCAACAATACAGCAGAGAATCATCGTTCTCTGCTGAGCTGAGAGAAAGAGGGTGCTCAGTACTGCCCATTGTAGCTGGGAAATGCCCCGAGACAGGCACTGATGGCACCTTTTATTTATCTGAGCAAGACACATCCCCCCTGATCCCAGTGTCCCTGTGGGGAAGATGCTGCTATCTTCCTTGAAAGGGCCATGTTTTGAGACTTAATGAATAAAGGCTCTGTACACTGCATTTCTGATGAAGAATCCTCTGCACATATTAACTGTTTTTACTTCAGTGAAAGGAGTAGCATCTGCACCTTATTTTTTTTTCCTGAGAAATCCAAGAATTTTTTACAGGTTTGTTTATTTCTATCACTTTTTTATATCTTTTTTTCCATCCCCACCTGCCAACTGTGCATTATGGACCATCTGTTGGTGAGCCTAAGAGTGTTAAATGTATATAGCTCCCTCCAGAGTTTCCCAGTGAGATTCAATGCAGTTCCCATGAGGGACACTTAGGTCTTCTCCCACAAGTCCCCCAAAAGAGGGATATATTATTCATTTCCACCTATCCTTGGCTGAGACCTGACAAAAGAAGCCATAGATTGGAAGTCATTCACAAGCACAGCAAAAGGTGTTGGCTGTTCCTTTTAAGTCCATCCTGATGCAGAATAACATTTTACAGCTGACCATCCACAGCAGTTGAAATCACCTGAAAGCAGAGTCTGAATGTCAAGAAAGATCTTTTTTAATACTGCACTTTCACTAATACTTTGTAGTAGTCTTGTGCCTAAACCTCTAGGCTGCCCTAGAAAGCTGCTAGGGCATCCTAATTCCCATCACCCCATAAAACACACCCCTGAAACTGAAATAGAGTTCAAGTGGTTCTGCAGGGTAAATATTGGTTGCAAATGCACATACTCAGCACTTTCAGGTCACCCAGTATATCCCTTGGTATTATCCCTTAGAGTCAGGACTTCAGAAGCAGCGTTGCTATGGCTCATGGACACGGCTTTTTGGGGACTCAAGTATCTACTCAGAGGATGCCTTTCTTCAGACAAACAGTATTTTCAGAGCTGCTGGCTGATCAATCTTTGGTTTCCTGGCCTGCTGCCTTCATGTGTGGTTGCCTATCCTCGCTAGTCTGGCAAAGGGAAGAGAAAATATTTGGCCTTTGGGAACTGGACAACTCGTTGCCCTGTATAGCTGACATGAGTGCATGGTTCTGAGTTCAAATATTCTGTACCTGTTTTGCACAGGAATGAATATTACACAAGGTGCCAGGCAAGTGAAGCATAGCTAATGTAAAAACACCTTGGTCTGGTTCCCAGTTACCCTGCAGCTGTGTTAGTATTTACAGCACTGTGAGTAAAGTGCCCCTGAATCAGAATAGGAACAACTTTTATTCTCTTTGAATGCATAAATCAGGCCCCATATTTCTGCTGGAATTACAGGCCTTTTGCAGTCATTTGTCTCCCTCCACGTGCTTTGCCCAGCAGGTAGCCTGTAATTATTTGATAATAAAAATTATAGGCATTTTTAGATTGCTGGTCCTCCGCAGGAGCCGAAGATTACCCAGCAATTTTGACACGAGCTGAGAATTTAAGCCTGATGTCCTGGCAGGCTTCCAGGTTGGAGGAGTCGATCGCCTGTCTAAATCCTCCTGGAATTTCTGACAGACTGTGGCACCCTTCTCATCCTCGGCGGCGGAACAGCTGCGTCCCTGCGCTGGGGCAGCTCTGCAGCACGAGGGTGGCAGGAGGAATTCTTCTCCCCCCCCCAAAAAGTGCTCATGACTTGGTTGCCTTGAGAACTCCCTTGGGAGCTGCAGGGATGAAAGAGGCTGTAGGAATGAAATCTGTCACTGTGCCCTGGGAGTCTGATATGGGATAAAAGCTCCTGATATTTTATATATGATTATTAACATTTCCAAACACCTGTGTAAAAACTACTCTGCTTTGGTTTTATTCCTCCCCTCGAACAGATACTCCAAAAGAAATGAAGGAGATTATCAGTAGAGGTTGGAAGTATCATATGAGAGGTGCATAGCCAAAAAAAGAGTTTGTTAGTGGTAGAAGATTACCTGTTCCATAATTTTTCTCATTTTAAGTTGGCTACACCTGAAAAGAGTAAGTCTTGCTTTGTAAAGGAAACTTCTTGGGAAATTACTCCTTTCTCTCTAGCTTCATTATAAAGGGCAACTTTTTCTGCCTATGCATTTGATAATTTATGAATTTGTAAATATAATAAAACCGCAGTGGTTTGGACATTTACAGAAAATGACTGGTTTGGGGAATTTGAGAATCAAAAAGAGATAAAAACATCAGCTAGAAAAAGGAGTGCCTGCATTACAAATGGACTTTGTTATTTTTTATCTTGGCAAGTATCGTTAAAATTTAATTCTTTATGCACCCAGGACAGATAAGTTTGTCCCACTTCGCATTAAAGATGTTATGCATTCATTTTGACAAAGTCATTAAACCCCCTGCACTGAGACCTCACCCCAGCTCTCTGAAGGCCCTGCTCAGCAAATATGGGACTATGGAATTGGGCCTTAACTTCTCCCCACTGCAATCAGCAGGATTACTGCCGTGAACTTGGAAACAAGCTTCTTTTTTTCCCTAAAGTCTCCTTTTATTCAGTGAAACCCCCAGTTTCACCAGGAAAAGTGAGTGTGCAGGGGTTGTGCTGGGGGCACACATGTGATTTGATTTCTTTGCCTCACTTGTAAAAACTGAACCTAGTTTTTAAGCCTGGAAAAATGCATTAAACTCCATCCCTTAGTGCCAGCACCGGCATGAGGGTTGGCCTGGCAGGGCTGTGGCAGCTCTGCCTCTTCCCTCACTGCTTCCAGAGGCAGCTGAGCCCTCACACTGTGGGACACACATTTTTGAACGTGCTCAAGAGGAGTGAACAGGCTGGTTTGTTGCTAATCACAACACAGAAGAGAAGTGTTTTGTCCCAGACACGTTTGTGCTTCATTTCATGCTGAGAGCCAGTTCTGAGCCCTTTATCAGCCACAGCTCTGTCCCATGGGCCTGGTTTGGGGAATGGAAAGGGAATGGATGGCATAGGTGAGCACTGCCTGAGGTGGGCATTCAGAGTCACCTGCAAAGGATCCCAGATTTTTTCTGTGTGAAATGTTGAGAGAATTTTTAGGGGATTTAGCCCCATCCTTTTGATGACTCTGGCAGCCGAGGTTGGAGATGAAGGAGGATCTGAGGGAGCCTTGGCCACAATGGGCAGAAGAGCCAGGCCATGGGGATGTGGAGATGATCCCCTCATGGTGTGGGGATGTGAGAATTATCTCCTCATGGGGTGGGGATGGGGGGGTGATCCCCTTAATGATGTGAGGATGTGGGAATGATCCCCTCATGGCATGGGGATGGAGGAATGATCCCTTCATGGTGTCCCACAAGAAAGATCTGGCCCAAGCCCCACAGCTGTCTCCAAGACCTCGGGGTGCCGGGGTAGCCCCTCAGCCGCGGGTGTGGTCCCTGAGGGAGAAGCACCGGTCCCGCGGCGGGGGTGCGGGCTCTGCTCGGGGGTGCGGGCTCTGCTCGGAGGTGCCCGTCCGCGGTTTGCGGTGCCGGGCCGGGGCTGCCCTTCTCCTCCTCCTCCTTTTCCTCTCCTCCTCCTCCTCCTCCTCCCCCGCGTGTGCGGTGCGCGGCCGCATGTGGGGCGCAGGCGGCCGAGTCTCCACCTCTTCTGGCAGCGGGAACCTGTGGCTGCCAAGCTCCATTAAAGCCATCAGCAGCCGGGGGGACGCGCTGCGCGGCGGCGAAGGCGGGGTGGGCTGCGGGGATTTAGTTTTTTTTTTTTTTAATTTATTTTAAAATACATACTTTTTTTTCTTTTTTTCTTTTTTTTTTCCTTTTTCCCCTTTCTCCTCCCGCGAGGCTCGGGCTGAGCAGGACGCCTGCGGGCTGGAGCCGCGGTGCCGCCGCCGCGGGCATCGGAGCGCCGGAGGCGGCCCATGGCTGCACCGCCGGGCCCCGCGCCCCGCTGAGCTCCGCGGGCACCTCTGGCCGGGGAACACAGCGGGCACCATGGTCCGGTGCTGGTGGCTCGCGGGGCTGCTCGTAGGTAGGTGCCACCGGCCGCCGGTGCCGTCCCGGGGCGGCAGGAGGGTGGCGGAGTCGGGGTCGTCCCCTCCGAGTGCTCCTCGTCACCTCCCTCGCCCACCCGGGCGCTGCGAAGGGGCAGGAGGTTGCTGGGGGTGTGCGGGGAATTGGGGTGCAAGGGGACGATGTGGGGAGAGCAGAGGAACAGCGTGCAAGGAGTGTGCGAGGAGGGTGCGAGGAGAGCGCGGCGGACCGGGAAGGAGGATGCAGGAAAACTGCAAGGGGAGTGCAAAGAGGATGCAAAGAAACGGCAAAAGGACGGTGCGAGAGGGCTGCAAGGAGCGTGCGAGGAGGGGGCAAGTGGACTGCCCGGAGGGAGCAGGGAAGTCGCACGGCGGGTCTCGGTGGGGCCGGCGCTGGGACGGGACTCCCGGGGTGTCCTCGCCCGGGCAGGAGGCACCTGGTGCTGGGACAGGGCCCCACTCGCTCGGTCCCTGCCCGGCTCGCCCCCGGTGCCCGCCCGGCCCGGACAGGGTGTCCCCGCCGTGCGCACCCGCGGAGGAGCCGGGAGAGGTCCGGAGCGAACCCCGCGCTGCCCCGCGGCTCCCACCGCCCGCTGCCGGAGGAGGGGACGGGCGGGGAGCGCCCCGGAGGGACCCGGGATGCTGCCCCCGAGCTGTGGGACCGGGAGGGGGGACTGACCCTTCCTGTGCCCCCCTCTGAGTGAGCGCCGGGCGGGGATGCCAGAAGGGCTGGCGGGACGGTGCTGAGCTGCCCAGGGCGGTGCTGGGCTGGGGCTCACCCTCTGCCTCCCACCCGGGGCTTCCAAAGTGGTGGGGGCCGCTGCCCCCTCCCCAGAAACTCTGCCGAGCATCCCCTCTGCCACCGCAGGTTGCTCCGGTCCGGAGCGCGGTGCGCGGTGAGCTGAGTTTAGCTGCAGGAAGGGCTTAGAGGTGATTCTCACTGGGAGTTCGGTATTATCCCCAGGAGGACCCAGCACCTGCCCCGGCAAGGGACAACCTCATGAGTAGTCTCCTGTTCCAGGGACATGACACTGAGCCCCAGCTGTGCAGACAGACCCTCGGAGCAGCACAGGCTGCATCTTTGTGGCTCTCTTTCAAAAAGGCATCTTTCAACCCCACAGTTCTTGGACCAGTTTCAGAAGAAAAGGTTCTGGCTTAAAAGACCATATGGGAGAACAAAGGCAACTGTGCTGTGAAAAAAACACAAAATTATTTCTGTTTACAACAAGGAGCAGAGCCTGAGGGAGGCTCCTCCATCCTCAGACAGTATTTTCCTAAGAAATGCAAAGCAGAACTCAGCACCCCTGAACAGAAGGGGCAGGTGAAAGGAAGGGTGGGAGGATGTCCCTGAGGGCCCTGTGCAGCCTGGACACTGGAAATCCAGGCACTTGGGTTCCTGCTAGCTTCCTTTCTACCACTTAGTTCACTCATCTGAGGCTTTGGGCAGCAAAATATCACACTGACTTGCCTTTCCAACTCAGGACTTGGTTTAATGGTCATTGCAAAACAATCATGTAGTGACAGCTATTGGATGTTACTTGCATGAAGTGTAAAGGACCAGACCAGAGGAGAAATCTCTGAGCACGGCACTTCTGTAGGGTAACTTTTCTGTTCTTTTGCAGGGTCTTGTCATGTGTTGTTTACAAAGATAAGGCTTAACAGGTTCAGAAATGTGTATTCTCTGTGTATTTTATTAGTTCAAGTTGCTCTGTTCTGTTATACTGCACTGTGTCAGATCAGTCACTGAAGTCTAATCAGAATACTTTCTTCAGTTCTCATACAATTTCTTTTAGTTCAGTCTAACTTAAACCCTCTGCTTCTTATGTCTGATATCAGTGAGAGAATTTCCAGTGATTTTGGTAAGAACAGAAACTGGACCTTAAGACAACTATTTAAAGAGCGAAGTCAGACCCAGAACTCATTAAAATCAAAGCAAGGTTTGCCAGTGACTTCACTGTGAGCAAGACTGGCATTCTGCATTTTGCATAAAGTTGAAAATCAGCATGAGCGTGACACCAGTGCATAATTAGTTGTAAAGGCACTTTAGTTAGGTAACTGGATCTGACTTTGGAGTCTCCTCCAGAAAAGAATCACTCATTCCTGGAAATGTCCCCAGAGACTTGCTGAGTTTTACCTAAGCTTTCATTAAAGTCTTTACATTCCAATAACACCACGTTGATATTTTTCATGTGTAGCTTCTCCAGCATGGTTTTAACATAAAAGATCTATTCTTGCTTCCAATGTTTATTTTTAAGTTCGAAAATGACAGTGTTGAGGTAAGATCACCAGTTGCATTCAGTGATGAGATTAGCAAGAGAACCCCATAAGTGATAGTACTACATTCAATATAGAGATGTGTGTATTTACTCATGCATAAATCTGTAGTTACTATTAAACCAACAACATTGTCTTTGGTTCAAATGTTTATTTGGGTAATATTTATTTAGCTAATTTATTTTTACCAAGTTGGCGGTTCTTCTTCTTCATTCTCAAGCTGGCCAAAAAAAATCAACAACTAATGTGTCATGCCAGATTGTGTGATACAACTCTATTTGTTCTTTCAATAATTATAGGTTAGCCATGTTTCAAAGTATATGGATATAGATAAAAACAGGGCTGAGAAGTAAAAAAAAAAAAAGCACAAGTGAAAAAAATATCGTGTGGTTTCTATATTTTCCCCACAAGCACAAATTGTTGAGTAAGGAGATTTTCAAAAGCCAGAAATTGCTGTGAAGAAAACCAAAGCTGCAATCCAATGCTAGGGGAGGCTGCATCTGGCAGAACAAAGTTTGGAAAGAGATTTTGCTTTCAGTGGGATCCTGTGTTTCCCCACAACACAGCATATGTCATCCATAAAGACAACGCTTTCGTGGATGAGATACAATCACTGCTAAAATCAACCTCACAATTAGGAAGCACCTATACAATGCTCTTACACAAGGGCTTTGGTTTTCTCAACTCATTTGCTGAGGAAGATAAAGGTGTGAAAGAAGAGAAACTTCCTGATTTTTACGATGTTGTATCTCAGATATAATAATCCCAAGAAAGTGACGGTGAGAACGTGAGAATTTCAATGTGTAACCCTTCTTCTGTAGGCTAAGAGTGCTGCCAGAAACTGAAAATATGATTCATAGAACAGCTCCTTCTCTTCCCAGTTTAAGTTGTGTAAGATCTGAGGGGTTAGTAATCTGCAATCTGTGGGGTTTTTTCTTGAAGGAGTTAAAAGGTCTCATGCTCTAAAATGCAAAATTAGACAAGTTCTTTTTCTCTGTCTGATGTCTCTTTGAAATGCCAAAGCTCCAGAGTGTGAAGTGATAAGAGGGTTGAAATCCATCATTATTTTTGAGTTTTAGCAGGGTGATGGTGTGATAATCGTGTCTCTCATATTGATGTTTTCTAATTTTTAGTGGATAGCTTATTAAATCATCACAGTTTGAATTCAATTGAAACTGAGAATGCGGCAGGGAAACTCAGCTCCTGTGGCACTGTTAGATAGACAGTTGGATCAGTGCAACAACAGCTCTTGACTTACAGCTGGTGTGATGGGACATAAATCAGCAGGAGGAGTCTCACCACAGAGTGTTTGAAGAGATTTGCTACAGTTTAGATTTTAAAATAATGCTTTAAACTTGACTGTACCCATTTAGTCAAGCACTGAAAAAGTCCCCCATGGTTTTTCCTGGGTTAATAAGAAACACTGACAAATGTGTGACATTTTGGCCCTGTCTAACTCAAAGACTGAGGTCTTCGGAAGCAGATTTTCACCCTGCACTCTGGGATCAATGTACACACCAAGCTCCCCACTGAGACAATTGGATTCACCTTGTTCACACTCTTACTAAATCCACAAGTGCTGGACATGGCAGGTTAGGGCTTGGATCTCCCCTGGTGATACAAAAACACAATGACATGTTATTTTTAAAGCTTTTCGGGGAAAAAAAAATCATTTTTCCCAGTTACACTGCCTGGAAAAGAGAGATAAAACCAAAAATGACAGGAAAGTTTTGCTGCAGAAAAGCTCCCAGGTTTTGTTAGCTTTGAGTAGCACGAGTGCCGTTATTAGATTATGCAGCGCGTAGGTTGAATGTCAACTTTGATTTTAGCATCTGTCGGCAGGGTTTAGGAGAACTGGAACACATCAAAACTTGGCTAATGCTGACAGGCAAAACAGTAGACTGAAATTTCAGGCTATCTAGAAACCACACCCAGACCCCAAAACACATGTTAGGAGTAACTTTAATTCTGTGCTTCAGCTGAACAAGTAACCTTTTTCTGTGGTCACTTGTGACTCTAAGTTAAACATGTATGTGTGTTTTTGGTGTGGGCTCTGGATCAGTTCACCACCTTTCTGCAGAGCTTTTTGTTCCTGAGGGTATCTTCTGCTATGACTGCTTTGGAATGCCCTTCTCATCTCAGGAGCCAAGTAGCCTCAGCCTATTAGATCCTATTAGATCCTGGTTTTATTACTATAAACAGTATCCTTGCAGCAGTGCCAAGAGTCCTGTTGTGTTAGGTGTTAAATAAGGAGAGAACAAAAGGATCCTTCCTGCTTTAGTGGGTTTATAACCTAATTTCCTGGATTTAGATTTTCAACGGTGAGCACTCGACATTGCAGGGAACTACTGGGATTCCCAGCTGTGTCCAGCAGTTTAGTACCTATTGCAGTTGCTTATGTCTCTGCACACCTAAATGCCTCATTTCAAGTCCCAGAGGAGCCAGGCAGTGATTTCCATGAGCAGGACAGCGAACAATGTGCTCACACAGGAGAGCAGCTGCCTCCCGTGGGAGCGGGGAGCTGGGATGGCTCCATGGCAGTGGGAGACTGAAAGGCCACTCAGATTATCCCACCAACTCCCTGCCAAGAGCGGGTTCTTCCCCGCTGAACTCATGCTTTGCTCAATCCCTCAAAATCCTGCCAAGCAAGTGGACTTGCCCTGCCTACAACACTGTGCCTCGAGAAGTTCACCCCACGTACAAGCCACATGTTTTTCCTCTCTTCATTCACTCCCAACAGAATCTCTTTATTCTCTGCAAGAAATTCCTTCCCTTCCTTGGTGTTTGTGCTTTGTGAATATTTATAGGCTGTTATCATGTCCATCTAGCTCAGCCAGGCTACATGTGCTCTGCTCTTTTAATCTTGCTTCGTAACTCAATCCCTCCCACCCCCTCATCATTTTTTGTTGTTCTACTCTCAAACTCCCTCCAGTTCCAGTTGCTCATTTTGCTTTGGGTAAACGCTGTATTTATGTTAATATTATGTGGTGGGTGGTCCTCTCTGCGCTCATGGTCCGTGTGAGTGATTTAGACGTTTGAAATGAGGTTGACATTTTATAGCCAAGCCATGGCTGATTACTTGTTCCGTTCTTCAAAGCACTCCAGGAAAAAAAAATGCTTAGCCATCACTATTACAAATGGCCACGATAGCCACTAATAAAGTGTCTGGGCAGGGGTGTGAGGGGGTTGCCAAAACCTGCATGGGTGCTCTATGCATTTGAAATGGCAGCATGGCATTAATTCCACATCCGTGTGCTGTTTCTTCTAATGAGTTTCCAACTCATCTAAATTAAGGAAGATAGATGTAATGTATCCATTTGGTCAGAATGTGAATTCCACAATTCTAACAATTTAACCGAGCTGTGATAGTACCCCCCGGGTATTGTTCAGCCTTGGACTGAGTTTGCTTGCTTTTGGTTTTGCAAACAAATGCTTTCCTTCATGTGTTCTCACTGTTTAGGTACCCAGGGATTTGAGGTCATCTCACTATGGTCTCACCTATCTCACCAAGTTGAAATTCAAACTTTCAGCAGTTTTCCAAGAAAAAAGCTCTAGCATCACCCTTCTTTCCTTCATTTGCTTTTGGGTTTTGGTTATATATTTGCCTGTGCCAAACTCATGTGGCAATACCAATCAAAGTTTCACACAAGCCAAGGTATGTTAGTGTAGGCTGAACCCATTTATTTTTCTCAGTAAGGCTGTATGGAATTGCTCAGCTGTTCTCCAGTCTTTTGGCACTGACCAATTTAGCTGTGGAAAAAACAGAGACCCCCCTCTTTCCAAGTCTGCAGAACATCTTCTGGGAGGAACATAAAGTGAAATGGCTCCTGTATCTGTCAGGACAGCAAGTGTGTTGTGAGTAGAGCTCTGTGTAGCTGAAGATGGTGGTGTTTTGGTTACCATGAACTGTAGGAGATCTCTTGGGAAGATGGACTTGCATCTGCCCCTCGTGCTGTCATTTGTCATCACGTGTCCTCTATGCCAGCTCTTACATGTCTTGCTCAGTTCACCACATTTGGGAATATCATGATCTGTAAGGTACCTTCCAACTCAAATAATGCCATGATATTCCCTATCCCATTTCTCCTTTGTATCCCTTCTTTCTCCAAATGGAGTGTTTGCTGTCAGTCTGTGGGAATGGGCATCTTCTAAACAAGCTGCTGATGCTGTGTTGATACAGTCACAGGATCTTTCCTGTTTACCCACTCCAGTGAAACTGGGATCAAGCTCTTGAATCTCATTCACAGAGCTAGGCCTGTTTTTTTGGGGGTAAACAGCCAGAGAGGGCAGTTTTAAGAAGCCATTTCATTAAAATGTAGTTTATACTGAAGAAGATCTTTGAGGTATTTCTCTTTCCTCCACTACTCTACCACAAATCCCATCTGTCTTGTCATCTATTGCTGGACACGACACTTACAAGAGAAATACGTGATTCCGTGTTTCCAAGAGCAAAATATTTACTTCTCTAGTGCCTAAAAACCCTCCAGGCAACTCACCACAAGTCCTTCACTATTTTAACTGTGGACATGAGACAAATCAGACAACGGTCACAGCCTCAGAACAAAGCTAGGCTGAAATCATAGACTGTGATGTCTGAGCCCATTTGCTATTGTGCTACAAGTATGTGGTGAAAGTATGTTTTGAAAACTTCTCTAAAATCCTGAGCTACTTGGGATTTTGAGTCGGCCGAGTTTCCTCTGAGGATCTGCAGAATTTCATACATGATTATGCTCTGCTGTGCACAGGAAACCCAAGGTGATGCTCTGCAATGATAGTTCCCTTACAGCACAGTTACTCTGCCAGCCCTGAAAGCAGAACTGAGAAACATCCAGTGAATTTAAAGCATTTTATAAATAGCGTGAACTGAGCACCAGACTGGTGAAACAGCTATATGTGAATATACCCTTTTTACAGACAAATGAGAGAAAGGATGAATAATAGAAATACTTTTCCAGAAGCCAAACAGTACTCCAGTGAAAGCACTGGCATCCTCCCTCAACCACTTGACCACATTCTGGCTCCAGTTCAGGGAGGCATTACTAATCAGGAAAAATGCTCATGTACTGGCTTAATTTCAAGCATATGCTTAAGTTTCACTGAAACCAATTAGACTTAAGCACATGCTTAAGTCCTGTCCTGAACTGGGTTCAGTTTGCAGATAGGCAAAATGCAAGGTTCTGCTGTGATACAGGTTTCCACCCCCAGTGGGTGTTATTTAAGTTTTATAACTTTATATCACACTATAAAATGTATCTCATTCCACACAGCTGTTCTCTTGGGAATGCCTTATTCTGAGTGAATTAAAAGCACCACTGACTTGATCTGCACACAAATGCAAGAAAAATTGATTTGCTAAATACAACCATTTTGTTTGCTTTTAAAAGAATGCTTATTCCTTTAGTGGTTAACCCAAAATCCATTCTGTGTGCTCTCAGGAGAGAAAAATGCTAAGGAAACACTGTTTTGCTCTGTTAGTGAAGTCTGTGTGGAAAAGTATAATTCGCTTATGCAGAACATATTGATATGTTCCTTATCGTCCATTTCTTTCCAATCTGAACATTCCTCAGAAAATATCAAAGGTTTTATGTCATCTCTAAATGAAGAAATGTGTAATGCTCCATGACTTCAGGCCCTGATCTTATCCCTGTGAATGGGTGACTAACTGAAACATTAGAATTATAAATGGGAATAATAAATTCTGGCCATAGGAGGCAATAACATGCAACAGATTTAGCAATCTAGCTCTGGAGAAGAGCTGATCTACAGTAACTAATTTGGTGCAAACTGTAATATATGCATTTTCTCCTCCATTTATGAAGAAACAGATGTGTGACTCAACTTTGCTTTTTTCCAAAGTCAATCTGCTTGGAGGAACACAAACAAGATTTGTTTCCAACAAGGAATATTACAGTATTTCTCTCTTGGTTGATGTTTTTTTTCCTTTGAAAGTGAGAAGTGGGTCTGAATCTGGAGCACGCAGCCCTCGTGTAGCACAACCCCACCGGCAGGCTCTCATTCCCAGGCTTGGGATCTTTCATCTTGGTTTTACCAAAATTTATTTTGTGGGGAATTTCTACTTCTGTCTTTCCATCTGTTGATGCCCTGGGTCCTGTACAAATGAGCACTGGAGTAGTCAGTCAGTATTTGCCACTGCTGCTGTCCCAGGGCTTGACCCAGTCTGTGCCGGTCGCAGGGATGAGCGGCCGTTCCAGGTCCTGCCATTCCTGGTTGCCTGAGTGTTTGTGCAGCCCCCTTGCTCAGAGACTTTGGGCCGGTCCTTGGGATGCAGCACGCACTGGAAAGCTGGAAAAAGCCCCTGTTTTGTCTAGTTTCTGTGCTGAGGAGCTCTCTGGAAATGCTTGTGGTTAATCGATACAGACAGACGGGATAAGAGTGAGGGGAAGAGATCACAGCCGGGGAGTTTTTTAGATTTTCCTATGAATGAGTATTTTTGTCTCGAAGATGAATTGTGAATAATTCCTTCCTCCTGCCCAAGAACTCTATAGAGCAGTTAATTTGTGTCTCTCTTAAGACAGAGGAGCTGCTCTGATGTGCTTCACCAGGGGCTGAGTAACAGAGTGACATATGAGTGACAGCCACTTTATGCTGCTCTTAGAATAGAGATGTGCCCTAACTACAGATTTTAGGGCTGGAACTGAAATTTTCCAGCTTGAAAGGATGTTTGGATCTGGTGGGGCTGGGCTGGAGTGATTGGGAGAAAAAAGCAGCCACAAGATTTGGACACAAGCCAATAGTTTTTGGTTTGAGGATGCATCCAGCTTGGAGTCTTGTGTACAATTAAGACAAAATCCCTAGGAATTCCCATCATGTCAAATATTTACATTCTGGAGGCTTTTTTTCTTTTTTTTTTTCTTTCCCCGTGGAGTTTGATCCAGATTATAAAAATTCCCTTTTCTATTGAATGTGTCAAAATGCAGTGACTGCATTGCCAAAGTGTCTGTGCTCCCAAACAATGCAGACTTTTAGTGCTTCTGCCAAAAGTAGCACTAAGAGTTCAGTCAGATATTGAAGCTTCTGCTGCAATAAACATACACAGAGCACAGTTAGAGAGTTGAAAAAGGGGTTATATTGTGTATATTCTATAGCTATACACTCTGTAGCTATATACTGCACTGACACCTCTGGGGTCATTCTGTGGTTATGGGCAAGAGCAAATTTGACCCTTATGTCCATTGCCTTTAATACAAATATAGTTATTTCAGTTTATTGTATTCTCTAGGATAATAATTTCATGTTTGTTTGAAGTGTGGTTCAGTTTTGGACTGCCCTTGTTCTGATGGCTCTCCAAAAGCTTTGCCAGTAATTGGGACTCTCAGGGCAGTCAGATGAAACTTGGCATATCCTGCACATGAGTAAAAAAAGAGCCCTGGGAGTAGGGAGCACATGGGATCACAGAGCAAAGTCCTGGCAGAACTGGGATGAGGATGAAGATGCCCAGCTCCTAATGGCTCTACTAAATTGGCACTCATGGGGCAGCCTCACACACGCCGCAGCTGCCAAACTAAAGGTTTAACTAATAGCAACGGGTTTTGTCATCCAATATTTTCCTATTTTCATATGAAGACTCACAAGAACTGCATCTTAGGAAGCACTCGTGTAAGCAATTGTGAAGGAGTTGGATGTGCCTGCTCTCCACATCCAGCCCTTGAAGACAGTAAGAACTATAGAATTGTGAGTCTGCTCCAAAAAGAGCCCTGGACACTAATAGTGTGTCTTTCCCGCTGGTTCACTCTAGTGCAGTGCACAGCGAGGTACCAGAAATCCAAGACTGGTTTCCATGGCCTTTGGGCTGCTTCTGGTACTGCTCTGCTGCTTCTCTGGGGGCTTCACTTTCCATGTGTTTACTTCTCTCGTGGTTTGTGTGCTTAAGCCTACACAAATCCATTTGAAGGACCCTGTTGCTGTGACATGTAAAACCTCTGCATATGGTGGTGCCACAGCAGAGTGACTGAATTTGCCATCAGACAATTATGTATTACTAGATTCACAACAAAATACTGTTTGAGTGGGAATCCCTCTGCTTTGTCACACATTCTGACTTGAACAGCAGTTTAATTGCCAAATTCCCACTTGACTTGGTCTGGGGCTTTGTTTGTGACAAACTTGGATGTGGGAGATCTGTAACAGGCATTTAACCCTGTGTGGAGGATATGTTGATGCCAGGGATGAGAGACTCCCGTCTCAGAATAAATTGGCTGTGGAGATCTGGGGAACCTCCCTGGCAGATCCCAGCTGTGATTCTCACCCTGAGTGTTTATATTTGTGTTCCATCCTGAGCTCATGAGCCAGGGAATTCTGCTGACTTTGCTCAACAGCTCGCAGTTTGCCCATGGTTTGCAGCAGGATCTGTGTGTGCCAGGTTCATCCACAAACACTTCTTGTTAGGAAGGTAATTGCACTCTCCAAGCCCTGCACGATCTCACCTGTCCCTTATCTCACGTGCAGTCAGGTGAGAGAAGGTGGTTTGGGGTTTCTCTTCCTAGTGAAAGGTCTGGTTTAGGCAAATCTCCCTGTAAGGATCACAGGATGGTTCAGGTTATATATCAAGGTACATATGTGGCACACAGGGACTAAGATGAGCAGTTGTTATTCTGTCTTGAGCTCCTGGACTGAGGCACAGGGTGTGCAAACATTTCACATCGTCATTCTGTGGGAAGGGAGTATAGATGTTGGATCTTTTGTTCCAGCTGATAGGCAGGCTGGAAATCAACCTGTATGGAGGTTGGAGTGAATAAAGGCTGGCTTGAAAATGTCCAGCACACTCCTGGGTAAATTGCAAAGTACAGCTGGAGCAAGCAAACCCTGTCTGGGCTCATAAACCCCTGGCTGGGCTGAGCACCACCGGGACCATGGACTGGGCTCTGCCAGGCAGGGCAGTTGTAGGACAGCAGAGAATTGGTGAGGTGTCAGGAGGAGCTTCCCTGAGAGCTCATTCCGTGGTGTTATGAAGAGGCAAATCCCAAATTTCTTAGTGAAGCAAGCCCATGGTGAGTGCCAGAGAGGTTAGCTTAAGTAGGGTGAATAATATAGAGTATATGTACATGTGTGTGTGTGCATGCAAAGGTCTTCAGGATTTAGCTGAATGTTCACACATTCCCTAAGCCAATAACATCCGTTGTTATGGGAAATGAGGTAAGTGACAGAATTACTGTCCTTATGGCGGGCGACAGGCGAGGCCAATGTTCCCATGCTGTAATTCCATGTTCCAGTCACTGCCTCAACAATAGCCCGGGAGAGAGAGAGAGAGAGAAAGAGAACATGAACAAAGAGCGCTTGGTTTTATTTGAAGATTTCATCTGAAAAATAGTTGGATTCAGATGAAACTCAAGTGGGAAAACCTGAGTGAAATAGAAAAACCTGTGTGTCCTCAGCTAAGAGCTGAGAGTTTACCCGTCTGGGGGTGTGTTCTCCGGCCACTCGGGGCCCTCGGCGGTCGGTGCGGGCCCCGCAGTGCTGATTCCGCTCCCTTTCCCGCTTTCCCTGTCCCTGTCCCGCTCCCTGTCCCTGTCCCTGTCCCTGTCCCTGTCCCTGTCCCCGCAGCCTGCGCGGCCGCGGAGCCGCCCCTGCGCTGGGAGCCGCGGTGCCGGCAGCAGCTCCGCCACCTGCAGGACGGCGCCAGGATCGCAGCGCGGCTGCCGCCCCGCCTGGAGGGGCGATGGGTCTCCACCGGGTAAGGCACCCCCGGACCCCGGGCAGGCACCCCCCAACCCTGGGAAGGCATCCCCGGAACCCCGGGAACGCGCCCCCAGATCCCGGCAATACAGCCCTGGTCACTGGTAATGTGTCCCTAAAGCCCCGGGTAAGGCACCACCGAACCCTGAGAATGCGTCCCCAGACCCTAGCGAGGCATCCCCCTAACCTCCATGGAAACGTGACCCTAAAACCCTGGGTAAGGCACTCTGTTCTCCTGGGAAGGCACCCCCATCCCCGGGAATGCACCCCCAGCCCCTGCCAGGCCCTCCCGCCCCAGCCCGAGACAGATCCTCTGTCCAGCACTCTCACATTTTGGTAGCAGATGCCCATTAAAATCACCCAAGAGCGGCCACCAGGTGTGGGAGGTTCTTGCCCACAGTGCTGCTCCCGCCCCGGTGCTGTCCCCTGTTCCCCCACGCCCCGGGGAGGGATCTCACCCCGCACACCCCCGGGTACAGGCGGCTCAGGACGGCCTTTCCCGCAGGTGTGAGGTGCGGCCGGGGCCCGAGTTCCTCACCCGCTCCTACCTGTTCTACGCCAACCGCCTCTTCAAGGCCTTCCAGTTCTACTACTGGGACCCCTCGTGCCGCGACCCCTCCTACACGCTGGTCATCAAGGGCAAGCTGCGGCTGCGCCAGGCCTCCTGGATCACCCGCGGCGCCACCGAGGCCGACTACCACCTGCACAAGGTCGGCATCGTGTTCCACAGCCAGAAGGCCATGCGGGAGGTGGCCTCCTGGATCAACCAGACCTCCGGGCAGGGCTGCGGGGGGTTCCTGCCCCCGGGGCGCGCCTGGGCCCCCGGAGCCCTCTACGAACTGCTGAGCGCCAAGACGGAGCGCGACTGCACGGCCGCCCTGGGCTTTGCCATGCACGAGCTGAGCCTGGTGCGGGTGGAGAAGCACTACCAGCCCTTGCTGCAGCCGGGGCAGAGCGGGAGCCAGCTGGTGGAGGAGCTGTACCTGGGGGACATCCACACGGACTGGGTGGAGAGGCTCCACTACCGCCCCACCGGTTACCAGCGACCCCTGCAGAGCGCCGTGGTAAGGATGAGGCCTTTGTATGGTCCCCTCACTGGGTCACAGGCTTTGCCAGCATTTATTTCCTTGCTGTTCAAGTAGTGCCTGCTGTACATGGCCCTCCCTGTCCTACGGACATGAGGGTGAGGCAGTGTGGGGCTGCTGGTGCGGGTTCCCAGCACGTGGGGTTCACCCTCTCCCTTCTTGACAGAGTGGGACTGGGGTGGGTGAAATGAGCCTGCATTGGTGTGAGCCTGGAGTTAACGGCCTTGCTTTGGCTCCATGTTTTTTCCTAGGAAATGCTGTTTCCTACTTTGCTGCACCAAAGTCCGTGGAGGCTTTGGTCGTTAGAGCTGCACGTTGTTAGAGCTGCCTGCTCTGTCCTTCATCTTCCTGCCCTCTCCTCCCCTCCTTAGGGGGTGCTCAGGGGGAGAGGAGCGAGGCAGCACCATCTGCCAGTAACTCATCAGTCCTCAGTGTAACGCCATTAGCTGAGGCAGCTGTCCCCAATAGAATTATGTTATTACACAGAAATCAAACTTTCATTTTGACATACGTAAAACTGAGCAGGAGACTTGCTGGCCTTTTATTCTATTTTATTTTATATTTTACAGCAGGTCAGTTTATTCCCAGGAAAGCACCTTTCCATCTGAATCACAACTGATCAATTCAGAAATGATTGAGCAGTGAGACAGGATGAAAAAACCCTCTCTGAACTTTACCAGATAGAATGAAAAAAACTATTTTGGGGCAACATTTCCCCAACATTTCCCTGAACTGCACCAACTGAACTCTGAAAAACACAGAGCAACACCCCTCTCCCTCTCAAAAGCAACATTCTCAAATTGGTTAAACTTGTGTTATCTCGGGCCAAAACCATATATATGAGCAAAACCAGATGGTAAACATAAACACTTTTAAAAGTTAATTTAAAACCAAACCTAAAGATACTGAAATTCACTCTCTGAAAGTAGCCCTGTAATTAATCAGGCAACAGCTCTCCAATGGACCCACACATGATGTCACCACTTGGCGATAATTAGAAGCTGCCATATATTAGAAATAACTTCACACGACTGGTTTAAGCAAGTAAGATTTTTGGCTCCATGTCTCTAGTGATAATTTTATTGAGCACAGGACTTCTTTTTATTTTCTCTGAACTGACATCCATTTTGCCTGTGCTGGTGAGTTACACAGCTATGTTAGGAATTATTTTTTAACTCTCTTTACGAAAATACCACTCTTTTTCCCTTAAATTTATATCTGTTTTAAAGAAACCCATTCTCCCCAAATTACCTTTCATTATCAAAGAATTTCCTGCCTAAGGAGAGCATATATATTTGCCAACTTCTGGGATTATTTAGCCATAATGTACTGTGTACTGTCAGCACTCGTTAACGTGACAGTAGCAGTAAAGCAAGCTGAAAATGACTAAATTACAGTAGACTCCAATCAACTTGCATGTAAATTACCCACCCTACAGTTAACTACTGAGTTATTTAACCTTCTTGCCTATGACAGTTCAGTAAAGATTAGCTCGTGTTCTAGAAAATTATATAATGTTCAAACCCTGCTTATTTAAAAATAAATCATTTGTGATATATGAAGTATAAGAAAAAATTCCAAGCTACAAAAAACCCCTGCTGGCAGCGGATCAGGGGCAGGGCTGGTTTGACTCAGAGCTCTGCAGGCAGCACAGGAGGGAGAGCAAAGGTCAGGGCCTCCTTCTGCAGTGGGTCCTTTTCTTCTCCCATTCTGGCTGCTGGGAAAGCCCTCTGTCCTTCTCCCTCCCCACCTGCCCCATCCCAGTGCTCACACGGGCAGGAATGGGGTGAAGGAGAAGCAGAGCATGAGGGATTTTGGCTGTCCTGGAGAGGCTCCGTCACCGCGGTGCAGCACAGGCACAGAAGCCTCCCCACGGGAAGGTTTCACAGCCTTTTCCATTGCCAAAAACACTGTGTCATTGTTCTGAATCGGTGCAGAAACGCCGTGGTGGAGCTGACACCTCCCAGCACCCCCATCCTCACCCAGCTTGCCCTGGAAAAGTGGTGGGATGTCCCGGGGGAGCAGCTCTGCCCTGCCCTGCCCTCCTCTCTCGGCCTGTCCTCAGCGGCCCTGCACGGGGCAGCCGCAGGACACAGCCCTCTGTCCTTCAGCTACCAGAATAGCAAAGAGCCAGGGCAGCGCTTTATCTCACTTAATCTGCTCGGATGCCTCGTGCCGGGCTCCCTGCAGTGCAGCACCCTGGTGTGGACCGGGGGAGTTGGAGCTTTTGGAATATTCTGAAAGGTGGTTTGTTTGTTTTTTTTTTTTTTGCTTATCAGTTTACAGAGCCGTTGTTTTTTGTCTCCTGCAGCACCACGTGCACCCTTGCCCAGCCTGTGGGATTATATACAGGGCTGACGAGCACCACCCACCCATCCTCCCCGCCGGAGCCCAGCTGCCCATGCAGCTCAGCGGCAGCTGGGTGAGCACCCACTGCGAGGTCCGACCCGCCGTGCTCTTCCTCACCAGGTACTTCATATTCCACGGGAACAACCACACCTGGGAAGGGTATTACTATCACTACTCAGACCCGCTCTGCAAACAGCCCACCTTTACCATCTATGCCTCTGGGCACTACTCCCAAGGCATCCCCTCCTCCAAGGTGCGGGGCGGCACCGAGCTGGCTTTTAAAGTCACCCAGGCTCGGGTGACGCCAATGGACCAGGTGACGGTGATGATGCTCAACTCCTCAGAACCTGGGAGCTGTGGGCTGGCGAGCTCCTGGAGCGCCGGGGTGGAGCAGGATATAACAGCCACGAATGGCTGCTTGGCTTTGGGCATCAAGCTGCCCCACACCGAGTACGAACTCTTCAAAACGGAGCAGGACACGCGGGAGAGGAGCCTCCTGTACATCGGGGAGAGACCCACGGATGGGTCCAGCCCCGACAGCCCAGACAAGCGACCCACGTCCTACCAGGCCCCTCTGGTTCAGTGTGCTGGAGCCTCAGAGGAATTCTCCAACTACGTTAGCCTAAAATACTTGGGAAGAAAGGATGCTAGTGGGAAGGAAGCACTAAAACCTTTGCCTGTGGCCTTTTTATTGTTCTTAGCACTTCTGTTTTTAAGATGGGACTAGTTATCCATTCAGGTACAGCACAGAATCCAGATAAATCTTGGTGCTAGCGTGATTTTTATATCCTCCAAATGAGCACATCTGGAATCAGTTTTTCTCAGATTTGGAAACACTTTTTAAAAAACACCCAGTAGTGAATGAAGCCAAGAAGATATGCCTGACTCCATACTGTTTGTCCCGTGGCTTTATTGCCTAATCTCCCCTCCTTGCGTGCAAATTTAATGTAGTGACACGGATGTGCTGCACATTGCAAGGGATAATTCAGCAACATGGGGGGGGGGGGAAGTGACATCAATTAAAATTGCTGCTTTGAGCTTTTGACATTGCTAAGATTTAATCAAGAGCTTGATTCCGATGTAATTCAAACATCCGAAGTGTCGGCTGCTGAGTTTCTTTGAGGTTAAGTTCCCTCCCATCATACTCCTTTTTGCTGTTCATGCAAATTTAATCTGCAGAGTCAGGCAGCAATAAACAGTCAGCAAGTGTTCTTGAGAAGGGCACGGTTCACGTGCCTTTGGCAGTTCACAGATACTTTCTGCACTTTTCCTGTGTGTGTCACACACACAAGGGTGCAACGTGCAGTCTCCCACTCGGGGCTGCCCAGAACAGCCCTCCTGGAGCATTACCTCGGCTGCTACGCCTGACCCTCGTCTGAGAAGATTATGGTAAATGGAAAATGCTTCTGTGCACAACAGCTCCAGCCTCCAGCATTCCCTGGCTGCAGCACTGCATCCTTGCTGCGTTGTTCTGCCTCTCCAGTGCAGTCCTGACTGCTGCTCACCAGGCACCCCGTGAAGGAAAAGATCCCTCACAAGTCTTGTCAGGCCAGGTATTTTCACTGCCTCCTTTTCAGTCAGTGTACTGGCACACCAACTGTTAATCCAGCTCTCCTCTCAAAGTGTCCCTTCCAGCCTCTTTCCTGTACAGATGTTTTATAAATCTGCCTCTGGTGAACAATGGGCTGGGGAGATGCTCAGATCAGACAGCACAGTCAGGTCAAACTGATTCCTACTGACAAGAAGGACAAACTAAAAAATTATATTCCCTGTCTGCTGCAGCTAAGAAGCATATAACTTCCTTGGAGAAGCCCTCCTCCAGCAGCTAAATCCTCTCCAAATAAGCCTATATATCTTACCACAAAGGATATTTTGTTAAAGCAGCTATGCAATAGCCACCTTCTTAATGCTGTATTTACGAACTTGCAGCTTGTACTTAGATAAATTATGGGGTTTATAACACAAAAATACTTTGGGGGGACCTGTACATTAATAATTCAAATGAGATGCTTATTAAATGCATACAATTGTGACATAAATGTTGTCAGCATGTTCACGTGTTCCAGGCATGATCAAATATTAATCATGCATATAAACACTTATAATGCTTCTAAGATGACACACAAAAGGGCCAGGCTTGGCTGCCTTGCCTTGGGTTCCTTCCCCAGTCTGAGGAGGAGCCTTCTCCAGGGATTAGTTCAGCAGGCAAATCCTCCCTGTGTCCAAGGGTGGTTGTGCTTTGTTGCATGGAGATCCACAGGCAAACGTGTGAGGGAGTGAATGTTGGAGGTGGTGGTGTCTCCTTTGGGATGTTCCCGTTAGGATGCTGTGAACTGGGGCAGCACAGCTGCAATCCTCTGTCAGCCACACACGTGGCACCACTTCTCCTTCCGCAGTTTCCCATCCCGGTGCTCCAGCGGCCGCTCCTGCAGCCCAGGGAAAGCTTCCTGGGACTCCCAGCAGCAAAGGTACCTGTTTCTGCAGGACCCACTCCATGGCAGGAATAGGGAACAGCTCTGTGCTGCTTTGGAGGGTGGGTGGAGGAGGGGGAAGGCAATTCCTGGCCAACAGGAAGGAGATTTGTGTGCAGGTGCTTCTTTTTTTTCATAGCACTGAAACATATGAAGCTCAAGTCCACACAGATCCTTTCCAGGTGGGGATGGGATTAACATGATATAAAACGTTACAAGACAACATCACACACTTATGCAACAGCAACAAGGCCTTGAGAAAGCTCTGCCCTGCCCTGCAGCAGCTCAGGCACCACTGGCTCCAGCAGCACCAGCTCCACAACTCTGACTGAACTTCCCTAGGGAAACCTCATCAGGAGCCTCTTTCTCCTGTTTCCCCCCTCCTCCCCCCTTAAGGATCCTTCTGAAAGGAAAAAAAGCCATGGAAGACCTATTTGCATAAATATCATAACTTTTATTGTTCTGTTCACAGTTTTTGAAGACACATTCCTAAATTACACAGTTATTCTCTCTTAAGAATTTGTGCCTTTTCCCAATTTGAATTTGCCTGGCTTCCACTGCCAGTCGGTGATTCTTGTGTTGCTCTTTTTATGTTCAGAGAGCTGCAGTGTTCAGTGTTTTCTCCCTGTGAAGGTATTTGTGCACTGTAATCAAGACAGCCTCAAGTTTGGTAGAAAAGCTCAGCCCAACTGAGTTTTCTCTCTCACCCTCTCTAAGGCATTTTCACACTCCACCAGTAATTTCTGCATCTCTTCTTTTTTGATTCCATTCCAATTACTCAGCTTCTCTTTTAAAATGTAAATATCCAAACTGCCTCCAAAATTCCCAGCTCTCACAGCTGAGACATACAGAAGGATAATCACTTACAGCTAACAGTAATTAAAACAACAACACATTCGTATTCATTTGTCTTTTACCCTGGGACTGCACTGGGAATGTACATGGAGCTGTTATTCACTCTGGTCCTGGTAGGGATATTTTTGCCCTGTTACCATTTTATCAGTACTGGTTTTGTATGTTTTCATCAGTGATCTGGAACCACTGAATCTGCCGGGTCCCCACAGAATCCCCCTGAGCATCCCCATTTCACTGTGGTTCCCTTTGAACTTCAGCAACGTGTGATTGTCAGGAAACACGGAGCTTTGCGGGGCCCAGGCAGACTCTAATCCCAAAGAGAACTGAAAACCAAAGAGAATGAAAGGACTTGGATCCCACTCCTTCAGGAACATCCATCTCCTTTTCCATCCCTTCCCAGGGCTGTCACACTGCCTGTCCTGTCCCGCTCACCATCCTCAGCAGCAGCCCCGAGACTGCCCCAGGCTCCTCCCTTACAAACACGGATCCAGGGCTTCAAGGCCTGCCTGTTATTTGAGATACTGAGCGTTGCTAAGGAATGACATCACCTTTCCCATCCTCTGACACCATCACCAGGTTTTACCACCTGCACCTATTAACGGTCCTTCTCCTACGGCAAAGGTTCCCCCTGAACTGCAGCTCTTCATTGCCCTCTCTGAGCACTCCAACCCACACGCTTTGCTTTCCCTTTGGCTAGAGCTTTCCTTATTCATTTTCTGCACTTTCTAACTCCCATTTTGAATGGATTGCTGTCTGCTTCCCTTTTTCTCATTTGTTTTATATTAGTTTCCATCTAATTTTTCCCTTCATTTCACCACTGAAGCAGGATGGGCAGTTAGCCAAAGCTGTCCCCCTTCTCGACTGCAGAATTATTGGGTTTTTGGCCATTTAATACCTTTCACTTAGAAAACTGCCAATTCTAATTCAGTTTTCCATCTAATTTCTTCCCCACTACCAGATCTGATACGAAATTTGCTCAGCTATGCCCTTTTGAAGCAGCAATTACATTTATTAGAAGCTCACATGGCTCTGTGCTGAACTCCACTGTAATCAGGATTCCAGCTTGAGTTCTGTGATTCATTTATCTTTATCTGACATACACAAGACAAAACCAAATAACTTCATCTTTCATGTCTAACACTGCATTAAAAAAACCAGGTCTAAGACATAGACCACGAGCATTAATCCTGCTTACTGGCTTCCTTTCAACTACCAAACAAATAAATACCCTTTTATTGTTCCTGTGAAGAAAACCCAAGCTAACACGTGCTGGCAGGTTTGTACCAGCTGGAAGTTGATGGTAACAGGCATATGTGTCTTAGAAAACTCTCCTCCATTCACTTCTTTTAGAATACATTCCAAAAGTTTAATCATTTTTTAACAACTCCAAAAAGCAAAGAAAAATAAAATCATTTCCAAACAGTCTCATTTTCTGCCTTCCTGCACTGAGCCTGAGCCTTCAGTACCTTCTTCACCACCACGAGCTCCTCAGACAAGCTGCCTTTCCAATTTTCTGCTTCTTTAGCAGGTGCAAAAGTTTAAAGCAGGAGCCAAGTTTGCCAGACAAACACAGTCCTGACAATCTCTTCACAGCTCAATTAACAGCAACTTATTTTTCCAATTAACCACCCTCATGCCCCTCTGTTTAAAATACCTCAGAATGCATTTTTGCATCGCTGATTTCCCAAACAATTCTTAAACTGAAACAAAACACACAAAAAAGTTTCAAAACATTTTTGGATACATTAACAGCATTGAGCTACTGCTTCATTTGATAAACAATCCAGATGGAATATAAAAGCCTGTCGCATACTATAAATAAATATACTGCCCTGGAACAGCAGGAAGAAGCTGGAGACAGAAAGGAGATGGGTGACAAGACTCATTGCTCCAAACTCTACACAGAGTGAAGAGGAAGGAGGCACAAATTTGATCACAGAGGAAGCAGAAGGTGAGTGGTTATCCAGGATGGGAAAAGGCATCCAGGACCAGTCCATGTCTCTGCCAGGCAGCCCAGGTGCAGCCACAGCGCTCTGGAGGCCAGAAGTCTGGGACAGGCAGGCAGGGAAAAGCAACACTGGCAGGGTGATGGGAAGAAAGACCCAGATGGAAAACAAGCAGGCAGCAGGGAAGGAAAGCCAGTTAAAGATGCTCGGCTGAACATGGATTTCTCTGCCAAGGAGCAGGGAAGGAACAAGGATGAGTTGGCCTGAACCAAAGCGCTGAGGGAGGGAATGGAGTGAGATTTGACAGCTCAGGCAGAACAGATCAGAAAGGAGGATGGGCAGCAGAGCCTCCAGCTTTCATAGAAATGCTCTTTTGGGCTCAAAACTGAAGCAAAGATTCCTGGCTCCAATCACACTTGTGTGTGGCCTCCCAGTAAAATGTGGAAATGAAAATTGCTGCTTCAGCTCCGAGTTACACGTTGGGAGCTCGGGTCAGGAACGAGTGTCCACACACAGAACACAAAGGATTCCCTCCTGACACGCACACGGGTTACACCCAGTTCCACATTTTAAGTTCCACTTTTAAAAATCTAATTATACTTAAGAGAGCCTCTATATTGTCAGGCACACAAAGCTGGGAGTTTTAGACAACTTCTGAGCAGCCTCATCTCACTTTCTGACCAGGTACTGACCAGATACTGCACTGTACTCACAGAGAGTGGCCAAACTACCAGTGCACAAACCTGGTTCTGCCATTTCCTAATTCCTGAGTGCTTGACTTTGTAGAGCCTTAATAAAGGTCTTTTAGAAGTAGCTCTGTGTGGATAATTGTGTGTGGGAAATTTGCCAACTCAAACATGAGGGAGTTCAAGAGGCTTTTCTAATCTTGTGAGTTTATCCACTAAAGAAAAAGATTTGATTAAAAAAATGTACAGCTAAACTGGGAACAATACTTTACTACGGGCTGTTCTTCACAGGCACTTCGAAATCCTAAAAAAACTCCCCACAAAATTAGGAACTTATTAAATCAGAATGAAATGTACCGATGCAGAAACATAAACAGCAATGCCAGATGGATAATGTCAACTTGTAATAGGCAGCTTCAATTAATTCTTCTTAATTCATTTGTTTTCTTAACTTCTTTTGTTTTGCCATCTGGAAAAGGCCATTTTCTAATGACAGATCACAGGAGAAAAGATCCAAAGTTCAAGTTTGCTTCAAGGAAAAGCAGCTTTGTTTCTGTGCTCGCAGGCCCCGCGTTCCTTTTGTACTTCCACTCACATAGAGGCTTCAGGTCAAACTTAGGCCTGGGCTGGGAGGCAAAGAGATCTATGGGGAAGTTTAGGAAAGGTTTCAAAAAGTTTTACTCTTCAAGTACAAACATGAAAGTAGTTCTTCAGCAGGAAATGAAGCCACAGGGAACAGTGGAGTGAATGACAGGCCCACGGTCACTTTGGAAGTGTGCAGGTCTGTGCTCATTAGAATATGATGTGCAAGAGATTCCTGGCTGGCTCTTACTTGGGTTATTTTAAAAATAATCTTCAATTATCCAGTTAAAAAAAAATCAATCCATTAATAAAACAAACAAATTTTATAGCTGAGCAGTGGAAACACACAATTACTTTGTTCTCTGAAGCTTATCAAAATAAAAGTGAGGAGCAGCACAATGAGCAGTGTCACTGTTGCACTGACACACATTGGACAAAGTGATCAGAATACATTAAGCTGTCAGAGTAATATAAAAACTTAATTGGACATGGTTAAAGGATCAGCATTGCCCTGCTTGAACAATAAATCCCATGATTTATCTAACTGCAACAGATGATTTATACCAGCACTGGATCCCCCTGTCAGCTCTTCACGAAGCTGAGCCTGAGAACAAGGTTTCACTGTACAAACAAGCAGCCTTACTCAGTGTGTCCTTTTATCTCTAAAATGCCTAAACACTGGTTTGTACAGGTATTTTCTAATTAGTAAATTAAGTTTGCAGACATGTGTCTGATTCCAAAGAACAGTCACCTACAGACGGTACTGAACTAGCCTCACTCCACACATGACCTTCTGTTTGTATTAGTGTTTCTGACTTCAAAAACAAAAGCTCAAACACATACACTGAAATCCACTCACCACCTGTCCCGTCTCAACTTGCTCACTTGAGGATTTGGGCAGTGGATGCTCAGCCATTCCCAAACCATGGAAGAGCAGCTCTCCAGGCCCCCTCGTTGCTGCGCAGTTCTAGTGCAGCTGTGACCCAGCCACAACAAACAGGAGGTTCAGAGGGTTCTTTTACATGGGTTTTCATTTCAAACAGAGGGATTTTTGGCCATGTTTTTTTCTCAGTTCCTTTATATGGAAAGCAGAACTCAGGACATGGCATTTCAGGTCACCACACAGAGCAAGAGAAGTATCGTTTCGAAAGTTAAGAGAACTACAGTTAAGTCACTATTGTGCCTGGGAATTAAGGACATTCCAATTAAGAGAAAAAATTACCATTTTTTTTGAAGAAAAGGGATGATAGTTTTTTCCAGTGGGGAATTGCAGCCTCAAGTATCCTGAGAGGTGAATGATCCACTCTGTGCACACCACGATTCAAACACGCTGACAAGAATTGCAAGTTCACATGTGCAGAGAATAGAAACCCTTCCGAGTTTATTGGTGACAAGAAACTCTATAGTGATTCGCAAAGTGAAGTTCCAACTTTATCCCACTAACAGCATTTCAGGAGGAAAAAGTCACATGGAATACCACCATCAAGCTATTACAATCCTGTATTTTTAGAAAATGACATTATGGTACATCAATCCCCTTCAACATGACAGGCATGGCATGATCTTGCTCTCCAACCCCAAGGGCTGTTCCACAGTAACCTGAGTTGGGTTCTGGCTCCCACATGTTCCAGTTGTGCAGTCACAGCTGACAACTGCCAATGCACAGCAATACTTATGATCATTCATGCACAGAGTATTTGCTTTAAGATGTGGATAACTACATAAAAATAGTAGAAACCATTTTCCACTCGTTTCCCAGCACTAGGCTTCAAGATATTTTGTACACCTATTTATATCAAATTTGCCCAAAGAGTGCACCAAGCAGCCTCTACTGGCTCTTAAAAAATTAACAATAAACGTATGTGCAAGTGGTCATCTTAAAATAACAGCAAGGACAATAACTAGATTAGCAATAACTTGATTTCTACTATCATGTATAAATCACAGTTTTCTAACATCTGTTGTTGCGTGAGGACCCCAGACAATAATCTTATTTAGAAACCCTGTGTTTCATGCATAACTTCCTAAGATGTACAATGTCCTCCAGAATATGAACACTTCATGAAAACATTTGCTCTGGTGTTGTCATGGAAGGAAAGACTTACAAAAGGTCCAGGTGATTTAAGAACATCTATGCAATATATTTTTGCACTGTATCTACAGACTGGCCTTTTATGAAGAAAAGAAGTACTTAACATTTCTTTCTACTGCCTATGACAGAAGGGTTTGGTCAGACAGACAGGCAGTGGGGATCCCACTGATCAGCTATTTTATTTTAAGCTCAGCAAAAGCAAAGCATTACCCAGACAATTCAGGGCTGTCAGAAATGGTGAGGAAAGACCTCAGAATTTCGTTAAATTCCAAAAGATAAGCAGTTAATTTGAGAGTCTTGTTTAGGACCGATGATGTGGGTCAGCCCCAACTGCAGGTTACAGTCTTTACCAACAGATCCTCTGCTGGTCTCCTTGATCACCTGTTTTTAGGGCATCTGGCAAAGCATGAGAATGTTTTCTGGGACCTCTTTATAATCCTGGAGTGCAAAACACCAGGACAACTTTGCTCATGGATGATTTAAAGTTCCAGGCTGTCAGAGATCACTAAGAAGTGACCACTGAACACTGGAGGAGGACACAGGTGCTGCTGCCTTTGCCCTGTGCCTCCTCACAATGTGTGTACAATTTACCTGAACATTACTACACATTTACTCACAGCAGACCAGCTTAAAGCTTTGATCCTCTCCCCTGTACTCTGCAAAGACAGTGATTTTTTTTAAACCAATCTTTTTTTTAGGCTGTTTTTCAGCAGAAAGGGCCCTCAAAAACAATTATTTTTTAAAGCAAATCAGGAATTCAGCTTTTCTTACAAGAATGAGATCAAGATACAGCCTCTGAAAAAAAACTACTTCACAGCTCAGTAAAGGTTTGCTCAAATACATTCTTCAAAGCCATGGAAACTAATTTTGCAACATCACTTACAATCTTGTCTTTCTGAAAAGGCTCTTTTACACTGTTTCATTTAAAAGTTTTCTTTACTCATCCTGCCCAAAAAGTATCTTTGTCTTGATAAGTTCTGCCCAACATGTCCCATTGAACTCACTGCTTTCTTCTCCCCAGCTCACTCCCACCTTCCCTGCCCTTTGCAGGAAGGCTGCAACAGTTCTGTCCCTTCCCTCCTGAGCAGACAAGCCACCAGCACTTTAAAATGCTAAAAATACACCTCTCCTTTTCTGCTGAATCTTCTACAAGTACTTCCAGAGTCGTGTTCACAGGCTGAACACACCGGTTATAGTTTTTTTCCATCTATTTTCTTATTAAGCCTCAAGTAAAATTTCACTTATTTGCACTTGCAAAGAAGGAAACCCTTGAGACACAAGTGGGACAAACATAAAGGTCAAGGAGTGCAGCAGACAGGCTGCAGCCCCAACAGCCTTCTCATGGAATCACAGGAATAAGGAAGGAATGACAGAAGTCACTTTTAAAAGGCTTATCTTAATCATGAAATACAAAAAATTTTGTCACCATTGGTTTCTGGATCCACCATTTAAGAAGATATGTGAATTTACCTCCTCCAAAACTATTTCACCAACTGAATCCATCATGTTAAAGCACACTGAGTTTATACACTTTGTGCTAAAAGGAAGCTTAGAAACAAAATTACCTTCACCTTAATATGAATGTGCTGTCAAGTGTCTTTTAACTGCTGAACCCAACTAACCTGGAAAGTGGGATGTTACCTTGTACCTCAGCAGCCAACAAGGTTACTCTGAACAACACTTTTGTGTACCAGACTCGTGCTGGGGTGGTTTGGATTGATCTTAAAATCAGTCTGGAAAAACAAAATAATCACCATGAAACAAAGTTTCCTTATGCCATAAACAAAGCTGACAAGAGAACACTGTTTCCTCCCCACCTCTAAAACTGTGAGAACAGGACAAAAGTAACAAAGGAAACATTAATTTGGGGGCTTTATTTAATTTTTCTTTTCTTTTTTTTCTTTTTTTTTTTTTTTTAAGATGCTACATAGTCAAACAGGATTGGTCTTTTACGGCATAGGACTAGTTTACTACTAATATTTTTTTTTCCCCTAGATAGACTTATTTACATACAAAAACAAGTTTCCTGACCACTGTTTCCCCAATGCTCAGATGATCAAAACTCCCCACAATTGTGTAGTGCCCAAAACACCAGGAGGCAGAAGAATCTTGCACCACTACAGCAGCAAATTTTTAGTTCTAGTCACGGGCTTTGAACAGGTGCCTTCTCACACCACGTAGGATTAGTCGATTTTGTGACAAGAAGGAGACATGAGATGAAATACATTAAATAAGTCAAATATGCATTAAACATCTCTGAATAACATTTTTAATTCAACTAAATGAACCAACAGCAGTGTAGCTTGGTCCCTTGGTGAGAACAAGGCATCGCCCCTTTTCCCAAGCGCGTCCCACCGTCAGCATGAGCCCCTCGGTGCCGCCCGGCACACTCAGCGTGGCCACACACGACTCTTTGCAGCTTCTCACTACCCAGTAAGTGCCAAAGGAATTGGTAACTTGCACAGAGCTGAAGACACTGACAGAAACTGTTAAATTTATGAGCAGAATGGTGGATTAACGTATTTTACAGAAGTTATCAACACCTCCTGCCTAACCCAGCTCCAAACATCCCGAGGGCCAGCTCCAGCAGTGGAGGAAGAGGGTTTGTTTTTTTGTTTTCTAGTTTTCCTTTTTTTTTTTTTTTTTTTTTTAAAAAGAGGTAATCCAGCAACATGTACCAGGGTCTAAGAATGTTTAAAATGACATATACAATATTCCATTGTAGTGTTAAATCAGGATTTTCTCCCCCCCTTCATCACTGAAGCGTATTCTCTTTCATTCATTCGCTCATCGTACATTTTAAACTTTCTAGATTATGTTACATAGTATTTGTGCAGGGGTAATTTAAAGGCAAGACCTGTGAGATGTCATACATTAATTTTTTTTTTTTAAACATTGTTATGAATAAATTTAATCCAATGATATGGCAGAACCATCAAACCAATTTACAATTTCCAGCATGCTGCCTCTACAAGGCTATTTTTCCTATAATTACACCAAAGACAAAGAACAAAACCACCAAAGCAAGTAGTCTGGAGCTGAGCCCTTCATCCTTGACAGCAGCTGCAGAAGGAGAGATTGGGTTGTTTGGTTGGGGTACCTTCCTCATCCGCAGTCCATCTTCTTCCTAAAGGGAGATATATTGATTAATTAATGAAAAAAAGCTTTAAACATTCACCCTTTACCATATTTATTTAGGTGGGTGTTACACAATAGGTGAAAGGTAATTTACAGGTAATTTAGAGCTCCAGTTCCTAAATAATCCTGAGAAGGAAAGGGTAGTGAGGTAGGAGAGGAATTCTGTATCTACTTGAGTGGTAGAGCAAACGCCACAAGCTCCTGGAAGTTTCCTCCTGCTAAGGGAACAAGGGAAGAATGGGGAAGCCATTCCTGTCCAAAGTCTAGAGACAGCTTCAGAACTTCAACAGGAATGATGGAGGGGATGGCCTGAAGATGCTTTTCTTGCCCTGTAAGCACATAAAGTGCTCCTGGGGAAGACGTTTTTCAATATAACTAAGATAAAGTTGCATATTTTTCACAACCTAAGGCAATTACACTCATCATTCCCCCAGTCAGATGTCACAAGCAAATTTTCCCAGCCTTTGAAGGGAAATCTATTTCCCCCATCACATTAATGCTGACATTTTGACATGAAACTAATGGCAATAATTAGGATATTTTCTTGGTACGAGTTTGACAGCTCACTTGATTGAAAGATGAATGAGACAAGAGATAAAACAATGTAACACCACCAAACATTATCACTTCAAGTGGAGATGACGTTCCCCAGCTTTACCTAAAGTGTTGTGCAGCACAGCTAAGTGTTAGCACACTCCAGGCCACACACACACACTCAGAGCACTTCAGGAGAGGGGAAAAGGAGCCTTTTGTGACCTAATTTGTGTCCAGCTGAAGCAGGTGTTAGACTTTTTAATGTGATACAGTATTACAGTGCAAAAGTATAAGATACTGAAGCAAAAGCCTCCAGACTATACATAAAAAAAACACTCAAAATTGGAATAAAAGTTACTGCAGCCTTAAAAACTGTAGATAAGCGAAGTTCAAAAGGCTCAGGGTTTGTCAGTGTTTCTCGCTTTTGAATTTAAAGGGACACCTGAACATTCCAGATAACTTATTAATTAATTAATTAATTTATTTACTCATTAAGTCACAGGTCACCTGACACCCCACTGCTGCTCTAAGTCTGGGCAGGGACAACTGACTTCTGTAAATACTAAAATGTTGTTTACATATATAGTAATTTCACTGCTAGAAACAACAAGTTTCCATTTGAAATATTTTAACTTCCTCCTGACTGACTCTGGCCTGACACTGACAGCACCTGGGAGCTGGCAGTGATTTAGCATTGCTTTCTGATGTTTTACAGATGTTTCTGCACTCCACAAAGGGGACAAAGAGCTCACCAGTTCAGGATGTTACTGTAAGACATCAGCTCAGTTCTAGATAGCTCCTGTAGAGTGTTTATTCAAGACTGATTTGCAAAAAAATTAACTAAAATCATACAGTACTTATAGTAATGAGTTGCTGGCAAAACAAGAAGACAAGGAGAAGTTAAGGGCATGTTACTGTTGTATTATGTGTGTTATTTCTGTGCAAAACAAAACTGGTTTAAAGTATTTCTTCATGCACCAGCCAGAGCTGACAGAACAGAGTTCCTTCAGCTGGGCTGCAATAGTCACAAAATCTAAATGTTCATTGGTGCTGATATCTATGGAACCAGACACTTAAAACTGATGAAACTGCTGCAAAAAGAGTTTTTCAGCACAGTGGTAAAAGCTGCTCAACCACTCCACTTCCCAGCGAGGTGCTGGATATGACAGGGAGCACATTTCCCATTAATCTGTCTTAATTTGGCCTTTTCAATGGCTTATTACAGGTGCAATCACTAAAACACTCAGTATTTGCACAACACGGCCAAACTCAACACTGAATTAATTCACACTGAGAAAATAAGGTGGGAAAAGAAAAAAAGAGGAGGAATTCATTACTCCAGGTTGCCTTCAATCAGCTTCTCTGACTGCATCACTTGTACCTCCTTTGAAAGGAACCACTGATTTCAGCACCTTTTCACAGTTTATAGAGAGAAAACTCAAGTTATCTTTTACTTTATAGACAATATTCAAATATTGTGCTAAGGTCAGGGAACCAAACCTTTAAGTTGAAAGCTTCTTTTTCAGGAAAGGGGTAAATCTGAAAAGAAAACAACACATATCTTTACCTTAAACTGTTTATTCTCCTCCCGTAACCTCTGAACTTCTACTTGAAGCCTCTTATAGTCTTCCATTACTTTCTTAACTTCAGTGTCATCCAAAGAAGAACTTATTGATTTAGACATTACAGAGGAATCTGTCTTTGTTGCAGTTGTGGATACAATTTTATTTATTTCTATGTCATGCTGTTAAAAAAGGACAGAGTGATTTTTGGTTAGTTATTAACACCACACCACACACCTGATATTTAGGAGGAGGATCAGGTAAAATTGTCTGTGCACACCTGAAACGTGCCTGTATCAAAAGAAATAAACATTTTTCTTTTTGTAACCTTTAGTGCTCTCACAGAAAACACCAGATCAGCAATAAGTGCAGACAGAATGACCTCGACTTTCCAGTCCCTGCATACATAGAAAAGGAAATATCCTCAGTCCAGGTCCCACAATATGAATGGGAACTTGCTCACAGTCTGCCCATGGGGTATCAGTGGTCTCCTCACCTTTCCCTCACCAGCAGCTACTCCAGGAACCAGGATCCTGCAGCAGTTCCCTCTCTCTTCCCTCCTCACACCTGGCTGTCACCTCTCCTTCTTTCTTTGGCACTGTGGGGAGGGTGGAACTTGCAACTCAAGGTAGGGAACAAGCTGCAGAGCTCCAAACCCTCCTCCCCCTCCTGCCTTTGGATCCTCTCCATGCTCTGCACTTTGGAAAGGGCCCTCATAAAACCAAACCAGTCTCTCCCCACCCAAACAATAAATAATCCCAATTACAAGCTGTCCAGTGCAAGGCAGAACAATTGTGCCTTTAGCACCTGCATATTAGGAAACATTTCTCAGTTTATTCAAACCATTATCAGTTCTACACTGGACACTACACAGTTCCCTTAGAAATTATTGTGCTCATTACCCTAACAAAAAAAGATCCTGCAATATTATAGCTGCTAATTGCAATATAATCCCTAACTGCATTTGTGTTTTCCTCACCAGCTTTCTACCAGTTTACTTGCTAAAATCAGCATTGTCCCACAGAAGCAAAGGGGAGCATTGGTCAGACAAATAATATTGCTGCTGTATTCAGTATAAACTCTGAGCTTTACAACCATCAATCAGCATCTTGACATTTATTTTAAATATTTTTTATCCTGTGATCTTTCACTAAATGAAAACTAACTCAGACTGCTCTGTGCTACTGTTGCACTTACACTGTTCAAATTAGCTGCCAGTTACATTAAGGATTAACAAGACTTCAAGCAGTTTATACCGTGTTTTTAAAGGGTGATGCCATCCAGGCAGTGAAACAGAGGGTTCTGTGCTTTGCTCATAGAGCTGTCTGCATAAACATGCCATATTACAGGATTTACTGTGGTATTAAGTTCAATCACTCAATATGCATCTGAAAATACTCACAGGCTTATCATTTTCTGCTGGTAGCTCGAACACACACCTAAGTTTCGAATCCATGAGTTCTTCCGGTTTTGCTTCTTTCCACTGGAATAATTTAATATTAATTTAGTATTAAACATATCAGTATAATAAGGCAGATGGAAAATGTGGTGTATTATGTAAACAAATCACATCATTTTACTCAGGGAAAAAAACCCCCACAGGTGTTTATCATGTTCCATTAGCCACATACAGGATGAAAAATGAAATCAAATATGTGACTGATTGGCATCGTGAAAACAGACCAGACACTGTGAAGCAAATCAGTCTAAATAGTCTGAAACCTCCACAGGTAATTTATGAGGACTGGGAGCTGTGTCAGAGTAATTAGCAGAGATAGGGGGAGCTGTGGGCCTGGTTAAAAAAAACAAAAGGAAAAAGGAGGGGTGAATTCAAAGGAAGGGAAAGATAACAAAAACCCAAATCAATCACAGTGTTAGTTCTGAAGTCTTTGCCCAGCTGAGTTCCTATTCAAACTTTTCCAATTTCACATGAGCTTTTTTTCCTAATTGTTATAAACTACAGGACTGTTCTTTCCTCTCCTTGTTTTCCATCTCCTTATTTTTCAGCCTCGGTGTCTGACCAATAACAGATGTGCTACACACAGAGATAATTCCCCTCTCACCTCCTCTCCCCTTCAACTAGGGAGTGTACCATAAACAAGCCTCCTTGCAATATTTTTAATAGGGATTAACAGTAATAAATCTTTGCTCAGTATCAGCTGTAACCCTGAAGTGAAGAGATTTATTCCCAGCAATGATACACAGCAAGAAGTGTCCACACTCATATCCTGGAGTTCCCACGTGCTTCTCTTCACTGTGACCACACTTCTGGTGGCTTGGTATTCCCAGCATATCTCAAGTAGGTGTCAAATTATGGCCAACCCTGTGCAACCTGGAGGAGTATTTAACTCATCCCAAATAGCTGAATCCTACTCCAGCTCTTCTGGGGCTGAAGTCAGAATTCTATTTCGAGCTCCTTGGCTGCCTGGGAAGTGTTGAAAGCTTTACAGTCCTCCCGTAACTGGGCTCACCTGTTCATCCAGAATGGGAAGAGGTTTGGAGAGTGGGAACAGAACTGAGAACTGATCAAAGTGTTACAGGAAAAGAAATTGTATCGGGTCTGGAGAGCTGTGGAAAACTGAAAGGCCCTTCTAGGTACTAAAAACATTCTCTGCTGGCAGAATAACATTTGTCATGGTATAAAGTAACTCATAAAAATTAAAGGGTTCGAAAGAAAGGCAGACTGGCTTATCTTTCTAGTGATGCAGATTTTATTACTATAGCTGTTTCTCCCACTGGATCTTATTTTGAGGCCATTAAACAAATATAGTTCCATAAATCTCTTTCAGAAGGGAAATTATTAACCCTGCAGAGTGCCCCAGCCTTAAAAAGCTATTCAGAAGAAGACTCATCTTGTAAAGACTATTGTAAAAAAGCCATGATATGTACCCTGAGCTTTTCTGGGGTTACTTTTTTAAGTAACACACATACACAAACACACACAAGTCCCACACTTTGGTGTAATGGCCATTTCCCGTTTTATATGGTGTCCTCAATAACTACCCTGCGCTCTCCCAAAGCTTCCTTGTGCCTTCTTGTGGTAGCAGATGCTGCTGTTAAAGGAAAGCCAGCAGTTGACATAATGGTTTGTTCCTTTCCAGGTTGCCTTACTGTAGCCTGATATCTTCTTTCTATGTCTTTTGTCTTTCTTTGCTTCTGCTGCTCTCATTTTTAATCCATGGGACAAAACCTATGAGGACCTTCCATTTGCCAAAGCCACAGCAGACATAGGCAGGGATAAAGAAAAATACACCACTTGTAAATCATCCTCGTGTTTCTTGCTGGGAAAAGGAGCTGCCCAAGGGAAGACTCAAGACTGAGAGTAGAAGCATAAAATATAAAAGATGCCACAGACTTAGAACATATTCTACGTATTCTTAGAATAGATAGTTCAAGTTGGCCTTTCTAAGAAAGGATATATTGCAAAAAAAACTACAACTAGTTGTTTTGTGGCTTGGCATCCCATTCCTGACAGCAGCTTCCCAAGGAAGCAACCACGACACCAGCTGTCTCTTGCAATGCAAGATTCCTGGGGCTCAAAATAAACAGAAAACACCTTGAAATGCATGGAGATGGAAATCTGGGAAAGCCTTCAAGGATCATCCCAGTGTGGTCTGACAACAGCCCTCAGGCAACGCAGTAAAAGGACTTACAGAATTATACAGGTAGAAAGAAATCTATTTAAATTAATATCAATACTTACTACTGCTTCCATATCTGAAGTATCAGCTGGAGCAAACATAGACTGAACCATAAACTTGTGTTTACTTTTCTCATTAGGGTCATAGTCAAAAGGCTGTAGCATCACTGCAAGAAAAAGCCCCAAAACACATCACATCAATATTGCTCTGAGTCATGCACTGATGATACAGGTACCAGAGTTCAGAAATACAAACATTGAAATGGGTTCAAGCTGTACATCCTTGTGACCAAAGCAGCAGCTGAGATCAGGAACGTCACTTTAAACCAAAATTCTGAAAGAAGGTAAGAGAAACAGACTTCTCCAGCCTGTCTAGACTTCTGTCTGAGAATTCTGGAATTGCTGATCACTTTACAATATTCTGTACACAACTGTGGCAGGATAACAATAGTAATTTATAGTAAATAGGATAATTTACATATCCTCGGGGACAGAGGGAAAAATTTTCGAAGGCAGCATCTTTTTATCTTCCTCCACCCTCGGGGCAGAAGTAACAAGCCTTTGGATGAGCCCTGCACACAGTGCTGCTGATGGTCCCTGAGCAAAGCTACAGAGGCAAAGGCAAACATTGTAAACCTCGAGGTTCCAGTCTCAGGATGGAAATTTCCTCTGCAAAGTTTAAGAGCCTCACAGTATCTTTTGTATCGAGTACAAGTAATTTCACTTCCAAAAATAAGTCACTGAACGTTTGTTACCAATTTATAGCTGGAAGTTAATGGTTAAATGTGATGTAAACTTTGCCTCTGAAAGGTATACAAGGAATGTATTTCTCTCCATTTAAAAATCAAAAGCATTCCAGAATTTACTTATGCAGAAAATGACTGTGTTCAGGGGGCAGAGGAAGGAACAGCAGGTTTAGGGGTGTGGTGTTTTATTCCATTTTTTACATAGTATTAGGAGTTTCCAGGTCTTTTCTTTTAGGGTAAAGAACTAATATGTTAAAATAACTTGAAGAGGGACAATGAAGTATTTAATTTACATGGAATATTCTTTAATCACAGTAGTCACATTTGCAAATGACACC
Source organism: Neopelma chrysocephalum (assembly GCF_003984885.1). Classification (NCBI taxonomy): domain Eukaryota; kingdom Metazoa; phylum Chordata; class Aves; order Passeriformes; family Pipridae; genus Neopelma; species Neopelma chrysocephalum. The sequence goes on from NW_020897781.1 coordinate 4,840,137, forward strand.
TGGATATTCAGCTATTGTGACATTAACAAACATGGGTTTGGCTTCAACACGAGATAGAACTTGTGAAAATAAGCAACAGAGTTTACACAAACATGTTATTAGATATTGCAAAAAGCCACCAACTCCCTCAAATAAAATGAAGCTTATAAATACTGTCATTACCGCTAACATAAAAAATGATATAAAAATTCACATTTTATGACCAGTGAGCTCACTTCAGTCCCTCAATTCAATCACTGAGAAGAAAAGCAGTTCAAGAATTAGGATTACTTTCAAGTACTGGTGCTATTAACGTTATGTGCCCAGATTCATATGCACTAATTGCAGGGGTTTGTTGTATAAAAGCAATATCCAAAGATCCCATCTATTGCAAATGCAGGCAAGTCAAAGCAATTTGCCTCCCTCAATGAGCAGAGGATGTTATGGCTGTGCCATCTTTATTATGCACACAATCTGTGGCCATCAACAACCACATGCCTTTTAAAGCCCAGAGAGAAGGAAGACAATAAATTCCCTCAGATGAGGTGCTTTAAAAATTATTATACATTTTTAACTCACCTTGCAGTAATCGAACACTAGTCCAAAATAAGTGTTTGCAAATTAAACAGGCCACTTTTAAAACTATCTTCCCAACAGAAGTGACTGCACTGTGAGGACACATATATTTCAACACTGCCTGATACATCACTGAAAAGCAGCAGCACGTTTTTCTTCACTGTAGTAGACACTTGAATTATTTCAAATCTACATAATGTGCAAGATCCAACTGGAGAGTCAAAACTATCCACTGTTTATGGAACTTGTACAGATTGTGGCTTTATCAGCCCGCTTTGCTGAGTGCATCCATAAGCTCATTTGAAAATCAGGATTCCCCAAGTGACAAGAGCTGAATCCATCCTGGAACGTTGCTCTGAGCTCCATTCACTGAATCACAAGAGCGAGAGAGGGCTCGACAGTACAAACCTTGTTAGCACTTGTATTTTTAGATCAATACATGAAAGCCACATTGACACAAATTATTCAGCAAATGTCTTGTAAGCCAGATGGGAAGCTCAAAAATATGTACTTTGTTCCAGAGGAAACTGAATCATTTCAATATTTATTTCGCATTTCTGTGAAAGAGCAGCTCCATGAAAGTGCCCTAATTGCTGGAGAATTTGCTACTGGGAATGTGGCTCCTTTGTTTTGAATGGAAACCACATACTTTATGCAAAAACTACGTGAAAAGTGTGTTCCTACAAAATGCCTCATCACATCACTCGTCTCATCTGGTCAGAAGCTTCAGCTTTCATCAGAACCCAGAGTTTTAAGAAACAAAATTATTCCTATGATCTTCAAGTTTACTACCACCAGCATCCATCAGGTAGAGACACGTATTTCAAACACTTTCTAAACTGTTCCCCCTCAGCAGAAGCACCAGCAGCGTTCTACCCTGAGCAAAAACTGCACAGTCACTGAGATCAATGGAATGAGGAGAAGTTGTGTTTGTGAGCCCACTTGTCTCTCTCAAAATTCAAACATGAAGGACTGACCTACTGTACATCCTGAAGTGTTTCTAAAGCAATGGACACCAGCTTTCTCACACATCCCTGCCATACCCCTCATCTATCTTAGATAGCCAGGAGAGGCACTGACCACCCACCATCCTCCTTCTTTTCCCTAGAACAGTTTACTGGCAAAGTTAGTGACAACGTCAGAAGCATTAAGCTCTTCTGGTTTTCCTAGGGTAAACCTGCTTTCTCAAGGAACAGAGGAAATCTGAAGCAAGGAACACGGAAGGAGGCAAAATTCTACCTCTAACACCTGCTGGGATCTACCTTTCCCTTCCAGGAGCAGAAGGAACAGAAAAGTCTCCCAGCTCAGATGGTCAGCAACCTTCCTCTAGTTTCCATCTAAATTTATTAATGGCCTGTTTACTTGGTCCTGGACCAATACTGCCCTTCTGCTTAAATATCAGAGAAGGGGAAGAGTCATTTACTTCTGGTGCACTCCAAGACATCAATCACAGCAACTCTTGGCCTTCTGGTACACTCAGTAAGCCAGACTCAGTGGGTCCTCCCTGGGCCAGGCTCCCCATTCATTCTCTGCACCTGTTCTGGCATGAACTCCTCTACATGAGCTACTCTAATTATACACCCAGGAAATTCTACTAGTGCCTTGCACAACAGCAGTTCTGCTCTCTTCTCTCTCCCATTATCAGCCTGTTTGCTACATATTTGCCTGCAAATGCAGATGTGTGATACTGCATTTGCCTTATTCACAGCCACATTATGTCAGCATCTTGCTCACCCCAGTCAGGCCCCTTTGTTTAACGAGCTTGCAATTATAGCAGGAGTGCTTTATTCTCCAAATATGTGATTTTGCAGTTTTTTCTAATGGAACTCATCCTTTGTTTGTCTCACTTTAACCTTCAAGGACGCCTAGTTCTGCTGCATAACTTCCCAACTTTACATCATCATCAGGGTTTTTAGCGTTCTCATTGTGCCAGAATTACTTGTAAAAGCATTAAACAAGATTAGTACCAAGAATCATTCTCAAGAAACGTCACTAGTAACTTCCTGCTATTACATTTCCATCCACCACATCACTGTTCTCTCTCCAGCAGCTCATTCAACACTGTGAATCTATTTTTCTTTTCCAACTTTACTGATCATTTTCCCAAATGACACTGCATGCAATTCTTCATGGTCTGGACGGATCAAATCTACCACATTTATGTCACCTTTCCATAAAATACCCCAACCAGGGGCAAGTCTCAAGTTCATTGTGCAATTTGATCAGCTCTGCCAGAGGTGAGGAAGGACACTGCAACTACAGAGACGGGCAGAATCCACGGCACCCTCCACGTTTGTTCCACGTTTACATAAACAAACATAAAATTTCGGTACATATTTCAATAATACTAAAAAATGTTGAATCTGTGAAGACCAAGACAGAATCTTTTAAAGCAAGGAGGCACAACCAACCCCAAACTTGGTAGTGGCTATAGGGAGGTCCATGGGAAGAAGGCACAGCGGAGATGCTGCCAAGGGAAAGTTTGGGGATGTAGCAGTGGATGAGGGAACGGGGCAGCCCCCCTGTGACTGCAGAGCACAGGGCTGAGCTCCATCCCTGCTGAAGGCAATGCCAGCTGCCTTTTCCAAGTCAGGCAAGTAAAAATTCCTCCCGAGGACATTCGACAGCAACCCAAGGCCAACATCAGGTTCTCCCTGTTTTCAGGCAGCGTGTTCAGACTGCTCTCTTCAGCAGGACACTGTCACAGATGGTTCCTTCTGCACTTCCTCTCTCCCCCCTCACACACCTCACCAGCATCTGCTGAGGGGTTTTTTCCACTTTTCCTTTGTAATCCACTCATGCCTTTGATTTAGATTTCAACCTCTCAGAAAAAAAATCAGGTATCTCTGCAGAAATCACACGTGTCTGACAAAAAGGGAATGTGTGCAAATGCTGTTCTTTGCCCAGTGTTTGTGAGCACATGCAGAGCCATCAGCTGACAGCACACACACATACGCTCCCCGACAGTTACATAAACTGAGCTGTTAAAATTACATGCCATTATATAACAGGTGAAAACACGGGCTCCAAACCTGCCACCACAGCGAGCAGCACATGCTGACAGGGCCTGAAATGCTGGGATTTAGCAAAAGCTGTGATTTGGCATAAGAAGCCAGTATTTGAAACTCCACTAGAATAAAGTAAGCTTTATTCTTCTAGCGTTCTGTGTGTTGTAAATGAGCCATTATATTAGTACCATATAAGGTGGAATAATGTTGGAACTGCTGCCTCTGTCTCAGGGCAGAATATCTTCTCATATACTTACATCAAATTAGTACAGATTTGGTTTCACAGGAGTGTAACAAAGGCATCTGGTTACTACAGTGCAAGGAGACGAGGCTGCCCCAAATTCAGCTGCAGTCAGTAACATTCTGAGAAACTAATAAATCATTCCAGAGCTTCATGCCACCACAGGCACTGATTTTTTGGAGAGACAAACCAGTGCAATCAGTGACTCTGACAAAGCCAGTCAGCAATTTCCAAGAGGACAGATTGCATATAGTAAATACAGCCCAATTAGTTTAAGTGTCCAGAAGTTACTACTGAATTAACTACATTCTAATAATTTCTCATCAGTAGTATTTTCACTAGGTCTGGAGGAATTCAAGTCCTATTTATTCAAGTCCTATTTTTATGCCCTGTTCAAGACTTAAATTACATGACTGAAAAATAACTGATTCAGAGGCAAAGAAACAAATTCTATTTATTTTTCAGTTCATTAACTCCAAAATCACTCCTCTGTTCTCAAGCAACATCACTCCAAAGCAAAGGTTAAACACGTCTCCCCCCTCTCTGTGAACCTGAAAACAATTCTGTTCTGTAAGTTAATGGGAGTCCCCTCTTTGATCCCTATCCAAGGGATCCCATCTGCTGATTAGAACCAAAGACACTGCCAATTTCAAGTCCAAGTTTAGGTCCCATGCATGGTTTAAAGGACCTACCAGAACTGCCATATATACAGCTCTATTAAACTCCAGTTTAGAATGTTGTAGGAAATAAAAAGTAACACTTGTAAACCCCAAATTCTGTAACATCTACCTATAAATTTACCTCAATATATTACCTGAAGAACAATGAATGTGTACTGTTTGCATTTTAAAATATAACACTAATGTAAGGACTGGCAATTTAGGACCATTACTGAAATTATTATCAGCATGAAAATATTAGAACACACATGTGAGCTTGTGATTAAATACACCACAGCCATTTTCAAAACTAACCAAATCATAAATCACTACAAATAAAGTCACCAGAAAAGGGAAAATTGTAAAGCTATGTAAGCAAGAGGAAAGCACAGCTCAGGGTTAGCACAGCAGTCTCCTCATGGGATACTTGAAGTCTTGGACTAGATCCACACTATCTGGTGTGTCACTGGGAAGAGTGAGGCTGGAAAGGCAAGTTGTTGGTAGCATAACATGAGATGGTTCCTACAAACACCCTCCTGTACTGTATTTGCTCAGGGTGGAGCCTAGGGACACTGAGCAGAGGTTTAAGGAAACACTCAATGCTGAGATCAAGACGACATTAAAAAGCCCGGTAAGAGCCTGCAAAGGAAGCAGGCTTTTAATTCTCAAAGTTCATCTGCAAGATGAAAAGCAACCACATCTTTATAGCATGAAGATAATTTGTAGCTAGAAACCATGCTAATTTTCATTATCATTTCATTGATTTCAATGCATTTGATATGCTTGCCTGCAGCTAGGAGAGATGACAGACAGCTTTACTTGGGAATTGTCCCGACTTTTAAAAATCTCTATTTCTCTCTAGAGAGCTTTTTCATTTACATATTAGTCATTTCAGAGCTCACTGGGCATGTGCTGGCCTCTTCCTGAAGCAGAAGTGCTTTGTCTGCCCCACCTGTAGCTCCCAGTGCAATTGAGGCACAATCCTGCCCATGTTTGCACGCTCAATTTGACACAGAAATCCCAAAGACAACAGATCAATGAGTGTGCAAATGTGGGCATGTCCAAGAAGACTTACAGGATTAGACTTGCTTCATTTTACAGTGCAAAGTATTTTTGGGAGCAATTTTGATTTTGTTGAAGCAAGCTCCCCTAGGGCAAGGTGTTAAAATATTTTACATTTTGTTAAGTAAAAAAACTGAAGTCTTGATTTGTACGAGTTGATTTTTTTCAAGTAAAAAGCAGTGGGTTTAGCTCCCCACCTTTTTTATTCCAGGCTAGGAAAGGTTGCTAAGACACTAATAGCAAACTCTAGAACCTATCAGTAATTTTTCTTATCATGCTAACATTAAATTTTTTTAAAAATAGTAAAGCAAATCTGCATATTTATAGAAATTATTTTCTTAACTAAAAAGTCAGATCTCATTCATGCAATATGCCATTACTATGTGCTTTGGTAGAATTCTTTATTAAAAACATGGATGAGAGAAGTCATTGAGAAAATACTGTTTTCAGGCATGTATCATCAGTGAGTTAATGATATGCAGACATTCAGTTCATGGGAATACTCAGCTCTTTATGCTTTCAAAGTAAGCCACTCCTTTGTTTTTTCCATTACCAAACTTAGACAAGTCAAGAGCTACTGACTCATTAGAGAAAATCATTAACTTTTCCTATGGAACAGCAAAGATTTAGTCATTTGACATTTTTAACACCAAAGGATACTGAATCTTCAGGGAACACAAAACAAACACGGATTGAAAGTAAATGTTTTCATTGTTGGTTATATCAAGGCAGTCTGGCAACAGCCAACACCAGTCTAAACCAGTGGCTGCAGTCCACCCAGATTTATTCTTCCCTTGATGTGCTCACCCAAGCACTTGTTTGACCCCATGGTGAGCTGGTTCAGGAAGTTAAGCTGGCAAAAAACTAACTACAAAAATAATCCCACAGGGAGGGCAGGGCTGCAGCAGCACTGGGTTGGATAGGCTGGCTGAGGCTCTTAATGAGCCATATAAATCATTTATGTATTTCTGCCTTTTTCCTCTCCAAAACATGATGTAAAACCAAGCCTACAGCTGCTAGACCAGGAATAAGGGAAGTAAGGCTGTGTGAAATGGCTGCTTCTCCAGGAAAACACAACCTATTGGGTTCAACAAAATACCTTCTGGCTGCAAAGCATTCCCAGCAATTGATTAAAAGAAGCTACTTTCAAATCACCAAAAAACTGCTTGAATGGCTTACCAGAAACATTAATTGATGTTCCTGCATCGATAATTCCACTGTTGGGCCTTACACAGTATCTACGTGGTGCTGTGGTCTTAACTTTGAAGCAAACATTTCTGTCTGTGGGGTTGCCGAGCTTCAGGTTTGTAGTGACAACATCTGTGAAAGGACCTGGGGAGGAGAGAGAGAAGCAAGACTTGAAATCACACAGAAAGCACTTTTCAGGCAGAGGCTAAGCAGGCTCTAAATCTCTGTTCACAAATCTTATAAAGTCATTAGATGTCCAATTTCCATCTGAGGCACGTACAGATAATCGCGCACGCAAAGCCGGCGCCCCGGCCCTGCTGCAGCTCCAGCCCAACAGCTGAAATGATCATTAACTGCCAGACAAAAGGGGGAAATCATTCACACGTTGTGCCAACACCACAACATGGCATTCAGAGGATGCCAAATTCCCTGCTGCATCACAGATACTCCATCCCAGCGAAGCCAGGCTAACAGAGGTACCACATATAGCCACGTTGTGGGTGATAAATGGTGAGTAAATGCAGTTTGTTAACTAGGCAGGGAATGATAACAAAGGGGCTGCTACAGATCCATCTGCACGTGAAGCTGTACCTCCAGAGAACCAGGAATCCACCAAGTATTCTGGAATGCCACACCAAAACCAGCAAAACAAGCATTTAGGACACATTTTCTTTTCCCTAGCAAGTTTGTTTTTTGGGGTTTTTTTTGTGATAACTCTCTTGGCTACTAGAAATTATACACCAGAAGAAATAAAATAGCCTACCTCACCCAGGGCAGGAAATAACCATGTGGAAATAGGGAAATTTTTAGACGTTGAGAGCACTGGCAAAGATTTCCATATTAGCAAAGCCAGAATCAAACCATTGTCAAGTTCTGCAGCACCAAGTGCAGGCAAATCCATTTCTCCCAGGTTCACTACCTAATTGGAACTGCCCAAATCCCTCAGGTTAAAGGAAAGGCTCGTTACTGATTTCCCACAAGACACTGATAAATCAGACAGGCAACACACAACTACAGCGTTTTACAGATGGTAAAGAAGTAAAATTAAAAGAAATAAAACCACACTTTGATCAAATGTCTTCTGCATAGAAGTGATTAATTTGATGTCTGAATAAAATATCTTCATCTGTCCTCAGGAGTAAAAGCAAATTGGTCAAAAAAAAGCATTGAACTTTTCCTTACAGAAATGACAGCCTTAAAACTGAAAAGGGGGGAATGACGACAATAATAAAAATACTGGCAGGCAACATTTTACCATCCTCCTCCCAAAGCATGGTTGACTTAAATTTGTAGAAAAAATATCACACTTAAATTACCTTATCACACAAATTTGTCTCCCAGGATGACATTTTATACACCTGCAGAAGTAACTCAGTCCTGCAACCTTTATCCTCAATTTGTTTAAAGGAATTAGAAGGGGAAAACCCCAAAACAATCACACACACAAAACTCTCCCACCAGACAACAATGTAGCACCATTTCTGCCCGTACTCTGAACAGACCAGCTTTGCATTTACAATGCAACCTGGGACCTAAAAAAATTGAAGCAATAAAATTTTCAGATCCCATGGCGAAGATTTCACTAAACCTGTGCCTGGTGAAACACTGTGATGTGAAAGGGAATGAAACACAGCTGTCAAATTTTCTCTGTGTTCTGCATGCAGAGAGAGACTTGAAGCTCATGGAAAATAACTGGGCAGAAGCAGCCACGAGTTGTTAAAGAAGTTAAACAAGCCAAACTATCAGAAAAATCCAGCAGACGTTCAGGTGTGTAAAGACAGTGGTAGATCTTCAAAACAGCTCTATCTGGGGGAAGTCTCAGCATCTCAGAAGAAATTACAGGACTCCTAAGCACTAAGGATGTGTCTTTACTAAAAACTTACAGCTTGAGCTATTCCAGCACAGAGGGAGGGTGGGCTGAGCAAAGCCCTGCATATGCAGCTGCATCCTCAGCAGTGCTTTCCTGCTCTGCGTGCTGGGATAGATTTCCTGGGGGAAATACCATGTTTTTATTTGGCTGATCCATGAAGGCTTGTGGGATTTGTGTGCCCCAGCAAAGAGCTGCTGTTTGAAACAGTAATACAACAACAATTCTGTGTGTAAAATAATTTCCAAATGGAGTTACTTATTGCTAACAGAGATCATACCAAAATATCTGGCAGCAAAACCTTCCGGCAGACGGAATTAATTTCTTCTTGTCTGCTTGATGTTTGCTCTTCTGTTCTGTCCACTAAGCTTTAAGCAGTTTCTTTAGCTCCATTTTTCCCCCAGTTCCAGGTTTTGCAGATCAGCCAGCACAACTGTACTGGAAGGCTGACATCTGCTTCCAGCAAACCTGTGTGAGGCACAACTCCTCACAGCACTGCTGGCCAAACACTGCAGCAAAGGAAAACACAGCAGACAAACACAGGATTAACGTGCCATTGGAGGTGTGGTGAAGTGTGTAAAAAAATAAATAGGCAACAGAGTATTAACTCAGGGGTAATTGGGGCATGGCAGTGAAATATTATCAGCTTGGCTGGCCCTGCCTTTTGAGAGCAAGGCCCATGGACTGCCAAGTCGGGCTGAAATGAAACCCTGATAGCCCGTTGTTAGATTGCTATAGCCAAGGCTACACGGTTTTTGGAGGGGTTGGGGTATGTGGGAGAACTATCTCAGGATAAACACAAGCTAATTCTTTACTGGAGATACACCTTTGCTTTCCAACATCTGGATGTGAGCACAGCAGATAAGGCTGGAGTGGGTATTAACAGTCCTACAAGACACACATCTACCCTGGAGCTTCATTTTCCAGTGCAAGGCATCAGGAATTCTGCATTCATACACTGATAGAGCAAGATAAAATGCTCTACACTTCTTCCTGATCACTTTGCCCTCACTACAATTTATACAGGTATATGCAACACCTGGACAATGCCTGTACCCCCAAGGTGGGCTGTGAGGGCAGTTCAGTCAGAATGGTGCATCTGGATGGTACTTGGGTAAAAGCAAGTGAGGACTGACTCTTACTCTGTTCCTAACCAGAAGCTGGGTTAAAACCACAACCCTCACTTCGTTATTTTGTTTTGAATGTTTTTTCTATTGCTCATAATATTCCTAAATAAGTGAAACTCATACTAAGGCAGGGTGCTTTCCAAATGACAATTTGCACTTTAAAATCAGCTCAACTGTTTTTCCTCAAGTGTTTTTCAAGAGATCATGAGAAAAATGCCACTGGTGTCATCCCAAGGACAAAGTTATGGGAAACAGGGTCTGTATATGCATCATCTGACACAGGGTTGTCACGGGAGCGAGCTGTCTACAAGGAAGAATGTAGTAAACTGAATTTGGTGGTGAAAGTCTGAAATATTCCACAAGGGTTTGATGACTTTTTCCTGCCAAAATAAAGTCAACTTTAGTGTTAATGCAAACTGGGCATCAAGTGATATGCAAACTAGCAGAATTACTGAAAGGAAAGGAAACATCACCTCCTATACTCATGAAACAACCAACAGTAAGAGGTGCTATGGTTTTTCACTTTTCAGAAGGGTTAGTGTCAAACTACAGCTGTGGCTTTCTACCCAAGGAGCTACACATCCAACCCTTCCCATGTGAAGATCACAGCTTTACCTCAGAATCAGCCACGCTCCATTTCCTATTCAAACACCAGTGCTGTATCAATCTTTCCTAGGAGTGCCATTCTGCAGTTATAATACCCAACATCATTTCAGTAATGACACAAAAGTCTGGGAATTAGGTCAAAAGAACATGATGTCAACTCTATTTAATTTTTTAATAACTCTCCTTGCAATAAAAATTGCCCATAATTGTACCAGAAATCCAGGCTGATAACTTTTTGATCAGCACAGTACTCACTGTGAGATTCTTGCTACTCACAGAAACCACGTTCCCCAGTACATTCGTACTGAATCTTAATACAGCCATTCTCACCTCAACCAAAATTCCATGCTTTAACACAGCAAATAAACAGTCCTCACACTGTTTGGCATGTGAAAGAAGTTAGCACAAGTATCAGCAGGGGGAAAGCTTTGATGGCACAGGTTGGGCAGGAACATTCAGACCCACCAGGGACAGTCCTTGGCAGATTTGTACCTGCAAATACTACAACATCTTTATAATTAACTACACACATCAGGTGGGCCACAGTCCCAGGGTTGCTTTATTCCTGCATGAGTCCATCTCACTGCTGCCAGGGAGGTGTTCTGACCTCTCCTCTCCCCACCTGCCTGTGCAGGCTGCACAGTGTGTGCCCAGAGCCCAGCCAGGGAGCTGCCGGGGCTGCAAATTAATCCACTTACCAGGCAGGGAGCGAGGGAGGGGCAGTGGGGAAGAGAAAAGGGAGAATCAGTTTTCAGCCAGATCGAGCAGCACTCAGACCTGGCATCAGGCAAACTGCATCTTCCTGCCCAGCATTCTGCCAAATTAAGGCAGCAAGGTCTCACAGTTAGCAGGTTAAAGCCAGCAAGCACATCCAGGCATAGGCACTGCAGTCACACTTGTGTTGGCATAGCTGTTGAAAGTAATTAAGGCACATGCATTATTTCTTTGTGCTTACATCTAATGCAAATTCTCATCTGTTTAAAGCCAGGCATCCCCTAAAAAATTCAGTGAACTTTTCAGAGAAAAGCCTTGCAGGATTACTTGACAGAATTGTAGCCATGTTCAACTGGCACCCATTGACCCACAAGACTAAGGGTAAATTCTCATCCAGCTGCTCCTCCCAGAGTGTTTTAGATGCACTTTCAGCATCTTTCCTTAAAGAACTTTTGCCACTTCAGCTCACCACAGACATGTACCCTAGAGCAAGGTAATGGGAAACAGCCAGAAATACAGGCAGAGCTTCTGGTGAGATAACCTCTCTTGTACTTCCTTTGTGGAGAGCAGTGGAATGCAATAATAGGAGGGGAAGGATGTATTTCACCATGGTTTAATCCCATCGATGTGTCAGAGGAAAGTCATTAACCACCTGACACATTAATCAGCCATAGAAAGGTAACCAAGGAATCTTTATTAAGGGAGATGGTGGAAACCAGGAAAGGGGAAACCTAAACTCTTTTGTGACTATTCTCAAGAGCCCAAATCCCACACATGACTAGGAGATGTCCATCCACATGGAGCAATAACTGACCCTTCATGTGCAAGTGGAGAGGGTGGGGCTGAATGTGATACTTGAGGCTCCCTTCCCAAAACAGCCATCTCTCCATCTGACTATTTCTGTCTTTCTACTTGCCACTTTTCTCATCTTCGCACTGAGTTGCTCCTTTCCTGTCCCTCTGACAGCACCAAGTGATTTCATTTTATTTCCTCCATTTCTCCCATTTCATTTCTGTGGATGTCTATCAGCATTAGAGAGACAGGCAAAATAAAACCACTAGTGATGTGCAAGAGGGCTCAATAACAGGTGAAGAACTTGACTTACTGTCTGCTTCTTTTTAAAGTTATATATAAAGCTGATGACCTTTGACGATAAACACTAAAATGAAAAGAGCTGAAATGTCAAGCAAGACATCTTGAGCTCTCAGCCAGGTGCCTGTGAATCAAGAACACCCAAGATCCAATCAAACCCTCCCACCATCTTACTTGTCTTTAGACAAATCACTTAAGGGCTTGATCTTCTGCTATTAAGAGCCTTAAGAGTTGACAGCAACTCCAAAACAGAAGCAGGTTTGGACCCTTATAGTTTCCCTCTCTGTAAAGTCAGGAGAATACTTACCTAATTACACAGTATCTTGTGAAGATTAGTGTTTTAAAAAGGACTGTGTGCCAAGTTTTAATCATCATCATCATCTGGCTCTGGAGACATTCATAATTAAGGGAGCATCCACAACTTTGGAAATCAAAGAAGTCAAAAAATGAGAAGAAGAGCCCGTGTTGCACAAACATCTGATTTCACAAGGAACTCACTGAGAGGGCCCCAACAACTCCAAATTTGGTAATTATTTTTAAGACAAATCCTTGTGTAAACCACTTGCCAACCTTTCAACTTCAGCTCAGATTTTAGAAGGAATTAGTTAGAACCCCCCCAGCCCCGTGGAATCAATGGCTTCACTCCCAGCACCCACCTCCTCACCCAAGAGAGCCCTGGGAAGGGAAGTGGTCGCTTCCACTTCTGCTGTGTCAAGCAGTAGATACCTTGATGAAAAATACATTACAAAAATAGAAGCAGCATCCAAATCACTCCCCGTGCAATAGCTGATGCAGTGGAGCGATTTTTTTAAGAAGTATATAATCAATAAAGTGACCTAAGAGGGAGAAAAAAAATCCAAGATGCAGAAATCCAACAAAACTACATGATCCAGATGCCAAAGCTGGAGCAAGGCTGGCAGTAAGTTATTCCATTTGGGTGGATTAATCAGTGTCCTTCTCTGGCCTTTTTTGGCATAAACTATTTTTCTCAGAGTGTGCCTCATGGTTAATGAGGAAAAAAACCCAAAACCCCAACAAACATGACACTGAAGACTATTTTCAGGATATCTATTAGTACATAATTTTTGTCACCTTTATCCCTCTGAGGATCATTAACAGTCTGACTTCACAGTTTTAAGAACTGAGAGGCCACACATAAGCTTGCCAAGAGAAACACAGGAATATGTCCTTCACGTAATTTTGGTACCAGTGTCATTTGTTTTTTTCCCAGCTGATCCCTTCAGAGTTTTATTACACCTAAACATGACTTACAGCAAACTTAATCACACAACACGAAATATTTTCTCCACATCCTAAACTGCAAACACATTTCTTGCAGAAACAAGAGCCTGAGAGCAGCCTTGGTGAGCTTTTAGAGGTGTATCTCTGTTTCAGCTGTGCTTTCAGCCCCTTTTAGCAGCGAACAGATCGTATTACTGTGCTCACAAATATCAGTGTACCAGCCCTCTCCAGGTATGAGGAGTCTCATACCAGAATCTCTTTCAGTGGCCATAATGTACCAGAGCCACTGATAAAAACACCTACTTACTGTCTGTGGCCTGAAGTCCCATCCATGGGATTTCAGGACACTGAAACAAAGCACAGGGAGAAGTGGGGATGCAGCACTGGAGAGCAGCAGGATGATGGATGGGCTGATGTGCAAAACTCCCTGGCAAAAACACTCCTGAAGCCTGAAGTCAATGTAAAGTGTCTCTCTGGAAGAAGCATCACGACTTTAATCACCAACCCAAACTACACTTTTTCTTGTAAAGTAATTTTTCCTGGTCTAATTTTCATCACTAATCTCCATTTCAAATGCACATCAAAATGTTAGGGAAGGAGCAACTTAACTACTCTAATTTTATGCTCACGTATACTCTTCAAATAGACAAATGTGATGTGCAACTTAAATAGCAAATGAGCAAATATTTTAAGTGCAAAACTATGCACAAATCGGAAATACCAGAAGAAATAAGCGAAATTAGAGATTTTTGGGATGCACAAAGAGCAGCTGCTTTTCTAATAAGTTTAAAAAAACCCCAAACCACATTAAATAGGCAGTGGGATACTATTTATAGCTACAAATAAGGAAGGAAACCTGAATTTAGCAAGATATATTTCAAGGGAGCCACTTGAAAACCATCCTATTAACTGTATTTTCAGGATCAAAGGAAAAAACCCCAAACCAAATCAGATATTTAGTCAGAAGCAGTGAGAAAACTTTATCTGAAAAAACAATGCCTCACATCTTTTACAGTCTGGCACAGAACAAGATACAAATGTCAAGTTGTGTTCTTCAAACCTAAACTTCTGTCTTTTCCAATCTAAACAAGTCCATGATTCAGTGATCATCTGCACCACTGTATGACACCAGTAAACACAGTGTAAAACCAGCTATAGAAAAATAAAAAAAAAAACCCAAATCTTCCTGCTCTTACACCTCTGCTCCTACTCTGGTTAAAATGTAGGAAGGCCAGAAGAGGAGACATCACAAATCAGAGGAAATGCAAATATTTTGAAAAGATTCAAAATATATTGTCAATTCCCACATCCCAAGAAGCAGCAGTTGCAAATATCAACATCCAACACACATGAAATTACCCAAGGGAGAGGGTGAACTGCTGGGAAAAACATGGGAAGCACCAATAAGGATAATAAGGATGAAGTAACTGGTTCCATGGAAAGGAGTAGTCTTGAGAAAAACAAAGAAGTGCCATTTTTTTTCCTTAAAGAATGACACAGTCATTTGACATGCCTTCTAGAAGCACAACTAATTTGAATTAGGCCTTTTAAATTGCTTACAAAAACATAAGATTTGGCTCCATAGTGATCCCCACACCTACATGATTTTATAATCTGCATCCTAAGTAACTGGATCACCAGGCAAACCTCCCCCTTCTCTATTTTTCCACCACTCGTGGAAACCAACCAAGAAAACAGGATTAAATTTAGAATGATAAAATCTGTAATCCATGCACCATGGTATGAGGGACTTCGTTTACAGCTTGGAGAACTAGACACGAAAGAAGTTTAGTAAAGAGATTATTTTCATAAAGTATTTATAATAACGTGGGATAAGTACTGCAGGCAGCAGCAGAACCCAAACTGCACAAATGTTTTTGAGGCCAGAATTACAAATGAAGTAAGCAATTCTCAGAACTGCTCTAACACAGCAAGGACAGACTCTCTCAGCTCTAGGTCTGGACTGTCTTGCTGGTGTAAACACGGAATCACTTTGATCCACGTGCATTTTAACCCTGGACTGAATTAACATGGAAATGGTGATTTGCTCTGCACACATTTTCAACGACAGCCAGACTGTGACAGCTGTTCCAGACCGATGGCACAAACCCCTCTTTAGGAAAGGTTGCCCAGCAGGCCAAGTTTTAAATTCAACAACATCCCAGACATCTCAGAAAACGTCCTATGTGCCCCCACTGACACTCGGGCTACAAAGCAGGTCTGAAAGCATTTTTATGTCGAATAAATACTGGGTCAAACACCAGAGGAAGAGATTTAGCATGAGTCTGGCCCCCAGCTTAGACAGACTGGCACTTAAATATTCATATCTGTACATAAAATAGGCTTCCCTTCTGCCTCTGGTCATGACACAGGAAGACAATGAAAGGAGCCTTCAATGTTCCTCATGGTAGGAACTGTCACAGCAATGCCAGAGTCCCTCATCCAGAGAGGTCTAACTGGGAAGAGTTCCTGACCTAATCGGGGAGGATTTACTTGCAGAAAAAAAGCCAAACAAACAACTTGCAGCAGCAGGATGATAATGTTAAAGCTCACGTTCCTTACAAACACAAAGATGAAATTTAAGCCTGAAACAACAGCTGTGACCACAAACAGAACTGCTGCAAACACCGTCAATAAAGCTTTCAAAGCCAAGCAGCCACAGTGACAGGGAAAGTAAAAAAGGCTGTTATTGTACTGACTATGAAATGCATTCAGTAGTTATTAGCTGTTCCCAGCAGGCAGCAAACACAAGACCAATATGGTAACAAGATAGTAGAAAATGAGTGTGACTGCAAGATGAGGGCAGAATTAGCAAGGGTCATTTGATTCCTGCACCCTCAGCTGGGCAGAAAGCTGTGTTGAGGGGCCCTCAGAAACAAGACAAACCCTGACTCGCCCAGTTTTCTACAAAAATTGCATTATAACATATGCAGAAGTTGCTCATTTGATTCAAAACTCATTTGATGCAATCAATACCTTCCAGAGCTGGCTGCATACAACAAATTAAGCTGCTTTTAAAATTGGGTATTTGTTCATGGATGTAAGCTGACCTGAGCTCATGAAGTTGGATCATTTGCTATGGTGATGATGCTTTTTTTTCCAGTTGAGTTTCAAAACAGATCTGACAATCTATTTAAAGGTTTGTACTTGAATTCTTACAGTCCTAATTCTGAATTAGAGAGCAATTAAACAAAATTCACTCTTGTATTCCGAGGCAGCTGACCAATTTTAAAAGAAATAAAGCACTGCACGACTACATAAGTTTTTAATTTATAAAACCTGTGCAGTGAGGAAAAAATAGGTAATAATTTATTTTCCAGTGAGAAGGAACTATCAGAAAACTCCTGTGGCAAATTCCTACTCCATATTCCTCTTTCACGGGTGATAGGACATTGCACATGCAGGGGAGCAGCTGGGAAATACAATTTACTGCTAAGCACCAGTGTGAACCTGCATCCACTCTGATACATTAACTGTGCCTCTATTTTGCCATGACAGCCACGTTCCCAGGGCTTGAGACAGCCACTTCTTAGATGTGTATTTTCAATATAATTTGTTATCAGACCTATCTTCTGAAGTGATGAATAGAGGTCACATCCCATCAACCACTGGCAATCCGCCATCCTGATGAGCTTTGAATAACAAACTCAACAAACTTTTTCATGTATCATTGCAATGGTTCCACAGCTCAAAGTGAGCTGAAAATCCATGCACAAACATGGATTCCCAAGGAACAGGAAGTTATGAATGTGTGTGTCCCTTCCCTTACAGTAAAGGCAAGCAGCTGGTCATATTTAAAACACAAAATCACATAAAACTAAGAGAAGCAATGGCCAAATAACAAATATTATCACTGCATTAGGTCTTTCCCTGAAACAGTAATACTTTGATCCCATTAATGCTCATAACTTCATCTGGAATTCTCAAAATCTATGCAGTACAAAATTATTCAAAAGTCCTTAACCCATAAATCACATTGGCCAAAGCCTTCAAGCAGATTGTGGTATTTTTGGAAATAGTCTTGGGAGACCTAAATACATTAATTAAATTTAACAGAAGATGCAGTTAAATCTCCTTGACTGCTTCACACATCTCAGTTGTTATTTGGTGCTCTAACCATCCTACTCCAAGTTTCTGTTAGTCCCCACATGTACAGTTCCTGTCCCCTTTCCCAGTGGAGCTGTTAGTGGACAGCAGCAGATTAAGGAAGCTCAAAAGCAGCATAATCTTCAACTTATTCCACCTTTCAAAAAAATGAGATGTGTTGTAAGACACTCCCAGTGCATCACTATTGTGCTTTTGCTTCCAGGTATTTTCCTTCAAATACCTCTCTTTTAAAGTGAAGAGTCCATGCAAAGCACTGAAGTAATTATAAAACTAATGGAGCACGTGAAATCAGAATAATTCACTATACAAATAAACTAACACTTAATAGAATAAGTTTTTGATTTTAGCTAAGCTGCAAGAAAAGTGAGCATAACATGAACTGCACCAGAGAAGGATCGATTTTGTTTGGTAATTGGGCTACATTTTGAGTTAGATTTGTTTAGATTTAGGAAGTTGCCTTTTATTTAAATACTCTTTTTAAGCCTATAACTTGATAATCAAATTCAAATATGTAGAGAGATGCAAAGGTTTAGTTGTATTTAATGCAGTAACAATGATTTTACTCGGAATCAGGCCAGACAGAGGGAAGCATGGGCTGGTACATTTTTCAGCAGAAAAGTAGAGAGCCAATGGCACAGCAGCCTTCAAAGAGTAAAGAAATCCTAGCACTGACTGCCATTCTGCTGTCAATACCAGGAGGGCTCTAAGAGTTTAAAGAAAACAGCATGTAAAATTTCAGCTTAAAAGATGCATATTTATTACACTAAACAGGAAACCTCACAACACTGTCAGTATTTTACATTCTTAAACATGGCCTGTTCCTGTGGCAGTGACTAGAAATCCCTGTTTATCCAGTACAGAACAGAATGAGAGTCAAATCCCTCCCAATACCTTCAGTGCAGGAGTGGTTCAGTCATCCCTGATGGATCAGGACAGGGGTGGAGGCAGAATAATATGGCCCAGCTGCAATATGTGACCAAGTCCTCAACCCCTGCTCTGACACTTGGCAACTGCAGGCTCAGTAAACACTGATCTTACATCCCAAACATTACTGGACTGCCGGATTGAAGAGCCTTACCCTGGTATCTGGTAGGAATGGGACATCCATGTGGGATCCAGGAGGCTTTGCACACTTGCACTGCAATGTCCAGATCTCTCCTTTACACAGCCTGATCTGCAGGAGCTCAGATGTCTCGTCAGGGAGTGGCAGCCACCCAACCACGGTACTGCAGGTTACACAAACTGCATGGGACTGGGGCTAAATACTAAATATTGAACACTTACACTGTTGCAGATACACTGTTGGACTGAGCATATCACACAGGCCAAGGCCACACCTTTGGGCTGCAGCTCTGATGTACCCAGGGGATGCACTTGAGCCAGTGACAGGTGACAGCTTGGAGGCAACCCTAGGCTCCAGGCCAAGTCTGAATCTCTCCTATTAGGACTGCAGAGGATTGGCTGTTCTGGTGTATTATTGTGCCCTTTGCAGAAAGCAAAGCTACACAGTGACATTTTGCATAGGTGTGAAATCACGAACTGGGGACAGGAACCTGCATTTCCAACTGGCAGCGACTCGCAGAGTTTTGCGAGGCACTAATCCCTGTTTGGCAGTACTGCCGTGAGCCACTTGGGGAGCACGGACAAGAGTGCTGAGTCATAAGTCCAGCCTAACCTGGAGCAAACCTCCAAAAACCCTCCTGAAACGTCCCTGAGCCTACAGCCCCTCTGTTCTGTGTGACCCCTCCTGAACAGCCCTGCCCCGACACACTGTGTCTGCAAAGAGTCCCGCAGCACCTCAAACACCACAGACCCAGGCACGTTTTAAAACAGGCTACATTTTAACAGAATTTTACTTACTGACATTAAACAGCTGATCTCTGTGCCCGATGGGCTGAAAGGACAGGCTGGCCTGCCCTCCTGTGAGGTGCAGGAGGCAGTGCCTGCAGCAGGAGCATGGATATAACACTGTATCACACAGCACCAGGCAACAGGGGCCACAATTCCACATATCCCTGTCCAAGTTCAAATCTAGCAATTCCTAAAGTCAGAGCCTTGAATGTTGCAATAAATTCTTGGCAGATTGTCTGACTTTATCTCTTAGGTTAAAAAAGAAAAAAAAAAGAAGAAAAAGAAGGGGAAACAAACGTAAATGCCATGTATAACAACGGTGTTTTTCACCCTTTGTTACCAATAAAGTCTGAGATGTAAACCTTTAGTTGGATGATTTCTCCCTTGGGCTGCAGATCTACAACAAGCAAGAAGTGAAGGAAGCCACTGAAGGCAGTGAAGCTCCTGTTTCACATGGCATCAAAGACCAGGGAAACGGGCACCTCCAGGCACCTAATGGTGTCCAGCCTCCCACGACTTGCAGCTGCATTTCAGCACAGCACATGCTGATGCTATTTTGGAGCGTGTGTGCTATGGTGGAGGAGATGCAAGGCGGGAGGAAAGACAACCCCTGCTCATGTTCACATGCTGTGAAAAAAAAAAAAAATTCCAGCATGAAAAACTCCTTTGATATTTTTTTCAAACAAGACACAAGCACAGTATTCTGAAACAGACCTCCAGCCGAATTTAGAAGGTTCACTGCAAACCAAGGGGCTAAAAAAGCTGCTTTAAAAAGGTCTTCAACCCTTCGCAAGTGAAAGTGGAGGCCAAGAGAGAGATGGTTGCAACCCCACAGTGACTGGGACGTGTTATAGAAGAAATCCTCATTCACTTATTCCCAACATCCTCCCTCTAGATTTTATACTGAAGAGCTACACAGAGCACTCAAACAGCACGAGCCGTAACAATTTTCTGCTTTTTCTACCTGTCTGCATTTTGATTAAGCCATTTATCCATTTCCAGGGTTTGTGACACTTGGTTCACAGTCCTATCTCATTAAGCAGGAGACCTTTCAGTGCACACCATGAGGAAGCACACCCAGACCAGTCAGCAGCTCCATGACCTCTGGATCTACTCACAGGGGGCCAAGCAACACTCTGGAAATAAATGCAACTATTTGCAAAGGTGACAAAACCATTTCAGCCCTACCACCAGGCAGTGTGGCATCACAAAGTCAGTAGGACAAGAAATGCTTAGAGCAGAATTTACTTCATGAATACTTCAACTTGGGCTCTCCTGAAGGAAGGACAGCGGTCAGCCCTGCTGCTAGAAAGGACTGTAAGGCAGAGGGATTGCCAAAGCGTATGAACACTGCCCACAGCATTAAGGCTGTTTGAACATTAATATTTAAGTGTACTTTGAAACTAAGCCATTTAATAGGTGCAGTTAGTCAAGTAACATTTTATGCTATAAGGAGTATACATTGCTGGCTAAATATCTGGCAACCAAAGTCACTATGGTTGGTTGATTTAACTTCAATGGCTACTGGTTATTTAGCCCAAAACCTCAACTGAAAGAAAGGCAGCCTGACAAACTATCTTTATTTCAAGAAAAAACAGAGTCTGACTGGATCTATACCTACCTGTGCTGAAGTGAAAGAAGAAAAACAAGCCCTGAACCACAATTATGTCTCATTAGCCAAGTCAGTGCCAATTAAGGCCCCGCTTTTTGCCCACCTGAACTTGGATTTGCTTGTTTGCTGAAAGCAGCTTTATCCAGAACAAGAGCTGATTTTCATCTGCTCATACTTAACACAAAGAATGTCAAAACAACAATAGTTTCCTTCTTAAGTATGTTTGATACTGCTGCCATAACAACTTCAGCTTACAACAAAGATATATTCATTCCACCCAGTGTTTATTAACATGCTGCTTGATAAACCCATTTCATAATATTAGTTCAAATATATTTACTAATAAAAGCTGCTACACACCTCCCCTATATTTGAAAATGTACATGAAAGCTTTTTTTAAAGGAGTATTGTTTTTGCCAGAAGCCAATAAATGAATCCCTATTTTTAAAAAAAAGCATGTTTGCCAGAAAATAAAGCGAAGCCATAAAACACCTCTGACTCTGGTCGCATAAATAAACTTGCTGAATGCTTATTTGTAATCCCAGAATATTGTATTACAGCCCTGCTGTCACGCTGCAAGACAGGAATTTCAGTGCCAGCGAAAGCCCAAACCCATTCAAGACTTTTATTTAGAAAAAGGATGGATTTTCACACAGGCAGATTATTTATTTATCCAAATAGCTCGCTGAATTATAATAACAATAATAATAATAATAAGCATAAAAAGGCAGGAAATGCTGCCCAGCACCTGGCCAGAGGCTGGAGAGAGACAAGGTTGAAACAACCCCACAGTGACTGGGACATGTTCAAGAAGAAATCCTCATTCACCACCTTATTCCCAACATCCTCCCTCCCTCTGGATTTTATACCGAACAGCTACACAGCGCACTTAAACAGCATCAGAGGCAGCAATTTCCTGCTTTTTCCTTTTGGCTGAGCCCTTTACCCATTCCCAGGGTTTGTGACAGTGGGTTCCCAGTCCCACCGCACGGACACCGCTGTCCTACATCGAGCACCAGATCTCTCGGCCGGGGCCGCTCACACCCCCCGGGCAGGGCAGCGGCTGCCCGGGGAACCCCCCCGGTCCCGGCGCTCCCCCGGGGGGTCCCCGCCCTGCCGGGCGCTGCCCCGGGAAGGTCAGCGCGGGGGGAGCGGGGTGTTCCCGGCGCAGGCGGCGGCCGGGACCCCCCCGCGCCGTGTCCCCGGGCCGCCCTGGGCGCTGCCGCAGCCGCCCGCGGCGCCGGGGGAGCGGCCCGGGGGGACCCCCGCGGGGCTGAGGGGGCCCGGCGGGGCGAGGGCGCGGCGCTGAAGGACATTTTATCTGCCGGCGGTGCCCGGCCCCCGGAAAATGGCTGCCGGGGAGCGGGGCCGGAGCGCGGCCGCGCCGCCCGCCCGGCGCGGGGAGCGGCGGCGAGCGGGGGATGGCGGCGGCCGCCTCCTACCTTTGAATTTGAGCTCGTGCTGCGGTTCGAGGCTGAGGACCTGCTCCGCTTTCGCCATGTTCCTCCTCCTCCTCCTCCTCGGCGGTGGCGGCACCAGGCGGAGAGAGGAAGGGACGGGGAGGGAGGGGAAGGAAGAGGGGAGGGAGGAAGGGAGGGAGGAGGGAAGGCGGGCGGGGGGCGCGCCCGGCTGGTTGTTCACCCCTCGGCCGGGCGCTGGTTCACCCTCCCCGGGGGTTCTGGTTCACACTGTCCCGGCTGCTCGTCCTCCCTGTGCCGGCGGCGGAGCGGGGACCGCGGGCGGCGCGGTGGGGCGGCGGCTCCGGCGCACACGCTGCCCGGGCAGGGCGGGCGGAGGGCGGGACGATGCAGCACCGAGGGGCCCGCGGAGAGGCTGCGGCGGCGGCTGACGTGGGGCCCGGCCCCGCCGTGAGGGGACGCGGGGGAGGCTCCGCGCCTCCGCTCCCGGGCGCTGCTCCGGCTGCGGGAGCCTTGCGGGAAGAAAGTGGTCTAATTGGTGTTTAATCGCCGCTGGAAATCGTGATTTGTACTCAAATCCTCTTGTTGTCGAGCAGCAGCGTTACTGTAGGGCCTGTGCGCCGTATGGCCTCGGGGCTGCAGGAGCAGCCCTCGGGCACATCGCCGGCCCTGCGTGGCTTCCAGCGCCTTCGGCCAGGCACAGGCCAGGGAAGGGAAGCGCTCCCGGGAAAAGGAGGAGCTCCCGGAGCTCCAGAAGCTGCTTCGTGCGGGGACACCCCGGGGCAGGTCCGGGTGAGGGACCAGGGCAGCCCTGGGAACGGGCATCAAGGCACAGGAAACGCTCGCTTTTTAATAAATAAAACCAGAGTTTCACTTCGTCTCAGCGATTTTAAGACATCCTCCCTCCCTCCCTTTTCTTAAGTGCATTTGGGTTGTTCCTTAGGGCTTTTGTTTGGTTGGTTTGGGGTGTTTTTTGGTTGTTGTGTTTTGGGGATTGTTTTGTTTGCATTTAGTTTTGTTTGGCTTTTACTCCAGTGGTTTAAAATATTTTGTTTTAAATTTACAGCTTGGTTTATTGATAGCCTGAGGCCAGTGTAATTACAGTAACAGTTTGCTTTTTTTTTCTCCCCTCTCTTCTCAGGTTGTTTTAAACATTTGAAAAGTTCCTAAGAGTTTATGAAGTGCTGCTGTAACAGGACTTCTGGAGGAGATGCCATTTGCAGAGATAAAAAGCTTCCAAAGAACAGCAACTCAAAGTACCCAGTTATGTTGGATCCTGATCAGGGCTGATGAGCAAACAGATGAGAGGTGAATAAAAATATGTTAAGATTAACACCCCTGAGCAGGACAGTGACATTCACTGAGCACATCTGCAGTGTTTACATCTCACCCTTCAGCTGCTCCTGTCCATGACAATCCCTGGTTTTCAGCTCATCTGCTTCACCACCTCCAATCCCATTTCATCTTTTTTGTTCCAAGATGTCTTTCATTCCATGCCAAACCAAACCAAACCCATACATGTGTTTAGTATAAGTCTTGGGTTTGCATTATACAAGTGAAACCTGTGAACTCCTTCCAGCCAGGAGAGCACGACCAATTTTTAGAAGCTTCAGCAATGCAGGGAATTACACTCAAATACTGCTCTTCTTCCCTAAATTCCTTCTGTGTTGGAGAAAGGATGGTCACACAACAGGATAGAGGAGTGCATTTTCTTTTCCAGGTCCTTGCTATTCTATTTTGCTTAGTTAATTAGATTTGGAGCCTTGGATGTTCTTGGGTTATTATTTTTGCTACTTGAAGGGGGTTAATTTTTAGCCTAAACTACAGGTTATGTCATAACATTTTAGTTCTCAAGTCAGGAGAGAATTGACTTCAGTTATATTTTGGAGTAGAGCTTTCTTGGCTCATACTGTGGAAAGGTTATCTTCTTTCACCTAATCTCTTAGGTTTTATGTCATAGACAGATTCTCTCTCTGAGCCAGGCATTCCTAGACCAGTAATTAGTAGAAAAGACAAGCTTTATACATATCTGCAAGTTAATTGCAAGCTAACGGTGAGGAATAAGAGAGAAAGTTTTACACAACATATAGTCACACATAATAAAAAACCCTAAATAAACAACTATTAAGTGTTGTTGCCCAGACCTTTCCGAGTTCTACTTTTCCTGAAAGAAGTACAAAGAACACCCTGAAGGGTTTGATGATCCACATCTTAAAGGGTTTGCCAGGATGTATCATCTTACCATAATTGGCACTTACCTGCTTGTGTTTGAAGGACTCGCCCATGTTTTCATCCGGGGTGAAGTTTTTATAAAGCACAGCATTGTTTAAGTTGAAAATTTATGAAGCCCAATGAATGCCAGGTTTTTGTTACGTGTAAATAATGTGTGTACATTTAGTGCTGTGCAGATCAGGTTCACTGAAATAGGTGTGCATGGAGGCCACCTGCAACACTTGTTACCCAGCCAGCACTCACTGTAACAATGCAGCCACAAGAAGGCAACTTGTTGCCCTGGTGGGTTTCTGATTAACAGGAGAAAATCGGGATGAACACTACAGGGAAACGCTGGAGAGCATCAGAAAGCTTTGCACTGCAACAATCTTGAAGAACAGTTTTATCTGCTAAAAAACTTCTACCTTAAAAGCTATGAAACACTTGATCCAAGGTAAAACATTCTCATTGTGTGTGTGTGCAAATCTGGTGGTTAGCATTTAGTTCCCTAGATTCCCTATGCAAACACATGCAAATGTGCCTTTCTCTCTATTTTAGCACACTCCTCGTGTCTACCTTTCTTATGCTCTCTTTGGCACATTCCTGCCATCTTATACAAACACATTTGACACTCTTCAAAAAGCAGTTTGCACACATCTAAGAGGGAACTTCAAACTAGCAGGTAACAGTAAGTTCAAATTATTCCAGGTCTGTTGAAAAGATGACAGTGTGTGTTTCCTGCATAAGAAATGCAGCCACTTGCTTAGTAAAAACTTGTATCCAACACTTTCAGGTGAAACAGCAGTTCAGAAACAGGACTTTTTTGTTTACTTAGCTTTTGAAGGCTGTTATTAACTCAACACGTTCGACCTGCATCACAGATTGCAACAACAAAAGCACATCTTTTAAGCATCACGTAAGACAAACGAGGTAACTGTAGCCAACTCCCTATTTTTGGGCTCCACATAACCACCCGAGCAGTGGTTTAAAAAAAAAGCAAGCTCTCAACCAGCTGGCTGTATTAACAACTGAGAAGGATCCCTTCCCAGCACGACAGGCCCCCATGACACTGCGCAGATATTAAAAGCACTTTACAGCTTTGATTGACAGAAACCTGGCCTAAGCAGCAGAGAATTTAACATTTCATGCAGCCTAAGGTAAAAAGCAATGTATTAAATAACTTGGCCCTGGCAGAATTTGTCAGGCCTTGCCCTGGCTGACAGGACTGTGTGTGGCCTGCAGTTTCTCAGACATGATGCTGCAAAGAAAGGAAGTGTTACACAAAAGCTGCATTCTCTCTGCTGTTTCCCCCCATCCCTTCTTTGCACAAGATCGTCTCCTGCCTTTGTCTGTGTATACATAAACCAGGGAAAAGCTCCAGTCTCTGAACGACCAGTAGTCAGTACTTTTGGAAAACAGCTATCTGAATAGTTTGTAAATGCTATTTTAAAAGCTATTACTGACATTCCTCTTCTATAACCTTATTGCTATAGAGACTATTTTTTAAGATGTTGAGAATTTTGGAAGCATTTATAAACAAAGCCAGCACATTTATAAACAAAGCTTTTTATTAATAAAATGTTTACACCTTTTCTTTTTTTTTTTGCACAATACATCAGACTGGTAGTGATTTAGCATGTTATTACACTATAAAAGTTTATTATGAATGCTTAGGCTGAAAAGGCTGTTTACATTATGTCAAATCAACATTTCTTTATTTGCATTCTATGCACTATATGGGAGTGTAACAATTCAAACAAAAAGGAGAGAACAAAAGCCTGGTTTTCCTCATTAGCATCTACAAACCAACAATACAGACAAACCTGTACACGCTCTCAGGACCAGCCCAAGAGAAGACTAAAAAAAGTCTCAAAACATTCATAAGCTTGGGAATTTCATCACTACAATATTTCACCACTAGTAATCTGACTACACTTCATGCAGTGAAGCAATGGCTGGAGATTTGTGCAGTTTACAGTGCTGCAAACGCTCTGTAACTTGGAGCGGCTTGAGTTTGTTTCAGTAAGAGAGAATATAATAAGAAGGCACAGACCTTTCAACCCTTGTAACAGGTTAACTCAATCCTAGACTGAAAAGGCAGAATGTTCTTACGAGGGACAAGAATTGCTGATACCAAGGTTAACCTTCACACCTAATTTTACAGGCAAACATTTATTACACTGCAAGAGCTATCTGCATATCAGGGGATTTTTGTGTCCTGAACACACAAATGCAAAGTTTCTCGTTGAGAAGAAACCTTCTTTTTTTTTTTTAAATTCATTGTATTCAGCGTGGGGGGTAAAAGTGGGAAGATAGCCAGGAAGTCTTAAGTGTCTTGCAGCTCCAGAAATGTGATCCATTTCTGTGCCTTAAATCAATTAATTCACCGTCACAATGTCACTGCTGGACACACAATATTCAGGAAGAGGAAGTACAAAAAAGGAAGTTAAAACACAGAAGAGTTTACATTGTGTTACTAGAGGCTTACAATAATTTGCTCCTTCAGGTGAATGTGCTTTTAGCCTTCATTATGTGGTAAAATACAGTTGTGGTGCAGCTCTCAGCTGCATTAACAGTTTCCTAAAGCTGTACTAATGAATTTCTACT
This sequence comes from Neopelma chrysocephalum, assembly GCF_003984885.1. NCBI lineage: Eukaryota > Metazoa > Chordata > Aves > Passeriformes > Pipridae > Neopelma > Neopelma chrysocephalum. Next base: position 4,867,304 of record NW_020897781.1, read on the forward strand.
TTGCTTACAAATATTTGCTGTTGTAGCAGATACTTCCAGAACCTTTGTGGCAAAAAAAGACACACGCCAAAACTATTCCTGTCTAAACCCCACAAGGAAACAAAGAACAAATTGCCAAGAAAACATAATGGATTTAATAGGAAATACATATTGTAACATGAGTAGAAGTGAGGCAAGACAGTAGCAGTGAATCTACCAAGGTGTCAGAGTTACAGCATGTCCAAGTGCAACAACTGGATGGAGTATCACACCCACACCGGGAAGTGCATGACAGGAGGAGTGGTCTGTGCCCTTCAACATTGGGAAAAGAAGTAGCAGTTGGTTTGTTCCATAATACTTATGTGAAAACATCAATAGAAACAAAGCAAAGGAAACCCCAACCTTCTTAAAAGAACACCTTTATAAAGGTAATTAGCTCCTTGAATAAAATTTATAGTAGTGTTTAAGCAAAAATTGAAGAACATCAACTTGCAGGATGACGTAACAGGAACAGCAAAATTGTTTCTTCTAAGAAGTCCTGACTCTAAACTGAGAAGAGTCATCCTACTGCCTTGATTTTCCATGTAAAATAGAAAGCACCAAATAACTCTGAGCCATTAGAACTCTTTAAAGTATTTCTGAATAGCTGTTTATGGCATGTACACTCTTGACAACACTATGTTAAAAATTCAGGGGTGGGGTGAAATGGGAGGGGGAAGGAGGAAAAAGCTGACCCTAGGATCATTTTGACATGTCAGAGGCTAAGAGCATCAGTATTCTTGGATTTCAGGATAGTCTTGTATCCCTTAAAAGATTTGTTATCTGTGACACTTCATGGACAAAGGCTGGTAATGTTTGTTTGATTTTTTCCAAGTCATGAATGTTTGACTGTAGCTGAGCAAGAAATGCTTTGCATTCAGACTTTTGAGACCTCCAGAATATCACAAGGGATGTTTCAGAAACACTGGTGTCAGAAGGCCTCAATAATGTTAGGGAATTATGTTTTGGCACCTGAATTTTGTAGGATATACAGAGATGTAGTTTCAAGCACATTCCTTTTGACAAGCTGGAGCCATAAGACTCAAAGGAAAGCTAACATGACTTTTTTAATATTAGAACCTGTGTTTCCATCTGACATTGGTATTTCACACCAACATCTTATTTCTGTAAATCTTCTGTCACCTACCATTACTAGTCATCTATTACTAGGGATGGGATCTGAACATAAAACATTAACAGTTTTCTTCAGAGAATTTTGTGCAGATTTTTTTTAGAAGCTTAATTTCAAGTACACAATTCTCCTGCTTCAAGTAACTGACTCGTGGGGTATAAACCAACTCAGGTCTCTGTAAAACGACTTCCTGCTAGGAAAGTTAAGAAAGTTTGTCCTGCTCTCTTGTCCATGAACAGAAAAGCCTCTTTTTTTCTAGAGGTTGAAAGTGTTCACAAGAGATACACGAAGCCTTTTTAGAAACTGAGCAGGCAGTATAGAAGTTGAAGTCAGTGAGTGATGCAGACTCTCCTCATGTTTGAGATGATTTTTCCCTGCTTGTCTGTAGCTATTGCTGCTGGGAGGGAGGTTCACTCAGGGTGAGGCTCCACTGCTCTGACAGCTTCTGTCCTGTACATCATCAATTCCCAAGACAGTCTTTGCAGATTGCTGACATAGCACACCACAAATAAACTACAACACCCTTAATACACACTAAAGACTGTTCCACAAGCAAGTCATTCAAACATCACTGCTACAGCTTCCTTTTCCAGCTAATATTACCTTATTTTGAGGAATAATTTAAGCTTAACAGCGTTAACAAAAAAGTCTTGCTGAGGCCAACTTTTAAACCATCCAAGATATCCACCCTGAATTACTTCTTGATAGTTAAATGAAGCTTTAACCACAAATGTAGCTCTCCCTCAATCAGGTTAAAGGATTAGACTTCCAAATCAGTAAGCAGGCACTGTCTCCTCTCCTCTTACTCTTTTCCCAAGCAAATAAATAATCTTTCTTGAGCAGGCCAGTGGCATTAAATGTAAAGCAACACATCAAAGACTCAAGTCTGCACAAAACATCCTTCTAAACCATTAACTGTCTGATCCTGCAGCACTTAAAGGAAGGGTCTCACTGATGTCAGCAGGGTTCTGAAGAGCAGTGATTTGTTTTGTTTCAACATGGACCTAAGAACAAAGTCTTTACCTTCTTGGCAACAGCAAAAAGTGTTAGAATTGTCTTAGAGCTTTTCAAAGCACCTGTAACAATTTTCAGTAGTAGGATTACTAGACGTTCATGTTATTAAATGTAAGTTTCCAGATTTTGCCTTCTTGGGCATTTAGTTGTGCCAGTTTTCAGGATGGTTATAAAATATCCTACAAAATTACCTACAGCACAGATCAGGAGCCTGGCAAGGCAGCCAAGTGGCTGTTGTAATTTACAGGGTTGGATGAAGACACCTCCCAAAACTTGGGGAGCACATTCAAGTTGCTCCAAAGCTTAAGAACTAAATATTTACCAAATTATATTTTTGTTCAAATCTGTAACTTTCATGTGAAAGAATGGTAGTGGTGTTGTTTAGAAGTTGAAACAGTCATATTCTATCAGTTAAAAAATGCTCTGGATCAATGCTATGACACGCACCTCGCTACATTTTTACATACATGGTACTTTACCATTCCAGACCTGTTTTGCAGGAATTAAGCTGTGCCATGTGCTCTGGGAAGATGCTGCTGGAGCAGGGAAGTTGAACCAGATGACCCACTGTGCTCCCCTCCAACCTGACCCATTCTGTGATTGTGGAATTCCCTTTGAGAGCATCTGAAAGTCTGGTCTCTCTGATGAGCTCCACTCATTAAGCAGAAAGATATGGTGGAATAAAACTTTAATCCTGAGCTTTTTTAACAACTTCTTCACAGAAAAAAATTATTAAAAAATTTAGCTGGAACAGTTGATAATCAGCTCTCCAAACACTCAAATACTAATGTATCACCAAATAGAGAAGCTATGTTGGGACAAAATAAAATCAATTCCAGCAAGCCTAGTGCAAGATGAAAGCAGATGACCTGACAAATTATTAATACAAAAGAAACCATTCTTCTACAAGAAAAATGAAGCAATCAACATGTGCATCTCATCCAGGGAAGACTATTCCAGCTTCCAGCTGGGGCCAATGGATCAATAAACAGTTCTCTTGACTCAGAACTTACATCAACCGTCTGTCAGTTTAAACAGGCAGGTGTTAAAGAGCAGCCTCCCTCCAGGGTTTGTAGTTTGGACAATCTCAAACATTGGCTATTTCCATGTTTCCATTAACTGCAGTAATTCAGGATCAGAACTGCAAAAGGATAGGAAGTGTGCAAGGAAGTTGTGTTTTTTGGGCGTGAGGCAAAGAAGGCATCATTGGCAGTGCAGGCAGGGTGAGCAAAAGGCATGACAGAAATGTAGTCACCAAATTTCATTAGAACATCCTGACCCTTTCAGAAACCTCACTGCAACAGTTTGCCTGTTTTGCTCCAGAACAGCTCTGTGGGAATTGTCACGAATACAAACTAATCTGAACTACGAGTCCTTTCATTTCTTACAAACTTTCTTACATTTCCTTCAGAGAAAATACTTGAGATGATAGAAAACCAGATTAAAAACAAAGAATAAGCATCATCAACATGACCTCATTTTGATACTAAAGCTAAACAGCATATTTTAGTATATACTCAAGTCTATTAAGCTGTTCTTCTTCAAAAGTATAAAAGTTTCTCACTAGTGCTGGTAAGAAACAAAAAGTAAAAATAAATAAAATAGCACAAACAGGTATGGTCAACCTATGGTTTAATTGAAAGCCTACTAAAACCAATACAGAATAAGCTAAACACTGAATTGCTAAAACCCCTCACAGATTAAAAACCCCAGGAACCAAGTGGTAACGATCTACGTTACCACGTGTCTTAAGGTTACTTCCTATTTGTATTTTTGTGCCCAAAATAGGAAAGACTGGGTGCACCCCAGATGAAAGCTTGTTCAACAGACAGTCCTCATGCTGCACTGACAGCATTCTCTATTGGCCCTTTCAAATGTGATTGAAAGAGAAAGAATTTCATCTGCCTCTGGATGAACTCACAGTGACAATACCTAAAATGCAGGAAAAAAACCTGATGGAGAGTCCCCAAGGGTTTATCCATAGGTGTGGAATGGAAGGAGTGTAGAAGATTGCATTATTTTTTACATAATTTATAATACTTTAAACACTGGTCTCATAAATATACTATGAACACTTTACACATGCCAAGAAATTAAAAGCTTTCCCCAAAAACCTGTAGGTCTTATCAGAACCACTGGCAGCATCTGTTTACAGCATCTCTTTTTAGTCAGTAACCACTTAATTTAGTCAGAACTACAGGTAGGTTTCCTTCAACCAACATCTTAATATTAAAAAACTTTTGAGAACAAAAAGATGCCTATGAGCATATCAATTTGCCTTAAAGTGATTACAGTCAGCATGAAAGAAAGATTGTCTGTGGTTTAATATCTGTTGCTTGTGTCCCCACCCCCAGAGCATATCATCTTTAAATAAAAAGTGCAAATGGGATTTGGGGACTGGATGGACTGATTTACCTACTATTTATCTTCAGTTGCTTATTCTGTAGCCATCTCACACCAACTGTCCCATCACACTTTGGATTAGCTACACTTAGATTTAAAATAAGGCTCACTGAAGAAAAGGAAGAAATGACATCTAACTTCCAGACTCCTCCCACCCTGATGTCCCACAAAAGTGCTCATTTCCCTTTTTACAAAAAAAAAAAACCCCAAACCTCCTCAAACCTTGATTAGAAAACTATGAAACGTTTCAGTTCTACCACCCATATAGTCACCTTCCTGTCAGGCAAGGCCAAAAAAAAGTGATGACGGATTCCCTTTGAATGCAAGAGCCACCACACGGCATCGCGGCTGCAGTCCTGTCTGCCAGCGTGCGGCTGTCGGATGAGCTGGTCCCTTTTTTTTGGGGGGGACCCTGGGTGTGTGAACACCAGCAGATAAAGATCTAAGACTGAGAATACAAACCCAACGTGAACTTATGAACTTCCAAGACCACCTACTGTAGGAACAAGTTTGACTTTCTAAGGGGGTCGGTCAACAGCAGCTGCGCTTCGTCACCGATGGCTGCCTCCGAAGTTTGAAGCCCTTCCCGCTGGACGGGGGGTTGGTGTCGGTCGATGGAATTCTGCGACCTACAAGGAGGCAGGAAAGGAAATTTATAGCAAATGTTATACTTGAAACCAATTCTAAGCACTCAATGTATATTTTGTGTATAAAGATGCGCCTTCAATTAGCTGTGTGACATTAGGGATGGCATTCCTGCCTAACAGGATGGCAGCAGGAGTCTCCACCGTGTCTGCACAAAGGAGGAGCAGAGGCAGTTCAGAGCTAATTTAGCAGCGTTTACTCTTCAGGCTCATCTAGACCTGGCCAGCTGAGCTGTAAAAGCACTCAGAGCACATACTCTGCAGGATGCAAGGCCATCTGGAATACCTTCATTGAGAACTCCCATCCTGACCCATATTTCCACAGATCACCCGCACCGGGCTTAGCACCGAGGTGCTTGTGGAGAGAGCAGCTTTAGTCATCTCATCAGTCTTTCAAATGGACTATTCCTGGTTGAGTATTCCTTTCTGAGCAGGATTTATGATTTTTTTTCCCCATGTGATTTATTCAAGATCAATTTTAGAGAGCAGCTATTAAGTCAGTAAATCAGGAAGCCAATCTACAGCACATACTTTTTACATCAGCTTCAATATATTCAGCTGTTTAGAAAGACCTATTTTTTTTCCTAAGTCTAATGTTTCTGTAGTTAGCCCTCTTTTCACAAGCAGGCTGATGTACCTGCACATTGGTGTTGCTACTTGCCACATATCCCCCAAATAATATTGCATGGAATTCACTTTGGAATACTGTCTGCTTTTTATTCACAAACATAAAAAGTATCATTGTTGTCCCCACCACAAATGAGACAGAAAAGATTTGCAATTTAATATAAAAAAACCCCAAGATACCACAAAAATACTTGTGGAAAATCCACATGCAATAGTTGCTATTTCTCATGCAATAATTTGGCATTTATGAATTCTTCTGTTTTTAAAAATGCACTTTTTTAGACCAAGTACAAACACTAAGAGCAAGAACTTAATTCCTTTTCTCACATGTATAAAGTCTGGATCTTCCTCATGCCATTTCTTTTCCCCTCCATGACCTTGGAAGTACTAATTGAAACATTCAGTAACAGACATAGTAAGATGAGACTGAATTCTGACATGAGTGCCCTGCTTGCTATTTATCCAACAGCATCACAGTAGGCTTAAGATCTCTAGAAGGAATATTTAGAGGTCATTAGATGACCAAAAATTCACGCAGCTCATTTTGCAGTTTGTATTCATGTCTGATTGCAGAAAAATTAAGTCAGTATACTCACACCTCAATAGCACAAAAGTAATAAAGAAATCAAATTTCTACTTGAACTTGTTGCAGAAGAAAGTATATTAACTGTTTCAATACTTACTAATTTCTATAAAGAGTTCATTAATGTTTATTGCATTTTTCGCACTTGTCTCTACAAATATTGCATGAATGGAATCTGCATAGTCTTTAGCATCTTTTTCCATGACTTCTCTGGAAAAACAAAGCAAAGAAAAAACCATGAGTGCAAAACCCCCCTCATTATTCAAAACCTTAAGGGATAGATTAGGCTTTTAAGTGTCTCCTGTAAAGGGTATTTTCTATTTTACCTGTCTGGCATCACAGTGCTGAAGTGATGCTCATTCTTTACTCTGTGCTGTCTCCCTGCCTTGAGGTTTGAGCACAATCCTAAACTAAGCAAGGCCTTAATCCATCTGACAACACTGCAAAGGTTTTGTCTTGAGTGCTCTCAGTGCAGGTCTGCAATCAATTGTTCTGGGGTGTGTTACACACTCACCAGCTTTAGATGTGCTGACACGATCCTAAAGCATTAATTCCAAAGATCCAGAGCATTTCCTACAACTGTTTACAACTCCAAGTATCTCCCAACACTGCACAAATCATTAGGGCAGTATTTATTTTGCATGAAGATGTAGCTATAAAGAGGAACATCTTTATACTGAGCACAGAACCACAGAGCCCAGCAGTGGAATAGTTATTCTGCACCCCAAAGTAGGCAAGTTGATAATGAAGAAAGTTCCTTAAACAACTTGAAAAAACCAAACCCTAATAGGTGGAGAGAGGTCTGAACTATATGTTGTTATCACTTGACATACAATTTCTGCAAAACACAGGCTACTTTCAGTAATGAGAAACTTCAGAATATCAAGAGCACACACTGATCAGTGACTCAGATATTGCCTCTGACTAAAGCACAAGGAGTCTTGCTCATTAGCTTGAATAATAATGTTTACATAATTCATGATTGCCACCTAAGCACCAAGAAATGAGTGTCAATCTGAATACTGTTCCAAGGAGTTTTAAGCTGTATGTCCTTCAAGAGACATGCTACTTGTAACAGAAGTTACTAGAGCTCACTAGCTGACTGCTATATATTAACAATTTGTAAAACTATTCTAAGAACCCCCTTTGCAGTGGTTCTTTAAACACAGAACCATCTGTCTCCTTTGAGACACCAGCTATGGTACCTTTTCCAATGAAATCTAAAACCAAGAAGTTTACACACACCTTCTTTCTGAATTCTGGCTTATTAAACCAGGACATCAATAAAAAAAGCCTTCTTTTGTTTTTAGTACATGCCTTCTTGAAAGTTTGGCTGTTCATAAAATTTCTCAAGAGCTTTTCCCGCTCCCTGCAACTATTTTGGCCACAGCCAATTCCACCCCAATATTTGAGCAGGGAAGGAAGGCACCTGAACAAGCAAGTCAGAAAAACCTACACAATGCTTTCCAACAGGCTTGATATTTTTCCTAACAAAATGAGGTGCTACAGACTGACAGGGGCACTTCTTACAGAGTGAGGTAAACAGCTTCTATTACACTATAGTTTCACAGGCAGTTTAGGTTTGTGTAACTTGGCACTGCCACCAGAAAAGGTAATCCTGTCTCCCAGTAAACTGCTCATTCCTAACCCTGCTATCCCCACACTGTTATGCCAGCAAGTGTTCATGGTGTGAGAAAGATAAATACACTTGGATGGGTTCTCTTTTTATTTTTTTTAAGGGGTTAGTTTTAATCTGGATCCATTTTACAGTCCCATTTACTGCCAATCACACATCTACTCACAGCAGCACTGGGGAGGAAGTGGGCAAGACCATCCAAGGGCAGCCTAACCACATCTTCTGACAGTAGAAACAGCTCAAATCCCCTGTGAAACTACAGTGCTAGAGCAAAACAGCTTAAATTGTTCTGTAGCTTTCAGCTGCTCTGAAATCCTAAAACATTTAGCACTATGGGCTTAAGGGAAAATCTCCAACCTGACAACAGTTATTTACCTCACATCATTGAGATCACACTTATTTCCTGCAATAGCTACAACAATGTTGGGAGGTCCGTGCTGGCGAAGCTCTTTAACCCAGTTCTTTAACGTTGAGAATGTTTCCTGATGTGGAAAAAAAAAAAAAAGACAGAAGGAATTATGAGTCAGAACTGGCCCATGACATAGAAAAAAACCCCAGAAATTGTAATGCTGGATAAGGATAAATTTCTTACCTCTTTTGTGATGTCATACACTATAATGGCTGCTGCTGAGCCTCTGTAATACATCGGGGCTAAAGCACGGAACTGAAAAGAGAGAGCAGACAACATGAACATCACCTTCCCCTGACCTCCAGGAGTTCATTACCATCACCAGCACTGCTGAAAACTGGCTTTAAAGGTCACATGAGTGGAAAACCTTTCTTTACAATTACAGTGACTCTGTGCAGCAGAGCACATCGAGGCCCAGGAAGGCATTGTTCTCCAAAGGGCAGCCAGGAGCTGGTTTGGGGAGCAGCAGCACACCTACTGCAAACAGCAGGAAGTCAAACCTGAGTTTATTCTGACTTGATTAGAATCTCTCACCTGACAGACTGTCAATTATACACAAACTCTTATTTTGACTAGATTAGAATCTCTCACTTAACAGACTGTCAATTATACACAAACTCAACGCTCAACTTTAAACACCAAACAAGGAGAAAAATAGAGCAAGAAGCAAGTTCAATTTTGACTAAGACAAAAATTTCAAGAAAATTAATATATATTAATGCTGATCTGAAATGTCCAGAAGTTAGTGTCAAGCTCTAGCCCATGGATCAGTCACAGAACTCTTAAATGCTAGAAATGCTGGTTTTTTCATAATCTAACTTAAGGTTTTAAGGATTTCACTACAGTTTTTCTCTCAAAAGTTAGAAGCGTGTTTAAAACTAAAAACTGCAAAAGGCCACAACTGTGTGACCTGCTGCAAGTAGAGCTTTAAGGGACAACACTAGGCAGTAAAAGGCTGCAGTAATTTTCTTGTTATTTTCAGAATTAAATCTACAGCAGGTCTATTTGGATGGTTGGCCATTTGCAGGGTACAAACCAGGCCTGCACCCTTGCCCTGAGAGAGTGTTATGAATCCAGGACTGAAAAAAGTCATAAACCACATGATCAAGTTGCATCAAAAGTATCAATGAAACATTCTTATAAACACTGTGATATTCTGCCAACTTAAAAAAACCCCAAGACAACTAATCTAGCAACCAAAACTCTCCATCAGAGTACAGAGTGAACTGCATATATTGCTCCCATATAAGCACATTTAGAACTTTTGTGCATCTTATTACTCAGGGTAAAAATAATGAATTGGATACAGTTTTTCATAAAGGCTTATTCAGTTCTAATAAAATATCAATTTCCTTTTGCTTAGTGCAGTTCAACTGAGAGCAATATTATAAATCATAAAAATCTTGCTATAAAGCAGAATTCCAGACCATTTACATTTGGCTCTCAAATTCTGTTTTGAAAATAGGATTTTGAACACAAAGTTCAGAATATAAAAATATTTAATAGTGAGAAAGGGAAACATGGGCAGGCATTCAGTTCACGTTGGGACATAATCCCTCTCTCCCTCCTAAGCACTAAAATGTAAAGGGAAACATATTTGGTAAACCACCACTTGGACTGGTTGCAACCTGGCTTTTTGATTATTTGACTATTTACATTGGGAATAAACCAACTTTCACTTGCTGATTTTGTATTACTCTCATTTCCTGTCTGCTAACACTTAGATACTTTTTTCCACCTTAAGAGCAGTCGGCAGATAAAATATATTAACAAAACAGATGTTACCAGAAACAGTGAATTTTCCTTTTGCAATATTTCCAAAGACTTCAGCTTGCCCTCCAGCCTCCAATTCATGTTCTGACAGAATTGTTAAGGCTACATAATGTAATTATCCAGAGAAACTCAAAATTGTTAAGAAGGCAAAAATCCTAATTGCTGTAAATAACCCCCTATCAGTTTGAGTCAGTGTAGAAGAAATGAGGGAAGAAATAAGGTGTGTGTTTAGGGCAATGAGCTGTGGGAAGTAAATTGGTGCCCATTCCCATCTCTGATCAGCCACCCCTGAGAACAAGGGAGTGCCCAGAGCAGTGTAGCACTAGTTGCTGCTGGGCTTTTGAAATGGGAAATAGCAAATGCTCCTCAAGAAGCCAGGCCTATGAATTCCGTGCGTTCCGCATCACAGCTCAGCAGAGACATCCTAGTTCCAAGAATGGTGTGGATGTTTCTGGTATTCCAGATCACCACGGAGGAGATCCCTTCCATAATTCTTTGTCAGATGTGTTGCATGACCAGAAAACTCTGGTACAGATTTCAGGGCAAGGTGGGTATGCAGCTCATTTATGACTGGCAGTGAGTGACAGTGCTGTCCTGTTCTGGACAAAGAAATACCTGTGAAGATACTGCATCATTTCAAAGTAAACATCCTTGCTCACATTCCCTGGTTATATTGGGGTTATATTCCTTGGTTATATTGGGGTCTCACAGTTAAGTTCTCTCAGGAATGGAACATGAGCTTCACAGCTATCACAGCTCTTGGGTCAGAGCCCTGTAAGACCTTTCCTTTTTTTGATTTTAATAAAGATATCGTTCAACTCGTACAGAAGAAAATTAAAGAGGTATCACTCAGTCTAAAAATAGACAGACCAGGAACATGCTGGTCATGTACAGAGATGCTTCCTCAGATTGCAGTGAGCTGAATCCAAATCACCGTGTCCTCCCGTTCCTTGCAAACAGTGGACAGGATGGGATTGCTGATATGTAATGGATGTTTCCTGCCAAGCTGTGGCAGGCATGTTTACAAAGCTTTCCAGTTAAGAGGACCAACCTCTAAAAATTCAGACTCTACCTCTCAGAATATCACATTTCAGCCTCAACATTCCCAAATGGGGCTAAGATGTTCACTTAAGACAAACTATTTACAGCCAATGCTGACTGACTGCTAGTAATGGAAGGACTCGAGATATTTTTGATAACACGGATACTCTTGGACATATTCCTGGGAAACATCCCTGACAACATAAGTTTGCTTTATATGGTGCTGTTGGAAGGAAATGAATTGTCATTCAAAATCTACAGCACTGAAATGCAACACAAATATCCTTGAGTTACTTTCTAGCCACCAAGGCTGTTATCAAGGTAAAAAGCTGGCAAGGCAGTTCCACCAGGAATCCAAAAGTGACTCTGCACAGGGATGACAGAGCCTTTACAAGGTGTTTGTTTGTTTGTTCCTATTGAGGAGTTGTTTGTTTGGGAGATGTTTTGTTGGGGGTTTTTTTGGGGCTCTGTTTCTCAAGCCAATCCTGAAAAATAGTAAAGCTGCATTTGCCAGCTGTTATCCTGAAATAATAACCCAACCTTTGTTACAGTTAACTCACTCCTAAATAAACTCATCAGGAGTAATTGGCACCTGCCAGTAGTTAACTTGCAGTCAACAAACTGCAAGAATAAGCACAGCTAATACAGCTGTTGTGATTTCTACCACTGTTACTAGTAATCCATAAACAAGTAAGTTCACTAGCAAAGTTGCCCTTTAAAATTCCAAGTAAAAATCATGCAAATTAATTAACTGGGTTTTCATTTGACTACTCATTTTCTTGAGAGCTGTTATTGCCTCCTCTCAGAACTGTGCACACTGCAAAGATCAAAACCCCAAACTACCAAACTGAAATTTAAATTACAAACCAGATTCCTTTGACACAGCTTCTAACACCATCAGATTTGATCAGTATTGTGATTGCAGGGGCAGAGTTGAAAAGCAACCCAAACTCTGGCCACAACTTTCACCACAGGTGTTGACTCTACGTACCCGCTCCTGTCCAGCTGTATCCCAAATCAAGAATTTATGCAGCTCATTCTGATACTGTACAGTCTTGGTCATAAATGAGGCTCTGGAAAAAAAACCACCATAGTTTATGTATACATCCTTAGAACATTCATTACCACCATGAGCTTTCAGAGAGGTTTACATTCCAATAAAAGTGCCTTCCCCACACATACCCACACAAACTGAGAGAGTTTCAGATAAAAAACGCTGAAATTCATGAGGATGAAATTTCCTTTCTGAGCCTGAAATTCAACTAACAAAACGCAACAGGAATGCCAATTATAAGCTTTAGTTATTAACAAGCTTTTGATAAAACCACAGGATGTATGACCCAAAGAACCCAGAAAGGTCAGCCTTTTAACAATATTCTCCCTAAATGAAGGAATCATCACAGTAAATCAGTGTACACTGGAAACCTCCAGGGGGAAAGAGGTCAAATCCTTCCCTTTGTATCAGCTTTTTCTATCTCTGTACTAACGCTCAGGTAAATGTTGGTATGTCCATACTTGGGAATAAAATATGGGAGATTTGTATCACTACTGGTATGGGAGATTTGTATCACTCCTGGTAGGTGTTAAGAGGACAGAGAAATCAATAATGAGTAACCTGCTTGTTGTCTGCACTCAGTGCAGCTCCCAAACCCTGTCTGTCATTATACACTTTAGTTTGCAGAGGCTCTTGGACTTCCACAAGACAAAAAAAAAAATCTCTCCTATTCTCCAGCTGCTTCTCCCCTCGATCAAATTCTAGATCTTTTGCAGTAAAATATTGCAAAGTACTTTGTGCTTTACTTGATCTGCTTTAGATGAATCAGTGTATTTCCCACAAGAACACAAATTCAGAGAACTAATCTTTTACAAGAGGGAGTTCTTTGCTATATCTATTACCTGTAGGCACATTTTTTACTAGAAAAGCCACACAGTGAATTCAAATCCTTGTAGAACTGGAACTATAGGTGACATAGTTATTTTAAGCACGAGACCCTACGTTGTGATCCTGAACACCTTTTGTACGATTAATGCTTGTCACTTGAAAATACTGCAGACTTCCAAACTTGCTTTCCTGTCACTTTTGGACAGGATTCTGAAGGTACTGGAGCCTCTTCCAGCACCCCAACTGTACTTGCTGCACAGTCAGAGTCAGCAGGAGCCTTTCAGCATGATCAACAACATTAAATGCCCAAGACTCAAGTTTATCTTGGATCTGAAGTACCACCAGGGCACAGATTTTAATGATGTTCCTGACACTTTTGTATTCAATACAACTGGAATCTTTGGACATGTTTCAATGCTATAGGAGGACAAATAACTATCTACATTTAAAAAAAAGGGAAAGGGAGCAGTTACACAATGCTTCCAACTGTTTGGAGGTAACTTTCTCCCCATTCCTTAAGCCCAGCTCGTTTGCCAAATAGTACATCAGTCTCCAAAGTTGATTAGTCTTTCAAGAAGCCAAATATAAGGTTGCAGAACCCCTGCAAAGGAAGGGTCTAATTGCAATGCATTTCAACACCATTAACTAGCTGATGTATTTCTGCACTGAGTAAATGAAAACAAAGTGATAGGAGTATCTCTTGTAAAGCACAGCAGAAACTTCCACGTCCTTAAGACTGCTGCAAAATAAGCACCAAATCTGAATTCTCTGGTCAACATGGAAACAGTTTCCTAAATCATTGATTCTCACTGAATTTATCTTACTCGGTTCCAAAATATCCCTGTACAGTCAATATGAACTGAACAGCTGTGTTGCTGTAATTCACATCACAACTAAACATCCCAAGTGGTAGCTGATAACAGAGGTTAAATGTTGCTTGAAATTCTTTGCCCATTGGGTCAACAAAAGCCTCCAAACGAGTTATCCCTGATGACTTTTAGTAGGAATAATGTCTGGTTTGTTACTAGATTTCCTTGCTGCTTCTCCCAGCCAAGAAGGCTCTGTAACTACCTGAACAAAATGTACCTGAAAGCAGTTTGATGCTCATAATTCTTTTTTGATGCTGTAATGAAAGACTAGATATTCTGCAGTACCTAGAGAGAGATACTGGTTAAATGTGTCCTCAACACCCTGAGAGGACAAAAGTCGCAGAATTCTGACAGGGCTTCTACAGCTGCTCATGTTTGAACCTTTGTGATGAACATTCACAACAACAAAGTGGGATTGCTCAGATAGTTCCAAGAGGAATGAAAACAGAACAGGAAACAAGATTGTGTCTCACGTCATGAACTCAAACATGTATCCCATGAAGTCAAAACATTCTCAGCTTTAGTTTTGTAAGATGCTCAAAACTCCTCTCTAATCCTTAGTTTTTTCTTTCTACCTACTAGTCTCAAACAGGAAATAAAAGCAAGGTCTAAAATAAATTTCAAAGTTAACCTGCTTAAAGTTTTGGTTCTGTGTATCTTATTGGAGCTTCACACAACCCCTGCATTTGGGCAGATTTTGATTCATTTATACCACAACAGCAAACTACCAAGATACCAAGTCCTCAGACAAGGGAATGATTTTAAGACTGGTAGAAGACAGATTTTGAGTCTGTCACTTCAATCAAGTGTACTAATCTCAGTACTGTCATTAAACCAGTGAAGGAAAATTCTCTTGTACACACCAGCCTCCTCACCACAATGGCTAACACCTTCCAACAGCACCTGAACTCTCTACACAGCGACAGACATTGCCCTGGGAAGACACATGCAAGGGATTTCTTTGGATTCCTGCCTTCAAACACAGAGGTGCTACATTGGAGGGAGGAGAATAAAAGGGAAAAAAAAAATCAACCCACACAGCAGTCAGCAAATCACCAGATCAAAACAGACTCTGGAGGAAGGACAACAAGATTTGATGAAGTTCATTCCAAAGGCTGCTGCTGTTAACAGGGAAATTTAAACCAAAGCTTCCCACAGAACATCTGGCAATTCCATATCATTAGGGGTGTAAGGGGAAAGAGAGAGATCATGGGGAGCCCAATATTTTAGGACAGGATGAGACACAGCTGATGTTTATCAGCAGGATTTTTTCTGGTCAGAGCTGCAGTGAGCCCGTGTGACACCTGAGACAGGAAGTTGCACCGACACCCCCACACACTCCTGAGCATCAAGTGAAGTGTGTCCTCCCCTAAGCCAAGGACTGCTTCTGATCAAAGCAGGCCATAAGACACTTGAAAACCAAAAAGAAAGACAGCAAAAGAAATAAAAAGGTCCAGCTACTTCCTACTGCCCTTCCTTCTACCCATTCGAAGATTCAAGCTCAGTAACGTTGCTACTCTGAGGCTCAACTTATAACACCCTTCTCACCTGTGAGACCAACTGCACAAACAGTTCCACCAGTTACTATTGTGTGTGCATTGCACATGGATGTGCAACATTGGAACTAATTCCTGGAGAGATCTACAACCTAAATTAGTATGTTAACCACCTTCAAAACCTAGGAGACTTGTAAATGTACTTGAGTATTTAAAAAAAATAAATTAAAAACCGTGTAGTTGCATAATAATCAGAAGTTGAAATTTAGAGGTAGCGCATAAGAAAAGAGTGTTGTCCCTTTAGCAAAAGCATCTACAGTGTAATTTATTCACTGTTAGCTTAGACAAACAATAAAAAATGGGTCCAGATCTTACAGATGAACATGTGAGCTTCACGAGTGCTGAGAACACTCCTACGTGTCCTAAGGCAGCTCAGGAGCTTCATTAAGGCTGCAGTCATGTTTATTGCCACATTTAGCTGCCACACACGAAGAATCCTCAAGTGATCTACTCAGATAATTTCACTTTATTCATGAATAAATCACATCTGCTTTATTCGGTTTCTTACCCTATTGTTGGGTTGATGTTGGGATCAAAGCTATCTTCTACAAACCTCCACACGATACTTGATTTGCCCACACCAGTGTCCTAAAAAAAGAACAGAAACAGTTGAAAGTGACATTAGTTACTATAAACAGATGATATTTTGTCCTCAGATCTTGCAGAACATTGTGATAATATATTCCTGCCGAGAATCTCAGAGAAATCAGATGATTAAATACTTCAAGTACTATATTCATTTAGTAGAAAAAGGAAAGGCCTGCGATAAATCACAGTTTTCTAAATGAAATTGCTACAACTTTTCATGAAGGACTATAAAAATCTGCATTCACACTTATTATTTATTATTCAAACTTTTCTTTTCCAAAGTTATGCACAACTTGCAATTGAACAGCAACAGGGAAAGACCATTATTAGTAAAATACACAGCAACTGAGTATGGCTTGGCAGGATGGAGGACCAATAGAGCACATGGAATTATACAAGTGTGACACATGCATTTAACCTCTGACTAATGCTGTCCCACCCTGCTTAATGAAAGACTTGAAATTTCTTCTGTGACACACCTGAAACATGTTACTAATGCAACTCTACAAATGGTAGAAGAGGAAACATAACATGAAAATTCTGGGTCCTGTATGTTTTCGCACCACTGATCCCATGGTTAAAAAAACAGATATATAGAAGTCATAACTAGAACTGAAATAACTCAGTAAACTCTTCTCAGTAGAAGATGGGCATCTTAAATTGTCATTTAATTAATACATTCGAAGACCAACCTTTTGCTTTACATCTCCTGAGTTATTAAAGTTTTAATGAAAAAAAAACCCTGAGGAAGAGCTTCACTGAAAATGAAGTTGTACATTATTCATATGTTTTTTTTGAATCTTCTGAATATTGCAGTAAATTTGGGTGCAGTACATATGACTGTGTTCATCCTGTCAAGCTGTTTTCCTCTCGAGGAAAAACATATTATCCCAGTTCTTCTAAAATACAATATTTTGTATTGTTTGCAGTCTTATGAAGCAGAGCAAACCTTAAACAGAGAAATTCAGATGTGGCTCCTGGCTCTGGGAGTTCAAGGACCAGTTTTCCTGGGTGCTTATTCTCCTCCTCTTACGTGACAAAAGGCTTCTCAGGTCGGGTGGACACAAACAGCAGTTACCCCAAATGCCTTCGTAACGCAAAGGGCAAACAAACACATAATTTTCCCCTCTGAAGGTCAATGTAGCTATTTAGAAGCAGAAAACTCTCGCCCGACTCTGTTCAACACAGGGTTTCGATGCAGGTGGTGGCACCTCCACCTGCTCAACGAGAGGCTCCCTGACTAAACCAAGACTAAATTCACAGCCTTGAATTCTTCTGCTTCAGTTTGCACCGCGACTCCTTCTTCCCCTACCTGCAAGGCTTCCAAGCATCCGTATGTCCTTAAAATAAAAGTTCAGGCCCCTCCCTCTCTCCCACCACTTTGATTTCAGGTGCTTCTATTTACCTTGCGAGCTTCAAGCCCGGAACAGCTCGTGAGGAAGAGGGAAGCACACGCTGGATGTTCGTGCTTCCTCTCTCATTTTTAAAAGGAGAACACGGGGAAAAAAGGACCGGTAGTGGGGGCTGGCAAACACCACCCCGGAGGAGGGGAAGGCCCGCTCCCCTCAGAGGGATGGGACGAGGGGCACCCTCCGCCCAGGGAGCGGATCCCCGCGGCCGGAGCCTCTCCGGGCTCTGACAGAGGCTCCCCACCATCACCGCGGAGGCTCTCCGGGCTCTGACAGAGCCTCTCCCTCCCGCTCCCACCCTCCCTTCCGCCGCCCCACACTTACCCCCAGAAGGCAAACTTTGAGCTCCCTCAGCGCCATGGCCGGGCGGGCTGCGCCTTCAGCGAGCGCCTGAGACGCGGCCCAGCTCGATCATCGCGGCCGCCCCGCGCCCGCCCCGGTTACCCGCGCCCCGCGCTCCTCCTCAGGCTGCGCGGCCGCGCCGCCATCTTGGGCGGCCGCCGGAATCCCCGCCCGCGCCCCCCGCCCCACTCTTCTTCTCCTCAGGCGCTGAGGGGCCGCTCGACCCCCGGCAGCCGCGGCTCGTTCAACCCGGTGGCGTTTCGGGGCTGACCCGGCGGCAGGAAGCGCCGGCGGCTCCTCCCTGTGCCCTCCCGCTCCTCCTCCTCCTCGCCCATGTCCATTCCAAGATGGCCGGTAAGTGGGGCCGGCAGGCGGGCGGGCGGCTCAGCCGGGGCTGCCCCGTCCCTCCGAAACCAACCCCCCTGGTATCTCTCTTCTGTTTTTCGTTTGTAGGGATCCCTTTGTATTTTGTGGATTTGCAGGATGACTTAGATGATTGTGAGTAACTGTTTTTTTATTTTTCCGCTCCCCGTTCAGGCCCCCGCTCCCACCCTGGGGTCCTCCTGCTGCCCTCTTTCCCTCTCCGCATTTTCACCCAGGTGAGGGCGAGGGGAGGATGGTGAGGCAGTTCTGGCAGGTGAAGGTGTACAGGGTGTTAGGACCATCCTCGCTGGTTCCAGGGGCCGCAGGGCTCGGTGTAAAGAGCAGCTCCGGCAGCTCCGCGATGAGCCTGGAAAGGCGCACGGGTGGCTCGGGGGAGCAGCCCCGCTCCTGTGGTCGGTGGGAATTAGGGAATTGACTTTCCAAGGCTGTAGAGGCTGCTGAGGACGCGTGTTCAGCTGTTCTGCATCCCCGGGATGTGCTGCGAGTGCACCTCGGGATAAAGGGAACAATCGCCGTGTGCGCTGCGATTGGGTCGCACAAAGCCGTGGTTTTGGGTTCAGTGCCCTGTCGAGGGTCCCAGGGCAGGGAACAGCTCCATCCCAAGCCGGGGTAGTCCAGGGCTGTGTTACAGAAGAGTCGGACACCTGTCAGACCCTGAGCACGGCTTGGTAAGCGCTGTGATTTAGGAAGATAAAGCCTTGACTAACAATGATAACGAACTTGTATGGCTTTAGAAAGCAGCTCTCTTTGTAGGGTGGTTTTATTGGCACTTCGGATGCTGGATTGACTTTTCTCTTAAAAAGAAATGAAAAAATGATACTTGTACGTGTTTCTTGTGAGAAACTGTATTTGTTTATCACAAAACCGTTATTGTTTAATAGTGCTTGAAAACGTGTAACAGATTTATGAAGAAGATGGTCTTCAGAACGCCAGGGGAAATGCTGGGATACAAGTGGGATCCCAAGTCTTCCATTGGGAAGATGTGCAGGGATGTTGCCTCTGTGGGAGGAGGTGGCTCTGTGGGATTCTGTTAGTTGTTGCTCTCAGCCTTTGAGGTTTAAAGTGCAAACAGCAGAAATAAATTCAGACTTGGTAGTGGTTGTGTTATGGGTTTTGGCCTGGGACCAGGGGTGCCCATCCCTAGAAGTGTTTGTTCTGCATTAGTGCTCAGTCTTTGGCTGTTTTGTTGAGACTGTGACACATTTGTCTGGTAAATTGATTAAGAAGTTTGCTTCTAAGGCAAAACTCCAGTTAATAAAAATGTCCAGATAAAGAAGTTTTTGCCATAAGTGGTAATTAATAAGAGAAAATATCAGTTTCAGCATAAGCATATAAATAAATGTGCCTTTTAGAGCATTATTAAAGTCTTATTTTATGATTTAAAATACTCTTTGATTAAGTTCATTAATTTGATAATGCAGTTAGAATTATGGAATCAAAAGCTGTTGTCTCTGTGTTGTAGCAGAGTTCAGGGGTCCCATCTGAGATATTGTTGTGCTGATCAGTGACTTAGGCTAGCAAAGAGTTCATGATGTGTTTTAGGAAAACCTCAGTGAAATAAATCACTGGCACTGGACTTTTACTTTCTTAACTAATTTGGTGGAAGTGTCATGCACACTGAAGATTGAAACAGAGTCTGGAGGATTACTCTGAATGTGGCAAAAGGCTGTAGTAAAACCTGCCTAAGTTCAAGTGCAGTTTTAAACTTGTTTTCTCTAAGATGAGATAATGGATCATCTGGAAAAATAATTAGCTTATTTATGCCCTTTGAACATTTAAAAAGAAAGTATTTAAAGAATTTGTTTTTCCTTCTACAAACACCAGGAGGGAAAATGACCTCCTTGAGCTCATTAAATGGTTGCACTCTGCACTGGTATTTACTGGTTTGTGTTGTGAAATGTTAATAGTGGCACTGGGAGATGACATTGAGTTGCACCCTTAGGTCCTGTGACCCTGAGTTTCTTACAGGCTCTAAGCAGCTTTTGAGTCTGGGGCAAACTGAGACACAGTGAACTCGAGTTCAGCTCTGGATACTGGCACATTTATTCCTCCTCAGAGGTGGACAGATTTCAAACTTACTTGTTTAATATAATTAAATGGAAAAATACTGAATGTTAGATTTACCTGTGAAAGAACATTAGACAAGAAATGCTAGTTCATTATTTGTGATTTATTTCATAGTACTCTGGTGTATTCTGAAACCTGTAAGTACCTATGGCTTCTTTTTTTATGGAAAAAGAAAAAATTCCTGAGAGAAGACAAAATGGATTCTGCCATGATTATTCCTTACTTGTGTGTAGTGAGAGTGTGTGGAAAAAATTTCAGGTATTTAACTCTCCATCTTGAGCATAAGTAATAGTGCTCTGTTTTCTCTCTACCCTTGGAAGCACTGGTATGTGCTTAGGTAATTTAAATGAATAATAGAGCTACTTCACATAGTAAAATTAAACATGTTCATCATGTTTACAAAACTAGTCCCAGGTGTGGTATAGTAGTCAAAGTTAGAATTGGGATTTATTTCATTGTCATTTGAATTGGTAGAAATTCTAAAATATGTGAAGTGAACTAATAAAAGCCTTCATTTTTAAAGTGTTTCTAATTGGGGACAGGTGGGAGCCAGGTGAAGTTAATGACAAGTATATTGATCCTAATTGTTTTCTTGAGCCCTAATAAATCTTTCTTTGTATAGCAGGTGACTAGGCTCAAAAATTAGCTAGTGAGTGTTCAGTCTGTGTGCATTTTAAAATACATTTGTTATAACTGTAGCTATAAGGATGGTGAGAGTCGGGTGTGGATGTGGAGGATTTGTTGCAACCTCAGAAAGGAAATCTGCGATCCCACAGACACTGTGTAACTTCCCCTGAGCTGTCAGGGATACAGAGGTTTCTTCTGAAGCAGCAAATCTGGATGTTCAGGTGCTGTGATTGGGGAAGTCCTGGAGCAGATCGATCCCGGATGGATCCGTGCATTGGAAATTGTTTACACTGGTGCAGAGAAATGTTTTGAACCCGGCAGATCCTTCTTTAAGGAGCAGTGGGGTGGAAATAAGGGTGTCAGTGCAATACATCATCACCACACAAAGCCATGAATAATTAGCAGCTGTTTCTGGCCGTGTAGCTGTGGGTTCACTTGTAGTGCCTGTGTGTACATTTAGGATTTGAACACTTATTCTAATCCCACAGTTTTCTGCTGTTTGAACCCCATTGAGCTTGTTGAGCATGTTGTCTGCATGAGCAGCAGAGTTTGGAATTGCTCTGGTCTTTAACTCACCTGGGTTCTGTGGAGACCTTAAACCAATCTGATTTTTATTTTTTCCCCCCTGAGGACCCAGGTATAACATTGTGCTCCAAATATGTTCAGATAATTTCCTCTGTAAATGAGCCTTATTTCTGAGGATGTTTTGACTCATGTTAAATAATTGGAAAGAAGAGTTTTATATATGAAATAAGATTTTTCTGTTGGAAAAATAGAGGGGTTTTTAACATTAAAAGTGATTTATAATGGGTATTACTGTAGTTTAGAGCCAAAGAATTTGGCTTGTTGTCTTCAGTGCTTTGTCACTCTCAGCACGTGCTGGTTTGCAATATTTCATGCATGTGAGAAGCTGTGTTGGCACATTTTGCATTGATTTAAGTATGATCACAGTTGCTCTGTTTGTGTGAAAGAAGTGTGCATAGTTCTAGGAGGGCTTGGTTGGGACAACTGTAAACCCAGGGCAGGAATATCAGCTACTCCAGTGCCACTCTTTCCATGGAGTTGGTTGCTGTCCATGTTCCTGTATCTGTGGCTGCAATGAGAGCACTGGTGTGATGCTGGCATGTTATTTCACTGTCTCTGTTTTAAGGATGAAGGATTAAAATAAGTCTGACAGCAAAGTTATCCCATTCCATTTCCTTCTCACAGTTTTACCTTCTGCCTGTAATCTGTAATTGTTACTGGATTAGGTGACTCTTGGACTTGGTGAGGCAAATGTAATACTTGGGTAAAAGTCTGAAGCTGCAAATACAAAAAAGATTTAGAACAGAGTATGCTTATGTGGAAAAGTCTGTAGATGATGGATCTGCAGCAGGAAGCTCCCAGCATGTTCCCAAGTATGGTGGTGAAGGTGAAGTTTTTCCCAAAGCTACTGGTCTGATTTAAATATGTGCAACTCGGTAACTACAGTGAGAAAAATGTGCCCTGGGAAGTTGGAAAAAGATATAAGAGTTTGCTGTTTTAAAGCAATACAGTTTGAGAGTTGCTACAACTGTTAAAATTTCAGTTCCTTTTAATGGGACTTATTTTCCCTTTGAATTTGTGGGTCAGTTTGTGGCAATTGTGTGAGCTGAGCCCTCTTAACTCGGAATGTGTGTGGTTACTGCACTCAAAGGGCAAAGTCAAGTGTGTTTAAAGCCAAGGATTTTGACAGTTGAATTAAATATCAAAGCTTAAATTTACAGGGTCATGTGCAAGTGTTGCACTCAACTTCATTAGATACAATTGAAGATTTTTTGGTTTTGGTA
The DNA here is from genome assembly GCF_003984885.1 of Neopelma chrysocephalum. Classification (NCBI taxonomy): domain Eukaryota; kingdom Metazoa; phylum Chordata; class Aves; order Passeriformes; family Pipridae; genus Neopelma; species Neopelma chrysocephalum. The sequence continues at coordinate 4,890,116 of NW_020897781.1, forward strand.
AGCTGTTTCCAGTGATGTTCAAAGACTCTTGAGGAAATAGTTGTTGCTATCATGTATTCCACTGTAACATCTCTTGCTGACTCTTGGGTTTTGTTTTTTTTTTTTGTCTGTTACTTTTCTTGTCTTTCAAGTTGGATTTGAAGATTATGGGCCAGACTGTGATAGCATGAGGATAACAGCATTCCTGGATATCCCTGGACAGGATAACTTAACTCCACTGGCTCGTCTAGAAAAATATGCCTTCAGCGATAATGTCTTTAACAGGTAAGGATACAACAGCCACACCTGGTGATGACTGAGTGCACTGAGGATGTTAAGGTGTCACTCTGTCTTTTATTAATCTCTCAAACACATGCATATTATTATTTCTATTTGAATAACTTTTATATAACATTTCCATGAAAAGAGGTTTTCGTTCTTGATTAAGTTCTCTTGATTCCATCCTTCTTTGGTTGGGATGTAGAATGGTCAGAGGTCTTTTTAAGGTGCCCATTTACATTGGATAAGTTCCCCTTGTGTCCCATCTACATGTTTTTGGCTGGATATTATGGCAATTAATGTTGTTCACTCCACAGGCAAATTATTGCCAGAGGTCTTCTGGATGTCTTTCGAGATTTCAGTAACAATGAAGAAGACTTCCTGACTGTAATGGAAATAGTGGTCAGGCTCTCTGAAGATGCAGGTTTGAAAGCTTTGTTTTGCTTGGTTTTTTTAATTTTGGTAGTTTATTTTACATAAGCTGCAATATAGAAAGTACTGGCATTCAATTTTGAGAGGCAAAGAGGGGACTAAGGAAACTAAATCATCCAACAGCAATGTCTGTCATTGAAAATAAGATAAATTTTTCTCTGCTTTTGAAGTATGTTGTATGATAGATAAGACATTAAATGAAAGGTTCTTACTTAGAATAGGGCCTGAAGTAATATTTTTCAAGAAATTTATTACATCTGACTGTGTGGTGTAGGTGGCACAGAGCAGCTGTGTTAATACCTCATGTGCATGCATTTGTGGTGACTGGGTTTTCCAGCTAGTGCCCTCATTTTATCTGATTTGTTTGGGAAGTCTCTGATGCCAATCTCTGAACTGTGATGATGTATGTAAGGCTATTCCATTTTATTTAGTTTTCCTTGAAGAACAGGCAATCTGTGATGCCCTTTCTATATTTTGATTATTTTCATTTTCCTCTGTTGCAAAAACAAAAAGAAAAATGCTACTTTTTCCTTAAGGTACCTGATCTTAATTTCATACTTACTAATGTAGTTTTGCCTTTCATTTCTAGAGCCAACTGTACGTACAGAGCTGATGGAACAGATCCCTCCCATTGCCATTTTCCTGCAGGAAAGCAGACCAAATTTCCCAACAGCATTTTTTGAATACCTTATGCCCATAGTAGTGAGATACCTCACAGATGTTAACAATCAGGTAGGAAAAGCAGACAATATGAGTTGAGTTGTTGGAAAATTCTGTGTGGTTCAGTGAATTGGAGGCAGGGGAAAGAGATAACAGGAAATTCCATGCTGATTGACACCTGGCTTTTATGTAGTGCTCTGTTGTCAGCACATTTTTCTGTGAGGTCTGATTTTTTATTTAATTTTTTAATACTTTCCTTGGCAGATAATGGGAAACTTAGAGCATTGGCTCAGCAGCACAGGGATGGGGTCTGTTACAGGAGCCATAACTTGCAAATCCTGCTTTATGCTTCATCTTTTGGCTTCTCATCAGAATATGATGAAATGTCATCTAATGATTATATTAAACTGTAGTCTTTATTACTAATTCCTCATAGTCATAAAACTGAGAAGTTTTTTCTGGGTTTGCTTTGTTGTTTTTTTAACTCGTACCTGTGTGTTCATTGAAAAATTGGTTTTTCTTGTGGTTCTTGTATCAGTAAATGTTGGTTTTACGGTGACAAACTGGTTTTGTGTGTTCCTGTGTACAGGTTAGAAAGGCAGGTCAGGAGGCTCTGCTGATATTGCTGGAACAGGATCTTGTGGCTCAGAGTGACATTGAAAACAAGGTGTGTCCCATCCTGCTGGACCTCTCTGCCCCTGACAGTGATGATGAGTACAAGGTGGAAGCTGTGAATGTAAGTTTATAACATTAAATTATAATGGTAATTAAGATGAGGTCCAGGAATAATACTGCCATTAAATAAGCAATCAAACTTTTTGTGTTTATTCTTTAGGATATTTGGATTTTTAGTTTAACACAACAAGTCTTTAATTTTTGTTCTGAATTCTCTCTGAATTCTGAATTCTCTCTGAAGATACAGAGAGACCGTTTTTATACTTCAGAATGCTAAATGATGTCAGAATGGTACCTGAATAACTTTAAAATACAATTGCTCCTTGGCAGCCTTGTTTTAATTCTTCTTAAGATTGTTTTATTCCCCAGCAGTTTCTTTGCATTTGCTCCACCAGGTTTCCCAGTAACACTGTAGATGTGTCAGTGATGACCTCTCTGAGTTCTGAAGTGTTATGAAAAAAACATTGCCTGGTGACTTTATGGAAATCAGTTGACTCCACAGAAAAGTGCTGGTGTGTAATTACATTTCAGCATGGATATCTGACACTTGACCTGTAAAATATTTTACCAGCTAGATTTTCCTCTTCCTTGTTTGGGAGTTGGGAATTGCTTAGGCAGTTTTCCAGGATGACATCTGAGCACCAGATGCCTTTTAGGAGTTGGAAAATTTGTAGGAAAGTCCTTGAATGGTGTTTTCCTTCGTTCTTATTTAGCATTCTGTTAAAAAGGCAAATATTTATTCCTAGAAAGGAATAAAGCTTATTTTTTGTGGAGGTAGAAAGCTCCAACATTTTTGGAAAAATAAAAATAGATGAGTACTGTTAATCTGACAACACTTGTGTAAGCATTAAACTCCTGTTGCTGTGGGCAGAGCAGTTGAGTAGGAAGGTGCATGGGAGCCCCTTGCTTTTTCCTGTTACAAATATAAGAATTACAGAAACTTATCCCAGAAATTGGGAACTGAAAGAAAACACAGAGTCCAAAGCACCTGATTTTTCACAGCAAGAAACATGGTTTGTAATGGTAGTGAAAATGTTACTAACTTCTTTTAACTGTGCACTCCTGAAATTCCTGAGGATCAGTCCTGTACAGTGTGCATTAGCTCACGTATATACTTAGTTTTTCTTGCCCTCCCTTTTCTCTCCTGTTGTATGGCAAACTTGTGTTTTATTTTGGTGTCTGAGCCTATAAAGAGCTGGGACTGTGCACATTTTGAAGTATCTGAACAACCCTGCTAAAGCATAATGTCTTCCTTGCATGCTGAAGTATGAGATATTTCTAATGTGCTTAAAGAGTGTGGGTTTTATAAGTGCAGTGGGATTTTTGTCTTCTCTGTACAAAATCCCAGTGTATGCCCCATTGTAAACACCTTGAAAGCAAATACATGAATGGAAGTCTATTTAACGAGATAAAAGACAATGAATTAGATGCAGAAATGTTGTGTTCAGGCACAGTGTCATAGAATGATTTAAAATAAAAACAGTAGTTGTCTTTCACATGAAACAGGTGTATGAAAACACGAATAATGTGTAGCAGTTAAATCTATCTGACTTTTGCTGTCTTGCTCTCTGAGGTAATTTTTAGGAGGAGTATTTGGCTGTGTTTACAAGCTTTATAATTTTCTTCTCCTTCCACATATCCCTTTCCTGTTTTTCAGATAATCTGTAAAATGGCCTCTATGTTGAGCAGAACAACAGTTGAGCACATGCTGCTTCCTCGTTTCTGTGAACTGTGCAGTGATGGCAAATTGTTTCAAGTCCGAAAGGTTGGTGTGTTTCCAACTCTTAAGCTACCTAAAAACGAAACTTGCATGTTGCTGTTCAAATCCCTTCCTAAATAATTTAGTCATTACTTTAGCTGATGAACTCTGAAAGCATCTGGAAGAGCAGTTTTTATTTATTGGCACGGTTATAGCTTCTGTGGTGCAGTAAAGAAATGGATAACAGACCTTGGTGAATAGCTTTGGTCCAGCAGTTAAACTGGTCTTGAACATTTAATAGTTTTGCACAACTTTTTTTTTTAAAGCTGCTGTGACTGGTTATAGGATGCAAACAAATTACCTCATCTCTACCATCTCGTTTAAACCAGAAATTCAAAGATAACAGACATTTGAGACATCCTTCCTTTAATTTTTTTTTTTTAAATCTGTTGCTATTGAAAGGAGAAATCCCAGAAGTGTAATACTTTAATTCATGTTTGAGTACAAAAGGAAACTTGTAGCATAAGAAGTCTTAAAATATTTGAGTAGACTTAAGGGTCACGCAGAGCTCCAGCTTGGTCTGTAACATAAACTGCACTTGTTGGAATTTGAGCTGCATTATAGCCTTGTAAATAAGCACATAAAGTGAATAGAATGAGTATTAACACAGTCCTATCTTAATTGATTTCAGATTTTGGCAACATCTTTTTCCAGCATGAGGGGATGTCCCTTTTGCCTTAATTATAGCTCCTGTAATGGCCTGGAAATGGCACTAACTTGAGCCCTTGATTAAACTTTGCCTCAGCAAAGTACTTAAGCCACCTTGAGCCAGGATAGTTCTGTCAGTACACCTAAGTCCTGACCCTGGTATCATGTGTTACCCTGCTTTGGGTTTGACAGCTGCTGCTCAAAGTCATTTAAACTTTCAAGCAGGCTTATTGTCCCTTCTGTGGTTACTGAGGTAGATGATGCTCTTCATGCAGAAACCTTTGTCACTATTGATTTCTGAGGCATGTGGTGTATGGACACTGCATGGAACAAGTCTTTGTTTGGGATGAGTTAATGTTACACTGTAGTTACAGGGCTGAAATTTGAATAGTCCAAACATGTGCAGTTGTGTTGTGGGATAAATAATCCATGGGGAAGTTGATAATAAAACTAATGCCCTTGAAAGAGACACAGTGTTATTAATGGCTTTTTTATTTCTTAGATTTGTGCAGCTAATTTTGGTGACATTTGTAATGCAGTTGGGCAAGAAGCCACAGAAAGACTGCTGGTATGTAAAACCAAATCAATTTACAAGACTTGTATTTCTCAGTTCAAAAAGTTTAATAATGTGCTCTTTTATTGTCTTGTCTATAAATTATTTAGCATGCATGCTTTTTTTTGGTTGATTAGGTTAAAGCCTTGGTTGCAATTACGTAGCAAAACCGGGAATGAAGAGAAATGCAAAGTTCTTGTTTTGCAAAACATGTTTAAAAATTTAATTGACAGCAGACATATATATATTTTTATATATATATATATACACACACACTTTAGAATTACTGACTCACTCTTTTTTTCCCAAAACTAGATAACCAATCAAGTAATGATTTCAGGAAAAATAGGCCATTAATAATTCTTTCTATTCTTCCTTATTACATATAATTATACATGAAATCCTAATGGATTAAATGGGAGACAGCTAGGTTTTTTTCCCAATTCCTTCAATTAGTGTATGTATTCAACCTGTCTCTGTTTTTTCTGTTCTTCACTTTGTTCTCTCAAGTTGTGTTTGTGTCTGATTTTCAGACAAATACCTTGATATTGCTGCAGACTTTGTTTAGCCTTTAATTAGTCTTGGTTTTGCTTATTTTTGGCAGATTCCCAAGTTCTTTGAGCTCTGTTCTGACAGTGTCTGGGGGATGAGGAAAGCCTGTGCTGAGTGCTTCATGGCAGTGTCCTACACCACATCCCCAGAGGTTCGCAGGAGCAAACTGTCCCCCCTGTTCATCAGCCTCATCAGTGACACTTGCAGATGGGTGAGTAACTCATCCTGGAATTGGTGCATCTTCCCAGACACATCCTGGGAAATAGTGGGCAACTCAGAAGTGTGCTGAAGAGCATTTGCTGAGATTGGAGTCTAATGTACTAAAAACTAATCTTTTCTACTAAGACAGATCTTATTTTTCCTCTCTCTTTACTTTTAAAGAACCCTGTTGATAGAAATTCTAACTGTAAATACATTTCTGAGAGAAGGTTGCTTGTGTTAAATAGATTGAAGTAGACAGGGATGTCCTTCAAATTTATAACTTCTAAAAGATTTCTGTACAGTGACTGTAGTTACATGTTTGATATTCTAACACCCTTTGCTTAGGTGGCACTTATTTGGTAATTGGTTATATCTGGTGTTCAATGAAGCTAAAAAATTGCACCAAATTTTCATTTTTCAACTCTGTGGGAGCTGATGAAGCCTGACTGTTCTTGCACACCCCCCCCAGGTTCGTCAGGCTGCTTTTCAGTCTCTTGGCCCATTCATTTCTACCTTTGCAAACCCTTCAAGTGCTGGGCTTTACATTCGAGAAGATGGGACACTGAGTATCCGACCACCAGCACAAGATGTGAATTCCAATTCCTGCCAGCCAAGCAACAATGTCACTTTAATGTCCTCCAGTGCAAATGCTACATTGTCCAGGTAAATCGTGGGAAAAGGGGTGGTGTAGTGGAAGGGATTAAAAAGAAGTTAATTGGTTTTGTTGCTTGTCAAGGCTAAAGATCTCAACTTGAGAATATAGTTCTAGAAAAGGTAGGAAGAGTGAGATCACACATTTGAGTGTAGCCAGTGTATTGAAAAATTCACTTTGCCTTCACCGGAGGGTAAAGGGAAAACTGGTGCAGTAAAGTGTAGTGGTAACATAAATTCTGTCTTTCTGTAGAGAAAAGCTTCTGTTGTTGCTGCTGTCTTTTATGAATTATTTCACTGAAAACCTGCTGTTACAGAGTATTTCAGTAAGTGTGTGTGTCTGTTACCAGCTCAGAACAACCAATGGAAATCAAACCGACTGAGGAGATTTCAGCAGAAGTGAACACAAAGCTCTCTGAGAACCTGAATAAAGACACACGGGAAGAAGGTTCAGATTGTGGTGCCAGTCCTGGAGATGTGTCTTGCCTGTCTCAGGGTGACAGAGCTGGTGCTGGTGTCCCTGAGGTCACCAAGGGCAGCAGTATCCCTGGAATGCCCTCGAGGTCTGGCGAGGACGTGTTCAACACGTTCCTGTACTGGCGCCCTCCTCTGCCTGACATCACTCGGGAGCTGGAGCTCTTCCAGTTCAAGACTGAGAAGCACAACGAGAGCTGTTCTGTGCCATGCAATAACTGTGTGGCTAGTAGTGAAATAAAAAAGGTTCTAGAAAGCTTACAAGAGCACATAGATGATCCAGATGTTCAAGGTGAGACTCTATAGTAGTAAAATTATGTTTTCTCTGAGCAGGTTTTGTCCTGGCCTCTACAAAGCCCCTGACTGCTTTTTAATTGACTTGGTGTTCACAGGGTGATGAGCCTTCCTTGAGCAGTAAATTATAGTATAAGGTTATGCAACAGCCTTTTTCATAAGACCTGAGTTATTTCTAGAACAGCTGGGGAAGTGTTCCTGGCTTCTTTTTGCACAAGAAATAAATTGATATAACTACAAAAGGGTTGTTAAAGAGACAAGAGCTTGTTAAAGACAGTTTTAACAGATTCCAAATACTGTAGGTACTGTGGTTTTAGTGACAGTGCTGCCTGTGATCAGCTGAATTCATCTAATACTTGGCTGAGGCCCTAATTCCAAGTTATCCCTCCACAGCCACCCAATACAGGCCCGTTGTGGAACACATTGAAGTGATAATGGCCTGGTAGTGGGGTCTGAGGGTGTTTCCTGGACCAAATCCATCTTTGTCATCCATAGTCAACTCAGTTTCTTGTTTCACCAAGTCTCTTGAGTGCTCCAGAGTAAGAGGCCTTTTCCTTCCAAGAGCAAATGTTTGTGAACACACCATTTCTGTGCAGCTCATACTGGGCTTTTTTCAGATGAGTTAATTATAAGTTTAATGCTTTTAAATGCAGAAGGGAGATTAAATAGTCATTGTTTGTGTTATACAGCTCAGGTCCAAGTGTTGTCTGCTGCTCTCAGAGCTGCTCAGTTTGATTCTGTTGGTGACTGTGAGACCAAAAAAATGGAAGAAAGCAGTGGCAATCTTCAGAACAAAACCATTTCAGATGAAGCAGCTGTTTCAGATGCTGCCTGCACCCAGGTGCAGGACACTCCCTCATCCCCTGCCTCCCAGGAGAACATCAGTGACCAGTCAGCCACCAGTCTGCTGAAAAGCACAGTAAGTAACTTTGTGCTCCATGTCTGAAAGGAATTCCTGCCTGCAAAAGTCCTGGGTGGGTTTGTGTAGTCCCTGGCATAACTGACCCACTTCTGATCCAAAGCCCTTGAACATTACTAGACCACAGCTATCACATTCTACTTACTCTGATTAGAAAAGCCAGTGAGGGCTGTCATTTCTGCTTGCACACAGATGACCCAGGAGTTAGTTTGGCAGGAGTTCTGCAGGATTTTTCCTGATCAAATGTAGCAAGTACAATCTCACCTCTTCCTGTAATGGATCTAATTTTAGACTTTTATCTCTAGACAGGAGGCTGAATCAGGTGGTGACACACACGCAGTTCCTGGTTACTATTTGTTGATTACAACATACAATTAGGAGTAAAAGAAATTGCTTGCACAGTATTTAATCTTGCTGGAGCTAAGGGTGAAATAAAAAGACAAGCAGCTTGTCCGTGAACAAAAATTGGACATAAAACTTGTATGAACAAAAATGTACAACTCTGTTGTCTCTTTGTATTTGCATAAACACACTGAACAAGGCTCTGCCTGTGCAAGGCTCTGCCTGCAAAAGGCTGTTCTGATCTGAGCTGCATTGTCCTGCTGTGTGATGCTTTGAAATATCCCAAACAGCACCAAGTCTCATTCATTTCACTACCTAGTACCTCCTTTTACAGGACTCAGAGGAACAACACAGAGGAACCAGTGTATTTTTAAGAAAAGAGCAAGAAAATAATCCACCGTTTGAAGATGACAAGTCAAAATTCCAGGTGATTAAAATAGCACCTAATGGCTTTAGTGGAGTGCTGGATACAGTTCATCTTACCCCTAATGCAGTGATGGCTTCTGCAGTGGATCAGTTGCAGAATGTGAAGGAATGCTCTGGAATTTGAGGAGAACCCTGTTTTAAGTGAGAAAATTAGAAACATTCTATTGCCTCTTCGGTGCCTTTGAGGCAACCTGTGCAGCCAAGGCAGGCACTGACTGTGCTGTGTTGTCACTGATTTACTCTTTGTCTTCAGCAAAGAAGAAACTTTCAGCTTGGTTGATGCACTGTGTTGATAAAGTAATAATGACTGTTCCTTCCTGCCTGCTCTGTCCCAAAGAGAGGAGAAAGAAGTGTTGGGGTCATGCCCTTGGGGAAGGTTCCCCACCCAGGGATGCCTTGCTGTGCTTTGTTTTGCTGCTGGCGGGTTGGGAGCAAGAGAACTGTGGCACAACAGGTGTCTTTTCTTTCTGCCCTTGAATTCCCGTGTGTGTCACTGATTCCCTGTCTGTCTACAGGATATCATCCCTCAGCCCTTGCTGGACCAGTACCTGTCCATGACTGACCCTGCTCGGGCCCAGACCGTGGACACGGAGATCGCCAAGCACTGCGCCTACAGCCTGCCCGGGGTGGCCCTGACGCTGGGCAGGCAGAACTGGCACTGCCTCAAGGACACCTACGAGACACTGGCCTCAGATGTGCAGGTAAAGGAAAAGAAGGTTTGTAGTGAGAAATCAGAAGTTTGAGGAACTTTTTTGTTCGCTTTGCTGGACTGAAGTTATTATAAGATCATATGATTTCTTATAAGGGATTAAATATGCACTAAAAATACAAAATTTAACACTTATATCAGACTTTGTACTGCTGTGTAACCAGCCCTGTTTGTTCTGCTCTGTCGATCCCCACACAGGTGTAGTTCAAAAGCCTATCTGTTTTAGTTTGGTGCCTGATGTAGTTGCCTTGTTGCCCTGTTTGCAGTGGAAGGTGCGTCGGACACTGGCTTTCTCCATCCACGAGCTGGCAGTGATCCTGGGGGATCAGCTGACAGCTGCTGATCTGGTGCCAATCTTCAATGGATTCCTGAAAGACCTGGATGAAGTGCGTATCGGTGTCCTCAAACATCTGTATGACTTCCTGAAGGTAGGGAAGTGCAATTAATTTCTTCATATACATTTTTTTTTCTGACTCCATTATATTAAGAGTCTTCTAATGAGCTCTGCATGTATCAGGATCTAATTAATGTTTAGTTTTGTACAAAGCTGCCGTTTTGTGTGTGTCTCTATTCCTTTTTTAATGTGCCTCACTTCTATTTTGTCTCATAACCCAACAAAACATCAAAACTGAAAACCCTTTGCAAATGTGGTTGTAAATGCTGCTGGCTGCTGTAAAGGAATTAGTATTTTGGGCAGTCCAGCTGGAAAGTTGGCCCAGTAGCAATTTATGTTTGGGGCTGGGAGAGAAGAGAGCAGATCCTGGTGGGTAATACACACAAATCCTTAGTTTTTGGTGCCCAGAGATGGTGCTTTGATGGGTGTCCTTGCCAAAGGGGTGACTTCTTGTACTTTTTTGGATGTCAGTCTTGTGTGTCCAGGCACTCAGCTGATTGTGCACAGTTTTAGGAAACATCTTGTCAATGGTCACTTGCTTTCAAGTAGGAAAATGCACATAGGTGTGAACAGAGCAACACAGCAGAGAACTGCAAGTATTGAGTTTTCCCAGTTTTACACTAGTCATGTTTCTCCTTTAGCTACTTCATGCAGACAAGAGGCGAGAGTATCTTTACCAGCTTCAAGAATTTGTGGTGACTGATAACAGCAGGAACTGGAGGTTTCGTTACGAGCTGGCAGAGTATGTAATCTTATTAACTTCTGATTTTTAATCTGTATTACTAACTTGGAAATAGGCAGTTACATTCAGAAGTTAGCACATCTGTTTGGGAGCTAAAATTTAAACCATTCTTTAGTAGTAAACTCAATTTAAAAGCCACTGGCTGTTAAGGTTGTTTTGGGGGAGCTGGGGGTGTTTGGGTTTTTAATTTGGGGGTTTTTATGTGGGGTTTTGTTTTGTTCAAGCTGTGTTGTAATCAAGTGTGATTGAAAGTTAAATGTCTGTGATTACACTAAAATGAAGATCTGGTTCACTGACAGCTAATGAAATATGACAATCTGATAGATATTATTCAGTGAGGTCTCAGAATTTATTTAGTTCGAGGCTCCCTTGCAAAAATCAGTGAAATGGATGGAAACAATAATTTTTCTCATGTGTGAGAAAGAAAAAAACAGTTCTTAAAAAGTAAGTTGGTTAATTCAGTACTTCTGAGTGGCTGTATAATGGAGGTAGAACAACATCCCACAGTTCTTTCTCTACAAGCCCTGTTGATATTTGCAGCACCTTCGTAGGCATAGCTTGGGACTCAAATCTGACCTTCACGTTCGTGGTGTTGGTGTTTGGGCTGTTGAGGCCTCGCTGTCCCTCTGTAGTTTGGCACAACAAACAAGGACGTTCCACAGCAGTGCCCTGACCCCTAGTGGGGACCTGCTGCTGTTCTGTGCTGGCAGTGCTGTGGCTGCAGTGAGTCCTGGGAGCTTCTGAGGTACAAATTATTTTCTGAAAGGCAGATTTCTACACTGAGGCAAATAGTCCGTTTTCACTTTGCAAAAATGTACAGGATATTGGTTTGAAGTTGCAAAAGAAACTTTTTATTTTACTTATGGTTGTAGCTTTTGTTATTATCTGGGATAATTTTGATATATCATACATGTAGTTTGGGTAACAGTTTTTCTTGGACTCCCTGATGGATTGAAGTGTGTGAAGAGAAGAACAAACTGCTCAGGGGCTCTGTAGTGACTGTGGTACCTTGGTGCTCCTTCCCCACGTGGAACAGATGCTGAATGGGAGCAGGCTGGTGCTGCAGTTGGGAGAGTCAATGATTTCCTTTGTGTCCCAGGCAGCTGATCCTGATCCTGGAGCTCTACAACCCCAACGATGTCTATGACTACCTAAGACACATTGCACTGACTCTCTGCTCCGATAAAGTCTCAGAAGTTCGGTGGATCTCCTTCAAACTGGTAGGGGATTGAGTTCATTTCCTGGCAGGAGAGCAGGAAAATGATCCCAGAGAGGGGTATCTGAAATCACTGTTTTTTCAGACAAGTAGGGTGAATTGAGACATGTTTTGATCAATATGGTAAACAGTACAGAAAAGAGTGAAATTAAAAGTTTATAAAATATTTTGAGTTGTCTCTCTGCCACAGATATTAAAATCTTCCTCTGTGGTTTTATGTGAATGATAAATCTTTTCACCTGAATGAAAGCCAACATGTATAAGATTTGGAAGAGCATCCTGCAGTTCTGGGGAAAAAAAACCACAACAAAACACAGAACAACCAACTACTGATCTTTCCTCAAAGTTGATTTAATTTCTTATGAAGTTCATGACAATGCCATCATCCCATTGATGTCCTGAAGGAGTAGAAATATTCCTTCAATCTCTTCTTTTTCTTCATAGCACCCTCTAAAGGGGCATTATTTTATTGCTGGTTTTAATTCTGGTGGGTTTTGGTTCAGGTGAACAAAAGCTTTTCTAAAGCTTGGGCTTTTTCCAGAATAATACAGGAATTTGTTAAAACCTACCAGCACAGCTGACAGCGCTGTGTTTGGTGTCCCCTTGTAGAATTCAAATGAAATTATGGGGTTTTTTTAACTCTAAGGGCTGCAATCGAAGTCTCATCTCTTCTTTTTGTTCCTTTTCCCCTTGCTTTGCCCCCCAGGTCGTAGCAATCCTACAGAAGTTCTACACAAACAATGCAAATGCACTGGGGTTAAATTTCATCAATGAACTCGTCGTGCGGTTCCGTCACAGCTCCAAGTGGGTTGGAAGACAAGCCTTTGCCTTCATTTGTCAGGTTGGGATGTTCTCTCTCTGTTTCTGTGTGTACTGTTTCATTTGGAGCTGGTTTGGGCTTTAGCAGCAATGTGGGAAAAACTAGAATTTGGACTCCCAGTTTGTTTTGTCACTTTTGGGCTCTGTGATTCTGTGGGTTGACACGGCTGGTCCAGCTAAAGCTGTGCCTTTGTCGGGGGCTGTGCCTCCAGCTGCAGTAGCTGAGCCTTGGACTTCTGGTATCTCAGTGGCAAAGTCAAGAATTAAGTCCCAAACTGAGATGCATTTTTTTTTTTAAATATTTGGCCATGCAAAGATAAAGGGTGACAAGAGCTCTTCAAATTACCAATGGGTACTTGGTGCCAGGAACTATTTCCCTCTTTATTGCCATTTACCCACCCCCTCCAAACCAAAAATGCTTAATTCAGTAGCCATGAGGAGCAAGGGTTGAATGTTCAAAGGCAAAAGGGTGATGACAGCCAAGAGAGAAACATTTTCTTAAATATACTTGAAAGAAATTTGCTGCTGTTGGATCATCTTTGGCTGAACTTCGGAATGATAAGACATATTTTCAGAACAGCAGTTCAAAGGCTGTGCTTATTTCACCAACACAGGGTAGGGTGTAATTGTTCAGAGCCTTTTTTAATAGGCCAAATTAAGGACAGGATGGAAAGAAATGGCACATAGTGTATTTTTAACACAAATCTTGCTTTCCTGTGCTGTGTCTGTCCCCAGGCCGTGGTGGAGGAGGAGTGTATGCCCGTGGACCAATTTGTGGAGCACCTACTGCCCAGTCTCCTGAGCCTTGCCTCAGATCCCGTGCCCAACGTCAGGGTCCTGCTTGCCAAGGCCCTCAGGCAGACACTGCTGGAGAAAGGTGTGCTCATGAATTTCCTTGGAAAGGCCCAACATCTCAGGAATTCTGTTTTTCCTCTGCTCAGTTCATTGCAAGGCTCTTAAACAGGATCATACGTTGTACTCTGGGACAGTGCGTTTAACTTCGGGCTGGAGAGCGTAGATTTAGGAATTTTAGGAGTGGTTTTGCAGCCTTGGAATATGGGATGATTATCCCTAGAGGGCCTAGAAGTGGCTTTGTTAATCCAGCAGGACCCGCTTGGGGGCACTGTGGCCTCGCCAACAGCGGCCGAGGCGGCTGCAGGGTTTGGGATCCATCGTGCCACAGTTTCCTGTGTTACAATTCCTTAAAAATGACAGAAAAAAGGCAGCTGATCCCTGATTATTCAAAGGAAGATGCACGGAATTCTCCTCTCCTATCTTTTTATCAAAATAAAGTGTGGAGAAGGTTTTGGATTGCATTGTACAGTGGCAGGTTCCTGAGCCTGCTTTTGCTCAGAGACATTTCTGTTTAGGGCTCAGCAAAAAGAATTTATCTTAGAAGTATTTAAGTACCTAATAAGATGAGTCAGAAGCAGCATATTTCTCCTTCTCTGTCAGCTTCTCTGTCAGCTTCCTGTAGTTTCTGTAAGGAGACTATAAATTGGATAAGCTGCCCCAGATGTTTTTGGCATCCTCTGGATTTCTGCACTACTTATGCCCTAGGGTTTGTTCTTTTGAATTTGATTAAAATTGTCTTTTTTCTTCCCTTATTCTAGCTTATTTTAAAAGTGTTGGGAATCCTCATCTAGAAGCTGCAGAAGAGACCATTCTGGCCCTGCAATCTGACAGAGATCAAGATGTGTCTTTCTTCGCCACCATAAAACTAAAACAGGGTAACATGGACAATATTACCATTGAAAAACAAAACTAACAAGTTGTTCTGCAGCAGGGGCTGAACAGCAGGACAGTTGTTCACTTTGTGGTCGTGTTGGTGTGAGTAATGTGGGCAGATAAGGTGGGTTCTGTTACCTGTTTGAGCAGGAAATGTTACAGTCCTCATTTCATGACCTCGTTTCCTCTGCCCGGCTGTGTTTGATTCCCATGAGTAATCCCTCTGGTTTTCCCTCTGTAAATGTGGGTGATAACTCTGATCTCACCTGCAGTTCAGTATTATCTGTAAAGTCTTACACCACACTCAGTGTTTCAGTGTTAATTGGAATTCACATTTCATTTTTTAACAAAACATTTCCAGTAGCACAAGGCTGCTACAAGCTTAAAATGGTTTCTGAATCTTAAAACCTGATTATAACAAACTTCCCTGAAGCTCTTCTTTCTTCACTTATACTGTGGGTTTTGTATTGTTTCAGCTATTGCATTTATTTGAAAAAAGTGTATATATGTGAATAGTTTTGAATTGTAACAAAAAATTAATGAACTGAATTCTGTATCAGTGGAAAAAGCTCATAAAACATTTCATTTTTTAAAGTAGTTACACTGCTAGAATTAAGGCATGGGTCATTTTTACTTAATATAATGTGATATTTTTCAAAGCACAGAGAGCTCAAGATTCTTTGTATATTGTGACATTTCTATTAATTTGTTGCTTCTGAGCTACACTCTGACAGGTGTTAACAGTCATAACAACAGCCCTGTTATTTCTTGATCACCCTCACAGGTCAGTTGGTGTTACTGCTGACTCTCCTGGGGTAGGGAGACTGTAGATTTCCCAAGTGGAAAGTTCCTCATTCTGCCCCAGCAAAGGTCACTTGAGGGATTCAGTTCCTGCAACACATTCTGTGTCTGTACAGGGGTGTTACAGAATTTTACAGGCTTCACTTTGTTTGTTTTACTCACCTGGTTTAACAAACACCTTTCAACCTGCCCAGTGTTTAAATCCCAAACAGCTTTTCCTGAGAAACAAAGGACCTCTAAATTCTGAAAATGCCCAGATCAGAAGTGTCCCAGGGAAAGGTGTGACACAGTTTGCTCTGTAACTTCTGTGGATTGTTTGGTAAGGTTTGGGGCAAACCCCAGATGAAGGTTACTGAAGGTAAGGTGAGGCAGGATGTCTTCTGTGTCCTGAGACAGGAAGAAAGGAAAAATACACAGATGGAGCAGAGTTGTGTTGGGAAAATTGAGTAACTTCAGACAGTTGGAAAAATGATAAAGCCAATACTTTTGCTGGGCCCTGTGTTCTCCTGGATCCCAAATCTGCAATAATGTGCGGCCTGGGGGGGGGGAAAAAAAGCCATTTTTGTAGTGGGGATTGAAACTCTCCTGTTCCAAAACTAATGCTTGAATACTAAAGAAATGGCTCCACGTGGTGACAGTTACTGGCTGAGGAGAGTCCTTCCTCCTGCACAGACCTGGGTGAGTGTCTCCCCTCAGAGTTCCCGTGGGGAAGGTTGTTACAGCAGTGGCTGTTCTGGTTGGGTTTGAATGGGGCTTGTCTGCAATACAAGTAGGTTCCTCAGCTGGGTTCTGTGTTTTGGGAGGGCTCAGTTTTGGGTAAGTTAACCTCTCATGTATTATATAATCTGTACAGTATTTGTAACAAGTGGTTTCCTTGTGAGATCACAAACTGCTCTTTGGGAGCTGCAGGCAGAACTGTACCACTGCTACTGCAGCAAACAGTGTAAACTCTGTAAACTCTTTAATGTTCTACATTTAATTTTTTACAGTTTTTTTTTATAATTTAAAACAAATACTTCTTCAGTACAGACTTTTTATGATTGCTATTTCTTAACAAAAAGACCCCTCAAGTTAATTTTTTCTAGTTCTAATATCTTTTTCTAATGCTGGCATTATACTGGTATTTTCTAACAGTTCAGATTTTCTAAGGCCTTTCTGACAAGGTTTGACTTCTGTTTTTTATTATCAGTTCATTAAATTTCTCAGCACTGAACGGATTTTTTTTTTAAAGTGTGTGTATATGTAAGTATGTTTGAAATATACTGTATATAAATTAAATACCTTGAACATAACCCAACCCAGGTTTCTGTTTGTCAGATCACCTTAAATAGTTTCCTTGACTTGCAATAATCCACTGGAAAACACAAGCTTCCATATGTTTTAGCATGTTTGATTAGTGTTCACTGGGAGTTTTTAACTAGAATGTGTGTAAAGGGTAAGTCACCAGCTATAAAAGTTCACTAAAAGGCTAAACAAAGCTCTTTGTTTTTAACAATATTCTGGTACCTCTCTGGCTCCCAAATTCCTGTCAGTTTTGAACGATATGATTTCAGTGGAGTGTTTTAAAACCTTCTTTTACAACTTTACACTTGCATGTACTAACGGGGGTCATCACAGTTTTTGGGGTGGGTTTTTTGTAGACTGTGCAGGTCTGTTAAACGGATTTACCCTCTGCAAGTTTGTCTTTTTGGTTGAGTTTTAAACTAGAGGTGGTTTCAGCACGACTAAGGCTGCACTTTACGTCTTGTCCAGGACAAATGTGTGCAATGGGTCCAGCGGGGTGTTCACAGAGTTCTCTGGGCTCTTCAATGATGCAAAGAGATGCGTTTGAAAAGCCAGATGGAGCAAAGGTAGAATTTCACAACAGCAGTAAGAATAGAACTCTCCATTTCTAGCTAAGGAACGTGACAGTACCAGTGGTGGGTGCAATATTGCTTGGATGCTGTAGGAAATGGTCAGGCCCTTGTGATCCAAAGCATGTTGGTCGTGCTGTGGGGTTTCAGCCCCTGGTGTCGCTGGTCCCCGGGTGATGCCCCGGCTCTGTCTGTGCACGGTGGTGTTTAGAACCCGGTTAAGTGGGGACACTCTGGAAGTGTCTCCTGTTTGTCAGAGTAAAGAATCTATGTAACTTTCTATTTGTATTTATCTCAATAAATCTGTGACTGTTTTATAAACCAACTTGTGGTGACCTGCTTTTGTCATGGGTGAGATGGGAGTGTATTCTGTGGGTTAACGAAACGTCTCTCAGGTGTCTGACCAAGGCTGAATGTGGAATTTTTCATACTGAGCAGTAAAAAAAAAAAATCCATTAGATATCCAGAGATGTGAATTAGCTCTCCCTGCACTTTTTCCTTGAAGTGAGCGTGCCAAAAGTGCTTCACCTTATCCTGATGGCTGGAAAATACTTGCATTATTTTAATTTAGCTGTCTGCCATTTTGCATTTCACTTTCTTAACAAGATACTTGATCCAGGTGGTTTTGTATAGATAGGAGAAACAACACAAAGTATGCATAAAATCCTTTTTCTCGGTTATCTTAAAACACCATTAGATGGTTGAGGTTGTCTGTTCTTGGGTGTTCCTGTGAGGCCAAGGGACTTGTCTGTGTTAAGAGAATCAGAAGCAGAAACTGCTTCATATCCCTGTGTATTAAATGTACTCTCTATCAGGTGTAAAGCAGGAAACAGAAGGATGTGCCCCAAGAACAAAGGGTTCTTTGAAATGAAAGGTGTGTTGGCATAAGAGCCCCACGGAAAGATTGGTGACACTGTTTTTTTTCAAATAACCTCCCCCTCCTTATTTTTAAGAAATAACCATTCAACTTCCACTTACAGCTGAGAAAACCACTGTGGGAGATGCAGCCCAACATGGAGATGGTTTTGCAGGAGGAACAGCAGCATGAGCACCTGGCAGTTGCTCCTAAGAGGCCTCTCAGCAACACTGCAGAACTGATGTTTGGGTTTATTACCAAAAAAAGCTCTTCCTGGGAAGGAATGTGACACAGGACTGTTTCCTCAGGTAGCCTGGGTTTAGGAGCTGTCTCTGGAATCGAGGCCCAAAGTCTTGGCTGCCTCCTGTGGAGTCTGGGCTTACGTGACCAGTGCTGTGTGTCCTCTACCCCAAAAGCTCAGGTCAGCTTCCAATACATTTAAGAGAAGGTCAAGGACTGCAAAAGGGAACGATTTCTAGATGATTTTGTAGCACTTATAGCTACAGATGAAAGGAAAAGCCAAAATAATGTCCAATCCAAGGGGTGGCTAAGAGTAAATATAATATTTACTAATGAGAGAGTAGAGAATCAAGATGGGGCAGAGTAACAGGAAACAAGCAGGGATGATGTAGCTGATCCAGGGGGATTTACATAGTGTGCAAACACCCCTTGATTGATACCTAAAAAGAATGGTACTAACAGGTCTGTGTTTATTCTGCAGAGCCCACCTGGGAGTTACTGAGGACTTCACAGAGTTCCTGGGAGCAGAGCAGAGCAAGGGATGGGTGGCACTCAGAGCTTCCCTGGAAATGGCTGTGGCCAGCACAGAGGTCGTGTGGGAAGTGCCAACTTTCTCCTGAGCCATGGTAATGCTCTTGGAACAATCCTTCTCTGGCCCAGCAAACCTCCTTCTTGCTTCCCAGGCCCCAGAATTGCCCCCAAATGGCCTCGTGTATTTGGTGTTTGAGGGGGGGAGTGTGTTCAGCACAGCAGTGCTGAGGTGGACTTGGAGACAGGAATAACTGATGATCTTTTACAGTGAGCCATTTATTGATGGGACTTCCCTGCCTGGGGGGATATATAACTTGTTAGCTCAGGGAATTTTTAAGCAGAAAGAAAGAGAAGCTTGTTGTACCTGTTCCATATTTATCAATAGACACCAGTGGTGCAGAACACTGGCAATCCTTACTTTCACTTCTTAAAGTGATCCAAATGGACAAATTGTTAAATGCCAGAGCATTTACAGCTTGTAAAACCCAACAGACATCAGGAAACTGGTACTGATTGGGCTCTTACATGTTGTTTTCCTCTTGCTTAGGAAAGAGAATTGTAGTCAGCTTGCAATCTCCCTGACATTGTTCATAAAGGAAGCAGACAAAAAGTACCAATGAAACAGAAGGGCTGCAATTTAGTTAATTTATGCAAAACACAATCAGCATTCAAACTGGGAGTTACCAAGCAGATATGTATTGATAGAAAAGCCAAAATATTCTCTGTGCATAACTTGTGAAATGTTAAAACAGAATTTCAAGAGACTCCTGAAACTCCCATTACTATAGGCCAGAGAAGATGCAGCAGTGAATTCTGCCACTGCCAAATTCCCGAGGAGTGCAGAGGCATTGATTTAATCCCTGACATCTCGGGCTGGACCAGCTCTGCTGGGACACAGGAGCTGGTACCAGTAAGGAAAAACAAACAGCTTTTTCAGGAGAGGGATTAGAAGGGAGGGTGATTGCTTATAAAAGATGGTTGCAAAGAATCCGTGCTGGGGAGAGGGAAGAGCAGTGAGGAGGGAGTAAAGGGCAGAGAAATGGGAGGAACTGCAGGTGGGGAACATCATTCTGAGGGTGGTCTGTCTAGAGCACAATCTCTGCAGCAGAACCCTCTGCCTTCATTTCTGGACTTTGCAGTGTTCCTGAGTTGTGACCACAGCGTTCAAAGGCAGCCAGAATCAGGGAGCTGTGCCTGAGGATCCTGCTGACCAGGAACGTTTAGAGAGGAAGGTGGTTTGCAGAGGGGAGCCAAAAGCTATTAATTTTCTCCTGTGCTTCCAGCAGCCCGTTTGGGTTGGTTTGATGCCTAAGCCAGGCTGCAATTGAGGTCAGTGCTTTGGTTTCCCTTTAAGCTCCAGCTCTCTATACACTGTTCTGTTTGCACCATTTGCTTGACATGACTGTCTGCTCTGGGTTGATGGTGTTTTTCTAGAATTCCTGTGTGTACAGGAGCTAATAAAGGAACTGTCAACTGAGAAAGCCCCTCTTAAAATACAGTTCTACAGGCTTGGGGTAAGAAATGCACAGATCCCTTGGCTAAGCCTCCTCCATGGAATTTGTGATGCTATTGCAATTCCTTTGGTTTCCAGCAGCTGAACAACCCCTGGGGTCAAGCAGAAGTCAAGGTATAAAAATGGGTGGCTGTGGGCCTCCTTACCTGTTAGCTGCCACATGTTAGAGGGATGATGTGGACTGCAGCAGTTCTGTTCCCTCTCCTGGTGAGTGTTTGTGTGCATAATTCAAATGTGTGTGTGTGTGTTTGAATTCCAGCTTTCATTGATTGAATTGGTCTCTGATAATAAACAGTATAAATAAATCTGGTGGGAGTTAAAGCACTGGGGAGGGGAAAATTAAATTCAGTGCAGTGACCTCGAGCAGAATGTAATTTCAGAAGTGCCTTAAATATGCTGATGGCATACAATAAGGCTGAGGAAGTTGGAGGGGCAGGAGAGTCGGGGAGAGAGGAATAAAACAAAATTATTTGGATTTATCAGGATTACAGGCAGATATGGTTTATGCAGTTTATTGTAGGGGAGTGTCAGTCATGAGGCCAGGGACCAAAAGTGATCAGAGAGCAGTGGGAATGAGGGCAGTGTGGATACGGATCCGAGCATGTGCAGCACCAGGGGAAGGCTCTTCCTGGGAGCAAACCAAGCAAAGCAAGGAGGAGGATGGGGGGATACAGCCATGCCAGCAGGAATTACAGGGACAGTCAGGCTTTGTCTGTTGGTGTAAAACATGCAGGAATCCTCTCGGGCTGGTTTGATGAAGCAAAAACCTTCCAGAGGCTGAGATGTGTGTCTGGCTGTTGCAGATGAAGAGAGGAGAATCCAGCTTTTGATGTTACAGGAAACATGATCTGTAACTGAGCTGCCTAATAGTTCATAGTTAGTTCATCACACTGACTTCAGACTAGAAAAATAAAAAAATGCTTTGTTTTGGACTAATGAGCACCTGACAGCCACAGGAAAGCAAAGAAATTGGTGAATCCTTCCAGTTGGCTCATGTAGAGGTAGATCCTGTGGGTTTGAAAGTACTTGTTTTCTTCTGGTTTTCTTTCCTTCTTTTTAGGTATTTTAATTTTTTAAATATTTGATTTGTCCCTTAAATTGTAACCTTTTTTTCAGTTGTGGCCAAGTAGCTTTGGAAACCCAGTCAAAGGCAGAAGCACTGAAAGGAGAGCTCTCTGTGCATTAAAGTCCATCCGTGTCCTTGCAGCTTCTGTTGTTCTGTCAGATACCATATTAACTGTCCTTGTTTAAAAGTGCTTTCTCTACCTTGACCCATATCTCTAAATGTCACTTTTATACATATTTTCCTCAGAAGAAATTGGATATTTGAAAATATAATCTTCCTGTCTTACCTTTTAGCACCTCAATTTCATTTATGCCCAGAAAGACTCCCAATAGTTGATAATTTCCAGTATCTTAACACCTAGGGCATGTCAATAACACACAGACTTCTCTTTTCCTTTGAGTCCTCCCTGCTTGGTGCTGCATCACATGAAATCCATTATTGTTTGGGAGCCACAGCTTGAGTTTGCCATAGCTGAGTAAGACAGTGAGGAGCTACAGGGAAAACTGAGCTGGGAAGGGCAGAAGCAAAAGCAAATCACAGACAACTTAACATCCTACCTAATCCTTGTGTCATATCAAAATTAAATCATAGGGACTGGTGAAAGAATCCTTGGGGAAGCAAGAGATGCACTTGCAATTTTCCCTTTTCGAGTCTCTTCAGATTTTTGTGGCCTGTCACTGCTGTGCTGCCCAGGTGAGTGTCCCTGCCCAGGATTCTGGGAGCAGGCTGGATGTGCTCTGACATGTGCTCTACCCCCACCAGACACGGATCTTCCTGTCACTGCTTCTGTTGTTCCAACGATGGTGACAGAAGGCTGACCTCCACGTTCCTGTTATCCCTCAGTTCTCCACAGCAAACAGTCAGCAGTAGCTGGAATCTGCATCCTTGGAGTTCTGTTGTCAGTTTGGGCTGTTGTCACACACTCAGCTAATACCCTCCAGTAATTTTATTTCTTATTCACATGCACACTTAATGTCCTTCGTCATTAGACTGAAAAATGTTAACCTTGTCACAGTTAGTGACTGGGAGCAGAAAAGTCCTTTTAATTCTCAGGGGAATGAATTCTAATTTTCTGCTTGTCAGAAAGTGACATTTTACATATTTTTCTCTTTTTTTTTTTTTCCCCCACCAGTTTAGTGCTAAATTTAAATGTGTGTGTCATAGGAACAGACCTTTAGTCTGTGCTAAACACCCCAAAAGCCTTGGCAGGTGTCCAGTGCATGAGAGCCTTGACCAAGAGCTGCTGCTAAAGCTCATTTCATGCACTGCAGAGAAGGGGAGGTGAGGATGGGAAGTTGGAGATAAGGGGTTATCTCAGAGGGCACATTAACGTTGCATGTCAGGATGCATTTTTTTTCCTCTAGAAAATATGGATGGATGAAAAGCAGCTCATCTGGAATAAAATGTCCAGTGAAGAAACAAATTATGTTAATCAAGCAGACTAGTATTAATATTTGTCATAAAGATGTGACACCTTCTATTTAATGCCACAAACTACTGGGAGCCTTTGAAAAATGTACTGGTGGGAAGGAAAGTTCTCTGCAGATACTGAGTTCACTGTTCTATGAAAGGGAATAACTTGTCTTGAAAATTAGATGGCATTTATGGCAAAGAGAAATAATCCTCCCACAGATTACAGCTGTTCACTGCATTGTTGTGCTGGTGGTCTTATCTCATCTGGATATTTTATAAGGTTCTTTCCTTTTTTCTTTTTTTTTTTTTTGGATACATTTCCCTAAGCCTGTTCTGAGGAGGACATTGTGTGCTGGGAGCTGGGTGTATTTTGAGAAAGGGACACCACTACAAAGAACTCTTGAGTCTAAATTGCAAAGATGGGTGAAGTAAAAATGAGGGATGGTTATTTTGCTTTTTACAGATGGGAGCTGAAGCAGGGGAGGTGACTGTTGTGGCCAAAGTCACCCTGGGAGTCCGTGGAATTGCATCCTGCTCTTTGAAGTACAGTTCCAGTATTTTACCATATATTGTCTCTCTGTTCCCTTGCTGATGAATGTGGACTTAATATGCACATGTGTAATGAGCCAAACATGTTCTGCATATGTTGAGCCAAATTCTGACCTAAGGGCTGTGAGGGGAGCATGGCTCCAGCTCCCTGTGCTGGTCAGGAGTGTTTGCAGGGCCGGGCTCAGCCCAAGGACTGCACAGTGCTGGCATTTCTAAAGCCCCTCCTGGGCTGAACTTTGCTCCCCCTGCCTGTTTGGTGTTTGAGCCAACTCGGGGTTCTCTGGAGTTCTGGAGGGTGAGGCACTGCCTGGCTCCTTGTCTGACCCCTTGCACTGCCTGCACACCAGATGCTGATTAATGATTACCATGTAACTAATTAATAAATCAATGCCACAAACAAATCATCCATTACAGTGGCTTCCCAAGTCTCTCCCCTCTGGGAGAGAAGGGAGGCTTGCAGGCATTCCCCCCTTCTCTGTACGAAGGTGCCTCTGGACTATGTGCCATCTCCACACCTGGCAGATCTGCTGTGTGGATGAGATTCATTGTATTCCACAGGTAATTCAATATGTGCTGGGGAAAAAATGGATGTTTTTGGTTTAGTTTTGTTCTCTGCAGGGGAGGGTGAGTGGTCAGCACAGTCAGTGTGGGCTCAGGAGAAACAAGTCCAGTGTTGTGTGTTCCTGTAAGGCCCTGACCTCTCGCCCTGAAGGGCTTCATCCACACTGACTGATTTCTGATAACAGCCTTTGGAGTCTAGAGATAAGATCTGAGTGCCCAGGCTCCCTCTGTAGCTTTGTGGAGAAAGCAAGGATCCTGTGGGGTATCGTTTAAAGGTCTGAATTTGGACTCCAGTCCTGAATCACGATCAGAGCTTCAAATTAATCCATATGGCACATCAGCCATCACTGACCTGAGCCTCTCTGAGCCAAAATCAAGCACCAACTCGAGTTGCTGTGTTCTCATCATCAGGCTGTCAGAAGCACAGAAACTCCTGTGCCTCTGGCCTTATTTTTCAAAAATAAAAACCATTCGAAGGTGTTGTGATGTGTTATGTAATACAGCTAATTAATGCCCTTGTAACAACCACCCAGAGCATTCAGACAGAATTCAGAGGTGGTTTCTGAATCTGTTCAAACACCTCCAAATCCAGAATGAGACAAGGGAGGAAATAAATTCCTGATGGGCATGAGTGATTTTTCCATTCTTCTTACACAGAAACTGTGTGTGTACTTGTTATTTATTGCAATATATAAATCATGCCCCAAGAACTGCACACAAGTGAATGTGTGCATAATTTAAAGGGACAATAAAGAAAAGCAGATGATTTAATTGAATTATGCATAATAAAGCTCTAATTTTTCAGGGAAGGCTGAGGTCAACCAGGTGACCAAACTGACCTTTTGGAACCCGAGGGACAGGACAAGCTCTGCAGTCTGGCTGTCACTGCCCTGATGGGGACTGGTCAGTAGGCAAAGGCAGTGCTGTGTATTTACCTACTTCTCCTCTCCACATAAAAGTTGTGTAAATGATCATTATAGAGCCCTTCTCCGAAGCAGGAGATCTCCCTCCCTGGGTTTGGAGATGCTTTTACATATCCATGACCATTATCTGCCTGTGCTCCAGCACCAGTGCCAAACACACACGTGGAATGAATCAAAAACATATTCCAAATAATGGCAGTATTTATGTGATTTGGTGTGTTCTGTGTTCCACAGAGCCTCAGGAGCTGGTTCTCTGCAGCAGCACCAGGGAGCTGATGGGCACACAGCAGTGCAGGGCCTGGGACTACTGACAGGTAATGACAGAGCAGCAATGACTCCAACAGTGCAAAGGAAAGGAGAATTAAAAGCAGATTTAGGCAATCCTTTCTCCTCCTTGAGTCCTCTAAGTGCACAATATTTCCTCTATGCATGCAGGGCACTTTAATTGTGATTTATTGAGTATGAAGAAGATTGTTCCCTCTCAAGTGAAACAGTGCTGGCCCAAGGTGAAGGAGTTATAATCTCAAGCTGTCCATTGCTGGTGCCTATCCCAGTGAAATGCTGATTTTCTCAGCACTCCTACTGAAAAAAAAAGCCAGAAGGGCAAACAAACACGGTGAAAGACCTGTTTTGGTCAGACCTGTGGTGAGAGCTGGTGAAAGTTTTCTCATTTGCACATAAATAACTCGAATTATTATGGATGCAGCTTCTTGGAGAACAAAATAATAAACGCTGTCCCTCCATGCTCCCTCACCAGCCTGTCAGATGTATCTTGGCTTCTCCTGAGAGACTGTAAATATGTGGGGTTTGTTCATTAGCAGTATAATGTTAAGATGGAAGCTGTAATGCACGTGATGGGAGCACAAGAAATTACTTCAGCTTTCATTGAAACAAAGGACGTGACTGTGCTCTGGCAATAGGAGCATAATGGCTGTTTAATTTTTCCAGACAGGGACTGGAGCTCACTGGGGTTTTTTTGGGCTCTTGCTTTGTTTTTGTTTTTGCTCCAGCTTTTAAGGATGAGAATGTTGTGTCTGACGCGTGTCAGCAAGCAAAGGAGATTCACTAGCAGAGCTGGGTCCGTCTTGCTCCCCGGTGAGGAATAAAAGCATGAACCGTCTCTCACTTCGGGAGGAGAAGGGGGGGCTGTTTCCAGGCTGCGGGAAGTGCGAAGGCATTGTCAGGTTTGGGTCAGGCGGAGCCGGGGCTGTGCTGAGCTCTCAGCAGGACCCATCAGCCGGGTGTCACTCGGCAGCCTGGAGGCATCTCTGGGAAAAGCCAAGACAGAAGTGTGGGGGGCGAAGCTGCCGTGTCTTGTGGTGGTGCAAGACTGCTCTGTGTAACAATGATCTTTGGGGAAAGCAGACACAAAAATGGATAAAAGAATAAAGAGCCTTTATCAAGGATGCAGAAAGAGAAAATGGCCACTTCTACACTACCCACATTTAGATGCTAAATAATGCTGTTATCAGAGCTGTTGAAAACTTTGCTGAACAGGAGTTGTGCCCACATTTAATCCCAGCCTGGTACCTGCAAGGCCTGATCCTGCCCTCAGCTGCATCCAGGGAATCTGGTGTCAGTGAGGCCACTGCACTGAAAGGGGTGGGTAGAGAATGAAGAGCTCTATTCTGTTTATTTCTTCATAGTTGCATCTGTTTTTGTGCTTTGAAGTTCTCAGGTTTACTTCAATCTTCAGGTTTATTTCACTTCTTTAGGGAAGCAGATAAAGCGGGGGGGGGGGGGGAATATGAGGGACAGGGCCAAATTCGAAGTGGAGTCACTTGGGCAGCATAAACAACCTGCAACCCCAAGGTGTAATTTCCATTGGTAAAACCACGTTGAACCAACTAATTACTTTGAAATTACAGCCAGATTTCAACTTTGTAACTGCAGAGCACATCTCACCTAAGCCAGGACAGGGGTACCACAGGAGGGAGCTTGGAAGAGAACCTTGTGAGCTGCCTCACAGTAAAAATGGTAAAACTGCATTTCCCTGATTGTCATTCATTTCCTGGACCCAGGTTTATTGGTTTAATCCCTTCTCTCCATTCCAAAACAATCAACCAAATATATACAAATTTAAAAATCCCTGAAACAGTAGCTTGCCTCCATATTGCAATGGACATTGAACAGCAATAGATTTAAGGTCCTTTGGCAACATCAGGTGGGTGAACTCAGTTTTTGCCTGTGTTTGATTGAAAATTTGGATAGTTGTTTTCCCAGCGTTCCTGATTTTGTTTTACATTTAGCTCTCAGTACTTTAGTCCTTTCTGTGTATGACAGAGCAGACTGAGGGCGATGTTTTGTTCACTGGCAACCCAACCAGTTTCAGAGCACAACAGTATCATTTTCCAGCACAGTTAAATTTATTACAGCGTGGTCCTGTGAAATGGTCTGATGTGCTTTCAACTATCCAAATAACAATTTGCTGGGATGTGGAAACCACAGGAGTCAGGAAGAAGGTAGTAGTCTGTGAGTGGGTCTTGTCTGGGGAAATGGGGAAGAAAACACAACACATTTAGGACCCAATGCAAGAGGTGCCCTGGGCTGGGATTCATTTGGGGCAGGATTTCTGGTCAGGTTGTCACTGACCCTGTTAGATTAATGTTTGTCACTTTGGTACTTTGTTGAATGTGGAAGAAACCACAATGAATCCTTCACTAAAGGGGGAAATAACGTGTGTGAATGGGGAGCCTCAGGTCTCCGAAAAGGGTTTTTAAAATCCTCTGTTTTGTGAGGCAAACAGTCTCAGAACTGGAGTTACTTCAGGCTGACAGAGCAGCCAATAGCAGGAACCAGAGACAGGAATTTGGGCTCAGAGTTAGGAGTGCAGTGGGGATCATTAGGACAGTCACAGCATGTAACTGGAGAAATGTAGAAATGTCTCTTGCAGAACAGTGATTAGTTTATTCTCCAAGCACTCACCTTGTACAGACACTGCATCACTTCCCTGTGCACATCCTGTGGTTGCTTTTCATTTGGGTTCTTTCAAAATGTACAGCAGCACTGGTGTGGTGACTGCATTCTGAGTGCTACTTATTCAGAATCACCATTTCAACTATCATCTAATCAAAAATCTTTGATGCAAAACGCATTTTAAACAAATAATAATCTTTCAACTCTGAGTTCCTGGTAAAATATCTTATATTAATGAATTTATAAATAGCAAGTGCCAGTTCTATGCCAATTCTAACAGCACAGAAAAGAACACACTGTGAAGGAAAACACACCAGGTTTTTGTTACCCAATTTTGTTGTTTGTAATATAAATGCTTGTGAGAAAGATAATTCTGATTTCATAGTTCTTTAGCTTAAATATGTTGTCATTTAAGCCTGTACTCTTATTCCACCAGGAAGCCAGGAAAGCATCTGCAGGCACACAGCCCGGGGGGCAGGAGCTGTGCCCTGTTTCCAGGCCTTGCTGTGGTGACCATGTATCAAATGCAGTCCCATTTTTGTGTGTGCAGTTCTGAAAGCACCATCCAGAGCAAAAGGAGTCTGTTGCCAAAGAACCAGTTCCTCTGAAAACAACACTCCAGAGCCCAGCTGGCTTCAGCTCCCTGACCAAGTTCAGTCAGCTCAGGAGTTGCTGTGCAGCCCCCTGTGCCCACTGAGCTGCCCAAGAGACGACACCAAATGAATGTTGGGTTGAAGCACAGGAGACATCTGAACATACTGGAACCTTGTTTGCACATTTTGGTTCTGGGTCTACGATTTTTATACAGAATTAAAATTTTCTCGACTTTTGCAGCATTTCTGAAGTTGTTTCATTCCGTTTTGAAGCATTTGCTGGTGTGTGCACTGAGTTTACTAACACTGTCCTGACCCTGGAGATGGTGTGATACTTTATGGGGTGCAGTGACATTTATGTGCCCAACTTGGCTCCCATAAATAGGGTAATTTCCACAAATTAAAGGCCAGGTTTGAAACATTACAAGATGATGTAACAATTCTGTATTGGCCTTCAGGATTCTCAGTGGGGCTGATGACCGGGCAGTCCTTTGTCAGCTGCAAATCCACAACTTCTACACAATTTTTTCAGGTATAATGGTAAAACTGAAAGTGCTGAGAAAAGAAATATTGAGGTTTATAGTTTCACATAACATCAAAACATTGAAAATACATGGAGCACTTAACAAGTGACATATTTATGCTAGAGAAATGAGTTCCAATTTTAGACAATACTCCTTGCACATCCCAAATTAGGCTGTATCAAAGTATGTCTTGTACCTTAAAACGACAGAATATATAACAAAAAATCCCTTATTGTTAATACAGAGTTAATATTCAGACATTGGGAATAAGATTCAGAAATCTCCAACTGAAGATGCTCGACAAAGAATTTATTTTGGTTTTCAAAATCTAACCATGGTTCATCTGGATTTCACTTCATACAAACATCCACTGGATATCAGGTGCCAGCTTTGGTTATTTAATACAACTCTTGGAAAACCAGTGGTCTTGAAGTTCCCCTTTCATTTGGCCTGAATTAATGTAATTTTGTTGTTACTAAATTACATATCAATCATTATTATACCTGTTTATATAAATCAGACAATAAGAGGATCATATGACTTTAAAATAAACTGAAGAACCACATGATTAAAATAAGCAAGAGATACAAACCTGGCAATGACAAGAAAGCACATTGATTTAAAATACTGTTCTTAGGATGATCTTGGCTGTTCACAGAACAGTTTACACAGGTTATAGTTAGTAGCTAAACTGCAATTTAGCTTAAATTTCCAGAGTCTGATTCCAAGTTATTCTTTATTCTGTTTTTTAAGTAATGTGTCTGAAGTTACTCCTGCTATGTGTTCTCATTCTTGGGTAATCCTTCCAGAGGATATGAGTCACTTCTCCATTATTTGTAAAGAATATGGAAAAAGTAAAATATTATTATTTTGTGGGCATTTGGAACTGGATTAAAAAAAAAAAAAGGTGGGATGTTGATCATTGTGAGTCATTTCTTGGGAAGAAGGGAAGAACAAACACTGGCTGCTGACTTACTGCTAAGAAAGCCAAGCACTTAGTGCTGACTCAAGAGGCAGCTATTGATGGCTGGAGAACACAATGGAGATCCTGCAGCAGGATTAAAAAGCAAAGTCTTTCCTCTTTAAGTAATAAGGAGTTAGAAGGAGCTGCCTGTGTTGACTTCTTGGAGGCTCCTTTTTGTTTAAGCAACCTTCTAGTTTAAACACGTTGGCCAATTAGAATTACATCCTGCTGCAACGGAGTCTCCTTCCAGTCTCCAAAAATCCTGGCAAATCTGCAGGGAATGAAGTGCAAGACTGATCTCCACAACACGGGGGAGCTACACCAGTAACTCCCAGTGCAACCCTCTGCTGTTCCTGAGTATTGATCCGTCCTGGTTGGGACAAATAGTGGTACACACAAAACTGAAGGGACATAAATGCCTTGTAACCCATTTGCATTCTGATCAACTAATTGAAAAAAACCCTGTTTTGATACCAAAACTGATTTTTCAAAGTGACTTCGTGTCACTGTGGCCCTTGCATACTTTATTTGTGTACTGGGAACTAAATTACTTCTGTGTGTAACTACACAGAATACCTGCAAAGAGCACACAATACAAACCCCAGTGTATTTTATAATTATGACTTAACTACACTTATGCTTTGTGTGCTTTTTTCAAGCTCCAGTGGACACACTGTGATGAAGCCTAATAATTGTTTTTTTCTGCAGGTGTTTTTTGTGTGTTTGCTGTGTTTTTTTAATGAGGAAAGCTTCTTTCCAAATGCAAGGATGCAGTCCCATGGCAGCTTGAGCCGACTGAAGTCATGCCTGACACCCTCCTCTGCATCTTCTCATCCTCTCTGTACAGAAGAGATGCTTTTGTGCCAGCACAGGCACCTGAGAACTCAACAGTGGCCAGGTCAGTGCTCATGGAAAATTAATTCTAAACACAAATTCCAGCACTGGTAAGTGATGAATTGGGCATGAGCAGTACAGTTGGATTGTCAGGAACATGGCAGTCTGTATTTATATTTGAAGAATGCTGTGAAACTGAGTAGGAGTAGAGGATCTCATGGAGAAACAATTATAAAAATTTGCTCTGTCATTCCAACTTCCAGTAAGTATTTTTAAATTATAGTCTTATTAATGCAAATAAAGATAGTACCTGCTTTGTGATCTTTATCTGAGTGCCTTCATTGTTATTTTGAAGTAAACCTGAAGCAGAGTTAACAGCCACAGATTTCAAATAATCACTAACAAGCAAAACGCTCCATGAAAATACATTTACCAAAATGATTGTGGATGTTTACATAAATCACGTGTAAAGCATAAATATTCAACAGTCCACCAGTCCCCTGCAGGGTGTTTAGCCAGGACTGCAAATGGATCTGTGTGCCTAATCTTGATTTCCTGTCAGTCCCAGGCTCCCGGGCTCAGTTCAGACTCTTGCACAGGGCTCCTTTGCAGCTCCGGATCTGATGGTCGATCTCCAGCTCCAGCCCTGGAACAGCAGATCTCCAGCCAATGAATCCCTGCGTAGTTTTAGGCACTGGAGGAGATGGAAGCACCTAAAATAAAAAGAATGTGTAAAACTGACTGATGAAAGGGTTTGTGATTCTAATTGCTGTCATGCGACATCATCTTTTGTGCTGCCGTGTGGATGGAAATGAGAACTTATAAAAAAATAGTGGTTCCAAATGTAATTTGCTGAGTTAATATCTTGAAAACATTGACATTAATGAAAGGAAACAAGAACTTTGAGAGACAGCCCAGGTGCATGCAAGTTTGATTTACAACACACGATAGTTTATAATTTAATTAGAATAATTTAGGTCCCATTCTACTGCAAGACACAGGGAAAGAGAGAAGTACAAGGGCCAAATTCCAATGAAGCAACTAACTTTCAATTACCACCCTTCTAAAACCAAAAAGCAAATTATTGTTTAGTAGTGTATGTTAGCAGTCTTTTTTTTTGAAGTTTGGTTCAATCCTAAGGGCTTTAATGGTTTTATATTCTTAGGGGAAGAATTTTATCTGTGTCTTTAGCTTTTTTCCCATACAGAATAATCATCATCATCATCTTTAAAACTAATTAACTTCTCTAAACAGGAGAAATGGTGTTTTCTAGTTGCTGTAATATATTTGGTAGCAGTGCAGCCACAGAATAATCACTTTATGTCCAAATGCTAAAGATGTTTCTGACCAAGCTGGCTTTTGCATCAAGAACTACTTACTCATTCCACCTTCTTTCTACTTGAAAAGATGGGTAAGCAGCAAGTTAATCTGCAACTAATCTAGCTAAGGAGGAAAGAAAACAAAAGCCAGCAGTGTCTGTTCAGTGACTGCTGTGCTTACTTTGGCTGAATCATCTCTGTTGGGCACGTTCTATCATTTTAGCATCTGGGGACTCAGTAGAGCAATACACAGCAAGAGAACAATGTTTCAGTTCTCTTGCCAGAGTTGCTTCACTTTGTTCTTTGGCCAAGATTAGAAAATGTTTATGATATTTAGGTGGAGCAGTTCCTCAAAAAAGATAATTTTTTATGGCCAGAAGTGCCACCCACCGAGCAGGATAATGAAGGGAATCGTGTCCCACTGTCGATCTGGGGGAAGGGACTAGGAAGAAGCTTTTACTAATCTGACCTCGAGAGGAGAAGAGAGATGACTATTGCCACCAAGGTGAATGTGCAGAAACACACAGAGTTCTGAAAAAGGAGGTGAGAAACTTCACTCTGAACACGTAAAGAGTGACCTAAACACAGCTAACCCTGCTCTTCCTCCAAATCCCGAGGTGAAGGAAGCTCTGCTCCCTGTGTCAGTGTGCCCCAGGCTCTGCCCGGTGCTTGAGCAGCTCACAGCGGGGTGACTGTGAACGCCCCAACCCCCTCACTGCTGAAACGGACTGAAACTGGAACTTCACTAAAATCGGTGTTGGAGAGTCTACAAACTGATCAACAAGTAGCACTGATGGCAGAAATGATGCCATTTCGTTGTTTTGCCGCACTCAGCACTAGCACTTAATTTTTGTTTCAGTTTAATCTCAGTAAAAGCTTTTACAACTTCCTTACCTTATCTTCCCACCCTTGGAATCCTTTGAAAGAAAGCTGGTTCAGCAAGTAAGAATTTCCAGTCTCCTTCGTTTCCTTAATCTTCTCTAAGTGGACTAACCTTTTTTGTTAGCACCTCCTTACCCTTCTATGAATATATTCCTCTCCCAATGTCACTGCTTTAGCTGCCTGTATAGTTACCCTGTTCATTGGTGATTCTCACACAGTATATTTAGAAATTAAACCTTCGCATTCTACTGTCTTTTCCAGCTGTTTGATAACGTCAAGACACTGAACATATATATGAATCATATAATATAAAATCAAATAACTATTACTTTGCTCGTTAGAACTGGCTTCCTATTAATTTGTGCCACTAAAGAGGACAGTGGCATTGTCTGTGCCAGCAAGAAGACTCTCTTAAATAAAGGTAGAAAAATTACAACCCCATCCAAAGGGCAATCTTAAATGCTTGTCTTAAATGCTTTCAAAGCATTGCTCGAGTTGCAAATGCAGTTTACTTTGACCTTTAGTTAAAGACCCACCTCTACAAGACAACTGGTTTTTAGAGCTTGTGTGATTTCTTACAAGAGATATTGTTGTATTACAATTTAAAGTGTAATTTTCTAACCTTAATGTATTTTTCCACAGGTGTCACAGGGCGAATCCGCATGTGTTCTGGAAGCTCTATCTTGGGCTTTGCATCTTTTTTTTCATCTCCTATCAACTAAAACCAAAACATAATTAAAATTTGGACTCTATATATTTTGAAATTTACTGCTCTTTGTGTTATCCACACCATTTCCCTCGTTGCATCTGAACTTCCTGTTCTTTCCATCTCAAGCTCTTATTTCAGTGCTTTGGAAATTACTGGATTTTTTTTTGTTTCAGAAGGTGATGTAATTCTGAATTTCAGGTGGAAGGCTAAATATTGCTGCTACACCACGGGTCCAAAACCAGGTAGAAATACATCTTATATATGTATATATGTCTTATATGACTACAAAGCAAAGATTAATAGATGCTAAATACACCTATTCACCAATAGCAACTGTGCAAAGCTGGTACATGTCACAGACCACAGTCACCCAGGATGGATAATGAAACCATGAGGACCAGGTTTCAAAGGTGCTAATCTGGATGCCTACAGGGATTTTCTAAAACTCCTAGAACAGATTACTTCTACATTTATATTATAACCATGCAGGGGCTGCATCAATCCTGTCCTTTAGCAATGGAGTACTGTGATTCCAAATGGAACATTATGTGCTACTATATTCTAATAACATCACTGAGAAGAGACATCGCTCCAAATATTTTCGTTTGTTGTAAATTCCCCCACTGACAATTTAATTAGCTGGAACCTTTTCCCCTAGATTTTTAAACTACCATATGGATAGACAAAGGGGAAATATTTTCCTGTCAGTGTGCATCTAGTACTTGTTAACACTACTAGCAGTCATGTTTCTCAAGAGAAATATATCAGAATATGCACAGCATATAAATTACCACTTGCTGTTATTTTATTCAGAGGAAAACTGAGTATTTGAACCCAGTGCAGTTGTTACCTCGGATCCCAGCTTAGCAAAGCACACTCAGTACATTTCTAGTCTTCAGAGCTCTCCTAATTCTGTGTCCAGATAAATTTGTGTGCAGTTAGATTTCATGTGTTGCTTACATGCCATTCAATTTTACCTCCTCGAGAGGTGTTTTCAAGAACCCCCATTTGTCAGACCATCTTTTTGCAGCATCTCCTTCCTTTTCGACGCATTTTTTCCTGAAACCAACCAAGAAATATTAAAGATTACTTTGAAAGCTCTCATTAAAAACCAAAAACTCAATGCACAAAGCCAACTACTAATGGCACAAAGCACAGAGATTTAGCAGGAATCTTTAGATATTTACCTTGAAAATAACTTTTACCTTATTATCTTAACTTACAACACCAAGTTTATGTGCGAGTTACCATTGTCTGACTCAGAGGTAACAGGAAAACATTTTCCATAGGTTTGAAACAGCGCGTGTGAACACAGTGTGTGAGGAAGTGGAGGAGGCTGAAAAATAAACTGCAATGTTCTTTCATTTACTGTGGACTGATTCGACGCCCCACACGCGGCGGGGGCTGGAAGCTCTAAAAACCTCGATTTTTTTTTTACCAAGGCACGCTTGTGAAAGCGCGCACAGTCTTTAAACACACACGAAGCGAACTCATGAACAACCCCTTCAGCCCGCGCCTCAGCGGAGCCGCGGGGAGGGCAGGGCGGCGGCGGGAGGAGGAGATGGAGGGGAGCAGCGGCGGCTGCCAGGGGCGGGCTGGGGCCGTTACCAGTAGTTGTCCCGGGCTATGAAGTTGCAGGGCTCCGCCTGCCCCGGCTCCCGGTGCGCCATGGCCGCGGCGGGGCCCCGCTCGGGCCGCTCGGGGGCTGAGGGGCAGCGGCGGCGGGGGCGGCGCCCGTGTGGGCGGTCACAACATGGCGGGAGGGGCGGGCGCTGCCGGGGGCGGCCACAAAATGGCGGGGAGCGCGCGAGCGCTCCGTGAGGGGTGGAGTGGTTCTGGCGTCGCTCCTTTGTCCTCCGGCCGCTCCCCTGTGACACCACGGCCGTATCTCAGGGGAAAAAGTATCAGTTCCCCACGCCGTGTTTTGTTGAGGCACCTCAGGAAACCGCGGGAAGAGCGCTTGGTGTTTTCGGTAATTTATTTTTTTTTTTGTGCGTCGTTTTTTGGGAGGAGGCGTCTTTTTTTTGTGCGCTTTTTTTGATGCGTCTTTTTTTTTTCTCTCTTTTTTTTTTAACCGTTTGTAGGAAAACACGTTTGGGTTAAGATGGTGAAAAGCTGGTGCCTCGATTGAGGAACCAGCCGTGTGTCAAAGGAAGAAATGTCTGAGCTCTTAGTTTAAGGATTAGCCGGGCTCCCCTCAGCACAGAGCTGAACACTGAGCTGAGAGTCTCTTTTAAACCTGGACAAAGGGAGTTGTTCAACAGCCAAAACTTTTAAGTTTTTTAATCCTTTGAAGTGGACATGAGAAAAGTTGAAGGATAGTTTTTATTTTGTTAATCAGCTTGTCAACATGCCCAATGCTCAGAGCGTATGTGTTACAATGGATGTTCGTTCCTGCTCCCCAGTTTTTTATTCCTGGTTCCTCTTGAGACACACCAACACTATCTTTTGGTAATTGCAGTGGGACACAACATCAATCCTGTGACATACAGTGTCCTTCTGATCTCTTTTTCTGGTAAATGTTCTTTATGAGCTACATGCCTACAATAGAAGTTCTGGGAAAGTCCTCAACACACTTTATGGGTTCTGTGTGAGAATCCAAAAAATATTTACAGCTTGTAAAGGGTCCACTGTGCTCCAATACATTAATATTTTTGGCTCTCCATCAATTTTTTGGAAATTTTATTTTCTTGCTGTTCTTTATGAACAATTTCAGCAATGAGTGCAGCCAACTGGCTCTTTGCCCTTGTGGGTTTAAATAGTTCCCTGACCTCTTTCTTTCTGTCTGGAGATTGACTTGTGCAAACACACTGTAAATAGTTAATGGGGCTCTCTAACACCATGGGCAGTTATTATCCTTATTACAGGATAAATTCAGAAAGGTTTGGACTTAAGCTGAGTGGTTTATAGGCAGTGTGTTTGAATGCTTAATTACTAGCTCTTTTTTTCATAGAGCGAAGGCTCTAAAGGCCTTAAATACTTAAGTATGAGAAGACTATATACATTTATTAGTTATTACTCTATTTGAGTAAGAGGAGAATAAAAACTCCTTCAGTAGTCCTAAAATAGCAATTAATACTGCTCTTCTGGGTCTCTAAAATCATTAAAGTATCAACAAATGGAGCATTTCACTTACATGCCATTTCTTGATTCTCTAATTGATAATTAGACTAGCAATTAAATCATCTGAGTCTCGTATCACACCCATAAATGCTTACTCATTGTCCTACTTAATTAACTCCTGCTGCTTAGTCACATTTGTCTCAGGAGCCCTCTTATTGCACTGATGCTTTCTGTGAAAAAAAGTAATTTGTTAATGAAACAATCAAATTTGTAGCTTACTGTGTCAGGGCTTAAACTGCAGTAGCATTTATCAAGAGAGATGAAACTTCCTACACAAACATTGTGAAAATAGAATTTCAGAATGTTCAAGCTTTTCTCTTTTCTGTACTTAATTATTTCTCAGATGAGGGAATGTAGTAATTGAGTAGTTAGTTTTAGGTCTTAAGTTCTTATGAGCACAGGGCAATATTAGAATTGCACTTGCACTATGAGAAAAAAGTGAAATAGGATTTTAATGAGCTAATAACAATAGTGAATGACAGGAATACAGGTCCCTTGAGATTCCAAAATCATTTGCTGGAAGTCTGGATCTTGTAGCTACAAACAGCAGCGTTTGTCATCACCTGACAAATGTTGAAGAAGATACTCCATCACTTAATGTATCATGTTTAAATAGAATAAAGTCTCAATACTCGGTGCTTCAGATCGATGACCCCTTCCAACTCAGAGTATTCTGTGATTCATGAATCCTAGATCTTCTAAGATGGGTAAATTCTAATCTGGATGTTGCCATAAATGCTGAAATTCTAATGCTTCCTGTCCTCTTCCAGTTAGGAATTAGCCAATTATTCAGCTGCTCAGTAGTGCTGCTCTTCTTTCAGAACTTACAACTGTTCTTCCAGAATTTACAACCTGTCTATAACTTGAGAGCAGTGGCAAACAATGTGCATTAACCCAAATGCAATCTTTGTTTAGCTGTACAAATGCTTCCAGCAGCACAGAATGAGGCAGTACAGGAAGGTCCCGCTTTTCCCAAAGCTTCAGGATGTTGTGTTGACACAAATACAGGTGGTGCTGCTCTGTGAAATAGGTCAGGGGACCAAACTGACTTAAATAGACTGTGCAGAAAGAGAAAGTCAGCTCAGTGTTTTAATGTCTTTCACAGAACAGCTCCAGGAGCAGTTGTGCCTCTGCAATCAAGGCAGCAGACAGAACGGAGACAGGAAGAGGTGATGCCTGAGCTGAAGTGAACAACCAAGGGTAGGTGGATATCTTAAACCTCTCCTGCTGCAAAAGACTGTGATGCAATTGTGGTTTGTCAATGTTTGGAGTCTTCAAGATCTGAGTTAATTTTTGGTTTCTGGAAATCTCACATATCTGCCCTGATAGGAAAATGTTAAGGTTTTTTATATTGCTTGTTTATGGAGAAAAGTGTCCAGATGAGCACACAAGAGCCTTCTATGGGATACTCTGAAATTATTTGTAGGAAACAAACCTGTTGTCTTTTGAGTTCTTGGTAAATATTTGTGAAAGTTGTTTGTTTGTGATTATCTCCCACTCAATATGCTGATATTTACTTCTAGAGCAGCCTTAGCCAGGTAAGGACTGTCTCAGCTTTGGGTAGACCCAGGTGTGAAGCATCATGAAAGTGCTTGGGAGATTCTTCATCCAACTTTGTCCTCAGCCCGTGTTGTAACACTGTTACTTACCATGAATTGTAGGAACTGCCATTGGGAAATGGGACAGCAACAGTGCAAATGAGAAAGTGTGGCTGTTTTTCTCCTTAGTGATGTAAAAGCTTGCAGGTTGATAAGAATTTGTCACTAAGTGAAGCTTTGAATTGTGTGCTTGTTATCTGAACAGTTGTGAAACAAACTAGCGACTGTAAAGGTCTGGTAGAACAGAAACATGTTTTCTTATGGAGAGATGGGTGTTCTGGACAGTAATTCTTCATGGGAGCAGCTCTAGCACAGGGGGCTGAGCAGCTTCTCTTGTGCTGGTTCCTGCTGGGAGAGGTGTTTGAATGCTGGTTTCTATGTGGGAAGTTCAGGCAGGGCAGTGTCCCACGTGTGTGTGCCATGAATAGCACGTGCTCGTGATTTGGGGAATTATCCCAGAGCTGTGTCTCTAACAAGTGTGTGACCAGTAATTCCCAAACCTTCCTGCGGTGCTCCAGCTTTTGCTGGATGTCTGGCAGCTCTGCAGAGGCCACTGGCAGTGCTCTGACGAGGCTGTTGGCTGGGAAAGTAGAAAAAGTGCTCTGCACTGATGGGCGATAACAGCAGGGAGGGTGGAGGGATGTTCTTGTCCCTGAGGAAACCCGCAGAGCACCAGTCCCTGTTCCCTGTTGGTGTTCCTGAAGTCCTGCACTTCACACTCTGAGCACTGCCATCCTCACAGATTCTCCTTCAGCTGCACTGAGCTCGTGTCTTCCCCCCACGTCAGCAATGCCAGCACCTCTGAGAGTGAAGCTGTTTGCTGAGGGGTTTATATTTCCATTTGTGTATCTCTGCTTAGGCTCTTGCATTGAAAATGTTTACCAAAAATATTAATTAGTACTGGCAGTTCTATGCTTGCTGGTTCGTGGTTTGCAATATTGGGTGTGGAATCTAACAGAGGAGGTTGTGAGCATAACTTCAGTGTCTTTTACTTTTAAATAGTATTTCAGATGTAGGCAGCCTGAGACTGCCTTGTTATGGATACTGTGATTTAAGCAACAAAATTCCATTGACACTATAAGCTCAGGCTTCATTCAAAAAACCTGCTAAAGTCTATCACATCAAGAATTTGTTAATATGTTAATTGGAGTTCCTGAATTTCCATTTGTGGAAGGAACCCAATGGCTTGGTTAGAATCATATGTTGTGGCAAAATTTAGAACTGTCATCTTATTGTGGCTGTAATTATCCAGTGGCTTTTGAAACAGTGAGGGTATGTCTGTTTTCTCAACAGTAATGTGTTCCTTTTTTTCCTCCATAAAATGGCACTTGCAGCTACAGCTTTATGCACATTTCTCTGGACCTTGTTTGGGTTTGAGCTTTACACTAAACCTGATGGATACACTCACATTTCTATTGTAAACTGGTGGAATAACTATACATGCCCTCCAAACGAAATTATTTCTTCTACTGACATGGAGACCTTTGTCACCTTCAAACTGGAGCATGTGTTTGTATTAAAATCCTTTAGTAACTGGTGCTGTCTCTGAGCACAACTCCCCAGCCCTGGTTGCAGAGCTGGCAGAATTGCTGCCCTACTGCAGTTTCCAAGAATATGGCCCCACTTGTAGGCTGCTCAGGGTAAAAATATCTTGTAAATGCCAGTGTGCAACACTTAACAGAATTCTCCTGCTGCTCTGTGCTGAAGTACCTAGGCACAATATGAATTAAAGATGAAGGAAAAGGCCACAATTTTAAATTTTTGTTGCATTGTATACACTGAAATAAAACTCTTCATGGTCTTTGAAAGTATTTTTTGTTTCGATACAGTGCATGCTTCAAATCAGAAAGCGTCTCCTTTTTTCCTTTTGCCTGAAAGGCAGGGGGTCTAGGACATTTTAATAGCTTTCATATCCTACTCTGCAAATATATTATTGCAGCACAATAGTTTCTTTGCATGAGAATTGCTTAAATGATTCAAAAAGGATCGAAAAATATATTTCAAGTTTTAATTTTATGCACAGAACATTAATGAGCAGTGCCCCTTAGAGACTTGCTGTCAGTTTAACATATTCACAATAATCTCAACACAGATGTTATTCCATCTAAATCCTTTTAGAGGGAAGAAACCAGTAATTTTTCCTTGAAGAATGTCAGAAAATATGTTATTGTTGAAATTACATTTTGATCCCAGAATGCTATGTGAGAAATCATTGCTAGGAAGAATAAGTAGCACATTGTTTCCGAGGTAAAATGCATGTGAAACTTTTTTGAACCTCCTGTAAATTTAAAACCAAGTCAATGTTCTGTTAGTCTCACGCAATTTTGCTTCCCTTGAGGGTGATTGCAGGTGCTGATGGAATATCAGCATCTAATTGTATTCAAATTGAGGGTATTTGCTATAAGTTCAGATTTCTCTATTTGTAGCTGCAATGTGATGAAATGATTGTCTCTTTTGGATACGTTTCCCCGTGCATTCTCTGAGCACATAAATCAGAAAACTTGCTAGAAAGAAAGTCCAGACTTGCAGTGACAGTTTTTGTTGAAAAATGCTTTAATCTCTCCCTGTTGTGTGTTCTGTGATATGCCTGTATTTGCTTTATTTGGTGCTCTCACATTGTGCTCTGCCTGTCTGAGCACAGCTCAGGCAGTGAAATGATGCTGATACAGTAAAAGGGGTAAGGTTGTAAATATTATGTTGAGAAATACTGGAGGAGCTCTTTCTGTTCCACTGAATCTCAACCAAAGTTGATCTTGGGTGGAGAAGCTGTGAGGGGTCACTGGGGCAGGGCCTGGCCATGTCTAAGTAATGTGAAAGAGCACCTTTAGGGAAGTGTTGGATGACTCAAAGCAGTGGTTCTGCAGTTTTCCCAGGTTCTAAGAACTCTTCTGTGGGTCCATAAATAAAAGAATAATACTTATAGTTGTTGATAGCAGAGTGCACAGTGCACTATCGGTTCTGTGCAAAGAGAGCTGGTTGGGGTAGGTCCCATCAGGTTTTTCTGAAGCTCTTTGGTGGAGAGGAAGGTGAAAGATGGGGTTACATGACCAAAAAGCAGGAGAATTGCCAGTTCCAGTCAAAGAAGTGTTTCAACCTCTTCTTGGGAAAGAAGTGCAACTCCTGCAGCTTCTCTGTGGGTACTGTTGACAGAACTCAGTGCCATGGTCCAGCAACTGCAGTGGGGGTGGATCAAGGGTTGGACTTTATGATCTCAGAGGTCCCTTCCAACCCAACTGATTCTATGATTCTGTGAACTGAAGGTTGCAGTTGTGTAACACAGAAAGTGAGATCTCGGTTTCAGGGCTAAAGAAACTCTGTTTTGTGAGCCCTGATGCACAGGATGACAGGGGGCATGGCGTGGGGAAACTTCAGGATAGTGCAGTGGAATATCCTTTATGACAACACATTTATTTTGTAGAAGCAGATGTCTTGATGCCAGATAGCTTTTCATTTCTCCACTTTGCTGTTAAGGGTGCTACAGAGAGAGCCACTGTTAATATGGTGATATAAAATAGTTGCAAAACTGCAAGCAAGCACAAAAAAGACAAAACTTCCCAACACAATTGCTGGGTTTAAATAGGATATATCTTACTTGAAGTAACAAGCCTGGAGAATGAAATTCCATTCCTGTGTGGAATACAAAGAGAAAGAAATGCATTCAGCAGCAATCTGTTGTTTTAATAGTAGCTCTAGGAGGTCTTGGGATTTAAATTATTCACATTGTCATACTTATGGCTGGGTTCATCCTATTTTATACTTAGGTGCATTCCAAATGCTCAGTATTTAGATGTGTACACTGTAGGTAACGTTGCCATAGTGCAGAATGGCTGTGCAGTGACTGTAGTAGAAAAAAGACCAGATAAATCTATTTTCCCACTATCAGTAGTTTTGACATTGAGAAAATATAGGATGCTGGTATTAAATTTAGGTTAGAGTTTTGTTGCCTTTGTTTATCCTGAAAGTAGAAAGTATTTTTTTTGTTATAGATTTGGAAAAAGGTTTATTGTTATCAATTACTTCATTCAAGGTTTGGTAACTTCTTTGATTTGCTGCTCCTTATTTAAACTGCACCTTTAAAATTATCCTGAGCAGGTTCATTCCTGTAAGGAAAATCAGTGTTTAAATAGGTGCTGTAACATGATATATGCAATGAAAAGGCAACTGATTAAGCATCTTAATGTAGCTATAGACTTTGGTTTAATAGTTCTTTGACTAACCCAGATTATGACGTATAATTTGACACATACACATCCCAATTCAATGAAAACCTCTTTCAGTAGCATGTTAAATAGTGCCCACTCATGCAGACTTGCACATTAAAGTCATTATGGGGGAGGGGGAAATTGTAAGAACAGAAAGAAAGTTTACTCTTCCTCTTTATAGTGAAAACAAATGTGTTTTTCTCCAGAATCTGCCAAGCCTGTGTTTTAATGATTTAACAGATGGAGTTGGCACATGTGAACCTGGAAGATGCATCTGTCTGATTTTTCCAGTCTGAGGATTTTTTAACTGCATTAATGGCACAGACAATGGTAAAATATCACCTCCCCAGGCTGCTTTGCTCTCCTAACACATAATGTCTCTTAAGGAAAAAAAAGTGCTAGGAGACTGGGGTGAGCAAAAGGCCAGAGAAATGAGGATTTGAAAAGTTTAATATTTTCTGTCTTCACTGCATTAGGCTTTTAAGGCTTTCACTTCGAATTTCATGTGTGCATGGTGTGGAAACAGAAATTCTGCCTAGACAATGTTATCTGTGATCTCAGGGTTCTGTTAATTAATTAATGGTTCTAAATAAACACCGTTTAAGTAAGGAGACCAATAGCCACCAGTGTTTTGCCTTTTATAATTGAAATGACTGTTGC
Source organism: Neopelma chrysocephalum (assembly GCF_003984885.1). NCBI lineage: Eukaryota > Metazoa > Chordata > Aves > Passeriformes > Pipridae > Neopelma > Neopelma chrysocephalum. Next base: position 4,933,198 of record NW_020897781.1, read on the forward strand.
ATTTTCAATTTGATAATTTTACTTTTTTTTTTTAATTAGTTCTTTCAAAGGTCCTACTCATGTATAACCTTAGATTTAGCAATCTCGTTTAGCCACTTGTGCTGTTCATTAAAACAGGTAATGCAGATGCTTAACTGTTTTAACTGTTTGGAATGAGAGCCTTAATTTGAATTCCTTTTAGAGTGGAATCCTTAGCACTCACTTGGATTTTCTGCTGAAACCAATGAACTGCCTTCTTGGGTAGGAATCTCTTGGTTAAATGCAGTGGTTATTTGCAGTGTCCTCTGGAATGACCCACTGTGGTCCCTCCCAGCCTGACCCATCCTGTGAGTCTCTGAAATGTCTCAGCAGTGCACAGGAATGGACTCAATTCTGCAGGGATCCCTGTGAGAAAGTCCCTCTCCTGAGGGGGACAATTTCCCTATTTTCCAAGGGCCAGGTCAGTCCTCCCATGAGCTGCCCAGCTGGTTGCACTGACACTACAGACAAGCACCTTCTTGCATGTGGAAGGGCCCCTCATTCTCCTTGTCCACAAAAATGTTGGGATAAAATGCAATTAATCTGCCCTGGGCTGTGAACTGTCCAGTCCAGGCTTTAACAGCACCGTGCTTTTGGCTTTGCTTCAGCTTTACTGCTGCTGAGAAAGAAGATTTCAAGAGGAACATATTCCATTGTTAGTGAAATTAGCACAAATATTCTGTCTGACATATTGAAAAAGTTTAAAATGACAGTGAAAAGGGCAGGAAAACTATTGCAAATGCTCTAGAGCTGCTTTTGCTGGAGGAAAAGGTGTAGTCACAGAGCTGGACATCAGAAGTACCTTCACTTCTCTGTGTCTCCATCTCTGATTCCACACAAAACACTGGGATTTGCTGATTAGTCTAATGAGAGATGGTACCTCTGTCTGTGAACTTTGCCTTGCCAGTGTTATTACATGGTGTGTTTTCACTTCAGGAAAATCAGTTCAGAGTTGATGCTCCACCTGCACTTCCTGGTAGATAAATGTGGGAGGAGATAGAACCTCATGGATCTACAGGTGTCTTGTCTGCTTTCTTCCATCTTCTTCCATCTCTGTAATACTCCAATCTTGATGTCACAGACCTGTGAAATTAGAGACACATTAAGTAAACTTACTCATTGAGACAACTTCTCCATTTCCTGTTGTTTTGTAGAGCTTACATTGCCTCAATTTATGTGCCTAAAAATGAAGTATGTAGATGAAGTGAGCTATCAGTAAATTCCACTTGCCCTGGGCTATCAGCCATCCCAGGATTCAGCAACCTTTGGAGGTGCCTATTTCATTTGACAGCAGCTTAGGCTGCCAGCTTCAAATAAATTCATAGCTTCTGGTGGTAGTTAGGTGGGTGTAACACTACTTTTACTATCTCTCATGTAAAGTAAGTACATAAATAGGAGGGTTTCAAAATGCCTTCACACAGTTAAAAAAAAAAAAGACTTGAGCCAGTGCAGAATCAAACAAATTTCTTTGAATAGTCTGATCCCTGGTTCATGTGGGTAGAAACAGAATAAATTTTTAGAGAATTGGAGAGGAGCACTAAAAAACTGCCTTCAGAAGCACTCGAGTCCCAGAATAAAAATCCCAGTTTTCTGTAAGTCTGGGACACTGAAAAATCATTGCATTGACCATAGCAAGTATCACTAGAACTGTTTGTTTTCTTAATGCCCTTTCGTATTTTAACAAATGGCCGTGATAATTTTCCTCCTCATTTTAAGGTTTGATTAATCAGTTCAGTGTGTTCTTTCTTCAGAAGGAAACGTGTTACTGATATCCCTTGGTATGAGTGACATATGGGTTCCACTGGAACGATAGAACGTCCTTTAATTCAGCCAAACAAAAAGCTGCCTGGCACTCTGTTCCTCTCTGCTACTATTCCAGCCAAATTTAATTTGCAAGAGTGATGTGGCTTCTTTGTCACTGGCTGTGGAGACAGAACTTCATGGGGATGAGATCCTTCCTGCCTGGGAGGTGTGGTCTGCAGGGCAGAGGCAATAATCACAAAGGTGACATTTCTCTTGCACTTCTCTCTTAGGCCAAAGATTTTAATGTTGCAGCTCAGATCAGCCAACAAATACAAAGCAATGGGAATATCTGAAAACGTGAAAATACCCTACATTGAAAGAGTTCTTTCCTTCCTTTCTATGTTTTCCTTTCAAGTTTTCTGGTGTTTTTTTTTCTTTTAAAAATTCTGCATTTTTTTTTATTATCATCTTCCAAAACACAGTAAGGTAAAATCCATGCTAATGGAAATTGCCTTGAAATGCAGCAATGGAAATTACATACTCTCCAGGATTCAAGCCAGTTAATAATCTGGATAATTCCAAAGTTCTTCTACGTGCTTTGCTATGTGTGAGAAGACAATCCACTAAGATCTTCTTTTTTAAACCCAAAGCCTCCTCTCAACACATTGACAGTGAACATGATACTCATTGGTTTGTATCATGCTGAGTGTTTATTCTTTTTCACAGCATTATTAATTATGGACAAATATTTTAGGGATCCTTTGAATGTCGTGTACATTTTACCCCTCCAACAAATTCCAAATTGCAACTGTGTTGCCAGCTGAGGAATTTTTATTAGCTTTGAATTCCTTATTTAACTTTTTTTTCTGAGCAGTGATAGGTAGGGTATTTTATTCATTTACACTGACAGTAGAAAGAGGAAGGTAATGCTCACTCAAAGTCTATTCCATACCCAGCAGGCTGGATCCCCTCACACTCTGTTGGTTGGTGACCAGGAGCTAAAAAGCAGGTGAATAGAACTGTCTTTGTGAACAGTCTTATTGTCAAGACTCAATTTCAAAGTCTAGTTGTACCAGAAACTCAGAATTTGAAGCAGAAAGAAAGGACAGATACACATGGGAGAATTTTTTTATGAACGACTTTCCAAATGAAAACATTACAGAACTTTGAGTTTTCTAGTGATCAATTCCATTATCTGTGGATAAATCCATAAACATCATCTGCATCTGACACAGTAGGTGAAGTGCAGCTTTTAGGAACCTTCCAAAAGATGGCAGTTCTGTATCGGGCTGTGCCCAGATGTCCCTGCTGCTTGTTCAGAAACTGTTTGTACTCGAGCACGGATTTAGATTTTTTTTTTTAGTAATCTGTTTATTAATTTTTCCATGGAATAGAACAATTTGTGTGGAAGAAGAAAAGGTTATATAACCATCAGCTTCCCCAATCTTACAAACCATCCCATTAGAATGATGACAGCAAAACCAAGTTTAAAGTGATTAAATTTATGCCTTGTATATAGACCATGCTGACAGGTTTTTTTTTAAATAGCTTATATCAGCCTTAAAGTAATCTGTGATACAAGAATTAAAAAATAAAAAGTAATAACAATTCAGGTATTCAGGACAGGAACTCTGTCTCATGTGTTTTATAAAATCTAAGGCAGAAGGAACCTGGTTTCAGAGGGGACAGTTGGGTGTTACTGTACAGGCTGATAATCAATAACAGGTAAACCAGGCACTCACTGTCCCAGTCCTCAGTGTTGGTAGTTCCTTGTTTTAGTACCAGGTAAGCACAGCAGCTCACTCTGCTTTTAGTCATAGACTGTCACTGCTGTGAGAGAAGTGAACAACTCTTTGATCATGACAATTTGGGTGCCATCTCTGTGGTGCTAAACACTCTGAGAAGACAAATTCTCTCTGCAGCCCCAAGTGTGACTGAGTGCCTTTAAGGAGTACAAAGTGCTAAATGACCTTTCATCACTTTAATCACTTGACTGGCTAGAAAATTTTTTAATGAAGGTCATGCCTGGAAAAATATCATAGATGAGAGTGTAAGTGGCATCTTCCTGACTCTTATGTGCTTCTCCTGATGCTGATCTAAAAATGTTCTCTGAAACCAGTCTCTTTTTCCTTGGAAGATAATACTTAAAGTAACAGAATTTGAATGTACTGTGTGGTATCAGATGGTGAAGACTGGTGATTCTTTAAAGCAGTGGTTGGTGTAAAAAAAAAAAATCAGAATTTAAAAACTTTCTCTGTGCCAGTTGTTTTTGTAGTTTGGTTGAATGCCTTTAATCCTGTTCCCACTGTATAAAATAAATCATTGGTATAATTACTAGTGCTCCTGAAGGCTGGTTGTGGCCTTTAGAAACTGGGCCAGAGAACATAGTCAGTTTGACTGTACACTGCTTTTTGAAAATGTGGTGTCTTTGTTGGATTTTCTTGCAAAGTCAGGAACTGCAGTTACATCCCCACCTTCCACCTTGGTTGCTTATCCCTGTAATGGACATTATGAAGCCTCCTGGGTGACTTTTCTGTGGGCATGAATCAAGTGATTCTCTCCTCCTCATTGAAAACAGTAAAACTGTGAGTGGGGAAAAAAGGCAAGTTCCTCAGTGAAGAGATTAAGCTTTCAGAAGAGGCTGGGAGGAAGCCATATAATAAATTTTAGGCTGATGACCTTTCAAAGGGAGGCTTGGAAGGAGAGTAGAGATTAGAGGTTTGGCTTCACATCCAAGTAGAGTTGCTTGGAGTAATCGTACAGGGAATAAGTGATTGCTTACAAGGGTATTGGGGACTGAAGAAAGAATATGATATATTGAAATTATGTTAATATTTTTAGTTTGGAAGATTAGCTGGACTCGAAGTTTGTCCTCTCCTCTGTAACTATAGAAGCTGAAAGTGAATTTATTCAACTGAATCACGGTTGTTTTTTAGAAGAGCAGGGAGTTGTCCACTGCTGTCAAGAAGATGATAACCAAGAGTAAGAGATAAATCACAAGTTAAATATTCAAGAGTAACAAATCTAAGGCAAGTTGACATTCAGTTTTCAGGGATGGTTGAGATCTTTTTTTGTGCAACTCTGCAGCTAGAAATCCTGGAGACTGTAATGCTGAGACCACGCTGTTTGCACACCCCTCCAACTCTGCTTGCCCTGGCATTCCAGCATGGGACCATGCTGGGAATTCCTGTATTCCTCTCCATGGTTCATATGTGCCTGCACTCTCCTTTGGATCTGCTCTTTTCTGATATTCCAGGACTCAGTTCACACGAGCTCATTTCACAGGACTGCCTTCCCCTGTACTTTGAAAGTCCTTAGACTGCAATTTGAGAGTTGCTTTGTTGTTCCTCTTCTAATTGGTGCAAGGAAAGCAGTCTGCAGAGACATCAATATTAAACATCAGAAGGCAGTTTTCTAAGTAGAGCATCTGATGAGGCACGTGAGAGTGTTGCAGGGAAATAGGTCTATGCTGGCATTACTAAATGAAAACAGCCCACCCTGTTTGAACAGAGACAGAGGAAGCACCTGCATCCTGGGTGATTGGGATGCTGGCAAAGAGCTTCTTTGTCAGTCCTTTGACTTCAGACACTGTCTTATAATTTTCACTGAGAAAAGTATATACCAAAGAAAAAGAAAGGCGAAGTCTGGTTTTTATTTCTTTGCATGTTCAGCAGGAGGACAGTGATTTGTGTCCAGACACATCACATTGTTACTCAGGCAGTGCAGGACCGTGAAGTGTGATAGGTCTTGAAAGATGAAACCGTCTCTGTGGGACAGTCACTCTGGGGGAATTCATTTATCAGTTTGTATCATGCCTTTCCAAGGCAAATCAGAGCAGCAGAAATCCCAACATCTGTGGTGCGTGCTCTTACTTTTTGAAAGTCAAATATAAACATAAGCAGCAGGAGTGCTGTTCCTGAGCTGAAATCTATGAGCTTTGTCACAGTGTCATTAATGTTTTGTGTTTCTGGGCACGTGTTGACTGTTGCTCTGTGACGTTTGGGATTTGGGCTTCAGAGGAGCTCCTGCAAATGTTGCCTTCAGTTTCTGTGTTATGTAAATTCATTCCTTTTGCATTACTTTTTTTTTCCCCCCCCATCAAATTTTACTATCATCTGTAGCTTCTAGTGGACCCAGGCTGAAAGTAAAGTGAAGCGGAGAAGTAAAGTTTTCATCTGATTCTGCATGAAAGTCATGTGTACAGGAATTTTTACAGACTCAGCTCAATACTGTAAGGCCTTGAAATTTGCTTAAGTCACACACTTGCACAATGCTCTGTAGGATTTAGTGAAATCTTTTTACTCGGAGTTTGTCACCTAATTTAGAAGTTTAATTACACTCCTGAAACTGCTGAGGTTATTATAATTCACCATGTTTCCTTAGCTGCAGGTGAGGCAAGGGAAGACTGCAGAAAGAGTTGTGGTGAGACTTTCACTTAATATGCTGAGATCTTCCTGTGTTTTTCCCATGACAGCTTGTCTGCCAGTTTACATTCCTGAGCTTCAAATATCACTCCAAGCTAGACATCTCTTGAAACCTGACCCATTTATTCCATTCCTACTCATCACATTTTGGTGAGGAGGCTAGGCTCTCATCTGATTGTAGTCTGCACAGGAAAAAGCTGAAGGAAAACACAACTTTTATAAATCTTCACTGAAGGGGGGTGGGAAAGCTGCTCTGCAAACTGGAAGTTTTGTGATTGAGCACAGTTTTTTCAAATCTCAGGGTGCTGCAAAAAATGAACATGAGAAGAATGAGAAAGAAAACAGTAAGAACAAAATTCTCATCCTTATGAAATCTGCTCTCTGGTGCTGCAGTGAAGCATTTAATGCAAATTAAAATCAGGTCCTAAAACCATACTGAGCTTTCAAACTAATTTTTTGTTGCCCCCAGTCTTGCTAGTGCTGCTTTCTGTTTGATAGTTAAATCTGGACTGTTGTATGTGTGCAGTCTTCATGAATAAATGTAAGCTCTTTTTCTATTAAAATAGAAGGGGTATTGTCTGCACTCTTGACTTTTCCCAGGTTTTTAAAACTAACTCTTCCTTCTGTCACAGTAATGTCTGGAACCCGTAGCAGTGGATCAGGATTGTGTTGTCCAAGATGCCTCATGAGCACAAATGGCAGCTCTTGTTCTAAATGATTTCCTTTGGCCATGGGTGCAATGAGCTGGTTGTGTTGGGCTCTGTTCTGGGGAAGCTTTTCAGCACATGAGGTGTAACACAGAAAGCTGATGGGCCAGTTTCTGATTTCAAACATGGGTAGAAGCTGTTCAATTGATGACTCAATTCTGTATTTTCTACTTCAAGATCGAGAAGGTATCAATGTACTCTGGTGTCATTATATTTTGTATATTTGAGGTTTCCCAAATAACCTCTTGAATTCATATGGTGGTAGTTTTAGTCTACCTTTTAAACTAAGTTTCTAGCCTTTATAGCTACTGAGAAGTTGGAAATACAGAGTAAAATAAACAAACATTGCTTCATTTAATAAAACCTGAGCATCCTAAGCATCATGACTTCTGAATACATGAAAGACCTTAAAATCTCACTGTCTTGTTTAAGAAGGTCTTCAGATTCAGAAAGAGCTTAAATGAAGTTCATCCTGGAGCAGACAGGCTCCAGAATGTCCCTGTGTCTGTGCACTTGAAGGAGTGTGTGCCTGGAGTGGAGGGTCCCTTTACCCAGCTCTCCCCACGTGGGTGGATTTACCTGGGCTGTGTTATCCCAGCAACAGCTGATGGTGTTTTGTCCTAAAATAGAAAGTAACTTCAGAGACTCCAAGTCACTCTCCAGCTTCAAAGCCAGCTATGTCAGACAGGTGGGGGAATGGCAGATTGCTACAAATCAGTCTTTGATTAAAATCTCCTGGGCTGTTCAAACAAATTTGCAATTTTTACTAAACACAAACTCCCTGTGCTTCATTGATGAGAACAGCATGTATCTTATTTTTGTGCCCACATCTCACTGAAAGCTAATGCCACCTGGCACCAAGGCTGCCTTGGAGCTTTTCTTCAGTTCATTCAACACTTGATTTTGCAGTTGCTGATGCTTTTTAAGTGCCTCCTCCCCCCTCCAATCGATTCCATAAACTTTTCTTACGAACTGCAGAAAGCAACGCTCCCTAAAGGAACAGGATGGCCTCTCATGAGAGATGAGCCCTCAGCTGGATCTTGGAAGGAGCAGAACCTACAGGTTTCTCTTTGGCTCTTCATGTCTTGTTCTGTAGCTTCAAACCCAGCACCGGTGAGAGAATGATTTTAAATGTCTCTCAGCCTTCCCAGGGAGGAGCTGGTGTAGTTCTGGGAAGAGCTGGGTGTTCTTCCTGGGAGCCCTTTCACCCTGTGGCTGCTTCCTTGGCTGAGGGAACACACTCAGCTGAGCCACCTCTTTCCATTATCCCATGTGACAGCTGTGCTGCTGGAATTAGCTGCTGGTGTTTTGATAACACTGTGCTCTTCCACATCTCACCTGAAGGCTGGGCAAATAAAATGGCATCAGTAATGGTATCTGATGCAAAAATTATCAGTTTGTGCAGCTGTGGTGCAGCTATTCTGAAAAATCCCTGAGGATTTTCTGTAGGCAGTGTGAACTAGGATGGGTCTTGAATTTTGCTTTAGGCATAGTCCAGCTGCCACTGAGAAATAAAGGTAAATACAGAAACTGGAGTGAAATGTGAAGGCTAAATTAAGAAGAGGAAGGTCCACAGGTGAGTAACAGCCCTATTCTGACCATCTGATGGAGACAGACATCAGCATGCCTGCATGCACACATTTGCTTTTCTGATCTCTGCAGTGTTTTTAAGTGGATCTTCAATTCTCCTAGGAAACCATCATTAGGCTAATTGAGATGCTACTTGTACCTTTAAAATAACAAATGTCGTGATACATCTTTAAAGCCTTTCAAACAATAGCATGACATTCATGCAGGATATCAGGTGCAGTTTATATAAACATTTCAATTACTGTGAAATAAACTATTAATGTTTTCAAAGCAAATAGATTTTCCTTGTATTTAAAACTGATTTTTTTAAATGATTTTACAACATTTCCCAGCACAGTGAGGGTAGAAGTAGGACTCGGTCCCAGAGAAGTGACTTTTTTCCTAGGGACTATTTAGCAATGGAAGTTCTTTTCTTCTCTGTAGAGAGCAAATGGTTCACAAATAGTTACTACCACTGCTGGTAGTAAATTAAATAAGAGCATGGAACTAATAATCTGTTACATCTTTATGGATCTCCTCTTGTTGAGTGTTGTACTCATTCACACCAGGCAGCTGAATTCTCTAGTACATATTTGTGCTTTAAGATAATGGATGCATATGTCAGAATGAATTTTGGCCAAAAGTCAGAGGGGCCAAATAAGAAGGGGCTGATTCTTTTGTCCTATCAATAACTACAAAATAGTTCTAACAGTAGCCTGATATAACTTCACCTGCAGGGTGGTACAGGATCTTAAAGGCTCAACTCACTGTTTCAGGGAACATTGGATCATTCTTAAATTAGTTTCTTTGTCTCCTTGCTTTTTACTCCCCATTTTTTCAGCTGCATTCATATATCCCAAACCTCTTTTGCAACAGTTCTTACCCTTCAGTTCTCACCCTTCCACCCTCAGTTCATTGTTTCTCCTGTGGAACACTTTAAAAAAATAACAGGACATTTCAGACCATTGTACAGATAATTGGTGTCCCTCTACCCTGCTCTTTGTGGGACATGCTGGAAGTTCATAATTCCCTTGTATTTCCTTTGTGTGTCTCATACATACCCAGGAGTGTGAGGTGCAGTTTGGTTTAGTTTTACATCTGTTCTGTGTGGATGCATTGCTGTGTCTGCTCAGGACCCACTTTGAGGTGTGTAAAGGCTCAGCTGCTGCTGCCAAGGGTGAGTTTGGGGGTTGTAGGCTGTGGATGACTCTCCCTCTGAGCTGTGTTAAAGTCTTTGCTTTTTGTCTTCTTTCTTATCATGGGATGGGAATGGCATTGTCTCCCATGAGACCACCAAAAGTCCATTTGGCTTCCTCTGTGGGGTAAAACATGAGCCCACTTTGAAAAGTAACACATTTCTTCTTAGAAAGGATGAAGTTTTGCTTAATAGCTTGAAAATTGAAACACATTTTTATCAAATTTGGTCCATTTTTTCCTACAGATGGTGCTATTTTCCCATGAAAAATCTTAAAAGTTTGAAAAGTCAAATGACTTCAGTGCAAATTCATTTTTAGCCCAAAGAAAAAAGCCAGGATGTTGCAAGGACTGTTAGACAGACAATGAGGCTGCATGGCTCTGGTAGTGGATGCAAAGCAACTGGAAGTTCCCCAGGAAGCTCCTCAAAGCTGTCCCTCCTGGTTTAGCCCAACCAGCCCCTCAATCTGAGCTACTGGAACAGACAGTAACATCCTGGGATAGATTCATAGAGTGCTGGTGTTGTAGTTTTATTATTAAGGGTTCATGCATGCAAACAAATTGAAAATATGGCTTCCAGAACTCTCCTGGATTGATTTTACCCATCATTCTTTGTCATGACTCACTCTTTTATTGCTTTTGAAATATTCCACAGTCACAGCAGGGGAGGTACTGGAGTGTTCATTCACCAACCCAGGAACTAAACAAATAGGACTGTTTTCCTGAGGTACAATTTTTATGTCTTAATTACAGTGGACAGGAGTCTTGTGCTGCTCGGTCCTTTCCCCTCTTCTGGTCCAGCCTCGCAGGACAGAGGTGATGCTCAGCCTGACAGTCTGTTCTGAATGATGCATTCCTACCACCTTTTTCCTGCTGACAGACCTTTGATTCAGTCTGTTCCCCTTAGAAACAGTTGTAGATATTTTTCTAACACATAATGCAAAGTGACTGATCCAGCTCATTTCATGAGATGGTGGCTGCTGGGATCTCTGTTAGGCAGGTATAAAATTATACCTGAAGACACTCCTTTTAATAACAGCCTGTTGCCCGCTTATGTTACTCAGTACTTTTTCATTTCTATCTTGTTTTGAGTGTACATGGAGTTTGCAGATTGCTACTCATACAGGGGGCCATTATATGGGGAAAAGAAGGGAATTTGATGCCTGTATTAAAAAGTCCCCAAAAGGCATTTGTAGATGGAAAGTCAAAGTAAATTCTAAAAAGGCAGCAACAGCCCATATTGTGTTTTCTGTCACTTTCTGAAAATCTCATTCTGGGTGTGTGCTGTGAGCAGGTCTTGTTGCTGCTGATTCAGGCTCAGTCTGAAATTTGTCAGGAGAAATTTCCGATACAGAACCCGAAATGTCACCGAGGCAGCGCCGATCGCCGATCCTGGGAGGAGCTGCCCTTCTCTGCAGTCACCCGGTGGGAGAGCAGAGAAGACATCTCATTTCTCCTCATTCCACACCACTGAGGGTTTTGTTTGGGGTTTCTTTTTTAACTCAATGTGTGTCACGGGCTGGCGAAGGCTGAATGTGTCCCTGTGTGGAGACAGTCCCTGCTGGAAACAGGCTGTCACCAGCAGAGTGTGTGACCAAAACAATACACTTTCCTTTCTTTCCCATTTTCCTCTTCTCAGAACAACTCCTAGATGTTCTGTATACTGGCAGGCAGGAGGAAAAGACAGATGGTGTGACAGTGGGAGAACAGTCTATTTTAGCACTAATAAAAATGGGTCTGGAGATTCATGTACAGCAGGAAAATTATAAACTGGGCATACCAGGGATAGAGCAAGACCAGCAGTGACCTTTCAGTGTTACAGAGCTGCACAGTGAGGTTTTGTCTTTTGCACTTGAATGTTGCAGCTTTAGTTTTCATCTCTTGCAAAACGTGTACCAAAGCAAGGGTAATCCTGATGTACAGATTAACTCCTTTTCAAATATTAGTGAGTAAAATATAATTTGGTTACAGAAAGTAAAATATTCTCATGTTCAAAAAGGCTTTTTTTTCACCTGCATCATTCCTGCTACTAACTGCCTGTTTTGCACATTTTCTATTCTTAAGTATAAAAAAAAAGGAATAAAAATGGATATTGCCCCATCCTGTGAACTCCAGTGAGTTCCTGCCAATTCACATGTCCCAGCTGGAGCTGTCACTGGGCTTGTGCAGCTCTGAAGAATTAATAATGGCTGGGCAGGAGAGTGTCCATTGCAATTCCTTATGGAATGTCACTGTGGAGCCATGTGCTCCATTGGAGGTGTTTTCCCCTTTAGCATGTTTTGCTGGGAGGGGATGGGTAACTGTGGAGTGGGCTCTTGTGGAAGGAAAATGATGGGATTTCTTGTTCAGTCAGTCAGGAAGTCTCACCTCTTCCTTTGGGCTGAGGTTCCTGGAGCCCCAGGGATTTTGTATCAGTCTGCAGAGCTGGTAGCCATAGCTGCTGGGGGGATAAAGGCTGTCCAAATGAAATTATGATTCCTCTTAAGAGAGCTTTCACAGGTCAGCCTAGCTAGGCCTGTCTTCACTGTTTTCTTTGAAGGAATTCACTTTAAACTTCCCTGAAATTAGCACATCTGGCAGGAGAGAAGGGGGTGTACAAGCAAGACGAGATGAGCTGCTAAGAAGGTACCACTTCCATTGCCTGATGCCACCAGTGTGTCAATCTTCTCATTGGTAGAAAGGAAAACATTTCCCCTCTTTTGAAATACAAACACAGATCATTCCCTGGAGCTATCACTTGGCATCTCCCAGATTTGACATCTGCAGACTAATTTAATTAATATTTGGGCTACCTTTCACAAGTGTATAGCACTTGCAACTTAGAGAAGTGGCAAGCCTTCAGTTGATAAAGTAACTTGTTCCCAGAGTTGCTAAAGCTAAAATGGCCTAATTAAACCACCTTTCCTGTTTGCTTCTGATTTAGTTCTCAGACTAACACCAAGAAATGTCTGAGAAAAAAACCACTGTCACTTTTCTACGCGTTTCTCAAAATTGTCATCGCTCGAAAAGAAATGTCTGACTTTTCTGGACGGGCCCATCAGGGTCAGCCCAATCTGAGCTGTTGACAGGAACAGGCTGGATGTTCTGTGAGGATGCTCTGCCCTGCTGCTGCCAGGCTTTGCCTGCACAGACCCTGCAGCCAACCTTTGCTGCACTTCCAGAAGTTTCCTGCACAGCTCTGTTAACTGGGTTGTAAGAACAGCTGGGTGTTGTATCCCACTGCTCCCGAAGTGTCCTCAAGGATGGAAGAAGGGATATAAAAGAAATAGTGTGGAAGGAAGGAAGTAACAGAAGCCCAATTCAACTCTCATGAAAGTCTGCGGGAATTTTTCCGACGACTTCATGGGAACTGAATTAAGGAGTTGGTGAGAAGCCACGTTCAAAAAAACCCTCCAGACCTCCTATTCTACATCTGCACTGGATCTGTTGAATTTATTAGGAATAAAAACCTAGTTTACAGCATGTGGAAAATAGAGGGGGTGAAGGTTATGAGAAAACCCCAACTTACTGATGTGGGAGTGGAGACGTCTTGCAAAAGAAACCGTTTCAAATGCATTAAAAACGTGCTCCCCCCCAGTACCCTCAGCCTTCCTGCATTCATAGGCACTGACTTCACCAGTTTCACAGCATTACTTTTCAATCAGCAAACATCATAAGCACAGGAAGGCAGATTTATGGCTGTTTATTAGCCAGCACCATTACTGTATTTACTGTAGTGTGAAAAAGGAAATCGGGGAAAAGTGCTATAAATCTCAGTGGCTGCAACCCAGATGCATTTATTTACTTACTGGATACTTCACTAGTAGCTTAGCAGATGCCTGCTAGTTTACACTTATATTTTGAGCATATCAGCAGAATGCTCTAGAGGGATGGGTGTTAAAATCCTGCCGGGGTCTGCTGTGGGCACTGCTAGGAAGGAGCTACTGAAATGTGTTCAGTTGAAGCAGCTAAAATAGTTACTGAAGAAACAGCAAGGTGATAACCACTCACTGCTTATTTAAAGGGAGGATAATTATAAATAGAGAAGTATATAAATATGCAGTCTTGCAATAACAACAGGAAGACAAAGATCTGGCTATTAAAATAATAGGAATAAAAGCAAAACGTGTCTCTTGTTAACATGAGGATTTTCTCTGTTCAATCCTCAAATCTTATTTAAAATCCTGGAGCTGTAATATTCCACTTGTGCTGTGTAGGGGGATGATTTCAGATGGGAGTTCTCTGTTGGGGCAGGCCAGGCCCAAAGGTTGGACTTTACTGTTGGGGATGTAATTGTCATTTATCCCAAGACAGTAAAGTCACCTGACCCTGAGTGACCTACTTCAAAATGTTATTGTGTGGTTGTGTTCAAATGTGCATAAATGCACAAGTGCTTCCTTCCCCAACACTCCTACATTGTTCTCAGCAAACTCTTCTTTAAAATAAAGAGCATGACTTCAGCAAATGTTGCATTGTTTAGGCCTTTCTTTTACACCTTCATTATCTGCAAAAATCTAATTAATGAATGATAGTTAAACTGAACGTGTTTCTGAAAGTGTGTCAGAAAGATCTATTTAATTTGTCAACTTTTCAATAAAAGCACAGTTTAGTTTATTTTATTCAATTCAGATTTGTGGTCAAATGCAAAAGGCTGGATCTGGGCTTGTGGTTAAAGTCCAAATGGATTTTTCTTAGGGGAAATCATGAATCCATTCAAGCCAATTGAAATATCTTCACCAATGTTCAGTGAACCAGGAAATAAGTTCCCCCCAAAACCTAAAGGGTTTTAGTTGTTACTTTACTATTTTTTTTTACTTACTGTTGGCTCTTATTGTTAATGCTGTTTTTAAAATGAACAGTAAAATGCAGAGAGTATAAATTATAAATGAACAGTTTCAATGAGGCTGTTGATTGCAATGACTGAAATCTAATTAAGCAGTTTAAGATCTAAGTGATATTATTATTAAAGAATTATGTTAACAGAGCATTTGATCAGCCTCTTAATTTGTTTTATGTGAATTATACTTAGGAGATAATTTGATTCCAAGTGACAAAAAGATCAATTCTGTTTCTTTCTTCTTTTTAGAGAAAACTAATGTGCTGTATTTAAATTGAAATAAATTGATAGAGAGGTCTCAGGGAAACAAAAGCACTATTTTAGCATCTTAACTTACTTTGACTTTATGTAAGTACCAGTACTGACTGCTGGAATTTCACTGTACATCCATTCCTATATACAACCTTTCCAGCACCTCAGTGGCTGCTCCTGGAAGGTTTAACCTTGTCTGTGTCCAGAGAATGTGACTCTTGTCCCATGTGCCACAGATGGTTTGGGGACATGTTGGTCAGCCCCCAGAGAATGAGCAACTGAAGGGACAGAAAAAGGCAAAAGGGATCATTTTAAATACAACTGGACACCAGGAACTGGCAAAATACTATATTTTTGTACTGGCTTCCTTTGATTTTTACTCTGTAACTCTTTAGGTTTGTTCCTTGGTTACCATGGAAGGAAATCAGGCAGGATTTCAGTCTTAAAATTTCAGTGTCATTTAACTGTGGGTTTGTTTGAAACCAACTGTTCCATTTCAGAGCACAGCCTGAGTGGTGCCCTGGGGAAATGGGCTCCATTCCAGGGAGATGGTCCTGTTTCCAGGTTGGATGTGTTGTTCCATGGTTACAGCATTCCCATTTCCCTGTCCACCCCTCACCACCTCTCTCCCATGGACATACCTGGAATTCTTGAATCAGCTCCTGGAATTCTCTTGGTAAACAGTTCTCTAGTTCTCCTGCTGCCTCTGCCCTCCTGGTTTGTGGGTGTCCACTCGTTTCATTGTCATTGAAATATTGTTTCAAGGAGTTCCCTGCAGCAGATGGTCCCTGGCACACTTTTTTTTATTTTAAACCTTCAAAACCAAACGGGGCAGGGGGTGGGGGAGCAAATTATGAAGAAGTCTGAGATATTCTGCACTTGACACAGAGGACTGAGGGTGCCAAACACTGCAGAGGAAAAAGAGGAAGTCATGAAACAGAAAATGAGCCCAAGCAAGTGCCTGGTTGATTGACTATTTGCTGTGCTGTTGCTCTGTGTATGTCAGGACTCACAGCAACAACCAAATCCTGAGTCCTAAATCTCTGCCCCCCCTAAATTTGTGGTGCCTATTCCCATATGGTTCATTCTCTATCATTCCTTGAAGACAATCTCTAATGAGCCAAAATGTAGAGCATTGTTTTGAATCCTTTCTTGGTTTTCTTTTCATGTCTGAGAGGATGGAAAATTAATTTTGCTCTTGATCTGGTTCAAAATCTTCCTCCCACACTGTGGAGCCTGGATGTGGTGTTGGAAGATAGTGTGTTCTGGCTGCAAGCATCAAAGGGAGATCCAAAGGGCAAGCAGCTTTAAATATTTAACTACTAATAATCTGGTTCAGAAAACTGACTGGTGTTTATGGAAGAGAGCATTGCTACTTTATGCTATTGATCTAACAGATGCAGTTAATCTTGTATTTTTAGAATATAAAAATATGCAAAAGTGATTCTGGGTAGATAAAAAGAAGTAACTCAGCAAAGTGCTTTTAAATGTTGATGTCTCAGCAGCCTTGCTATCTGTCATTGGCATTTTTTTCTTTATATCTTAAATATAATCAATAGTTTTCTGAGGTTATGATCAAGTAGCATAAAACATTTTACAAATTCTGTTTGCATGTGATATATTTTGTGTTCTCTGAGGGCTCTGATCTAATAGGTGATCCAGCAGCATTAGTAACTAGTGACAGACTATGGCTTAAATTAAAGGTGAATGACCACTTTTGGTGCTTCAAATTTTAAGCATTAAACTAAACATATTTTTAAAGAGATGTAATTTTCATCAGTCAGAACTGAGTTCTTCCCAGAAATCAGGTAACTTCTGAGGTCCCAAATTAACTTTTTCACTGGAAATCACAAGGATCCCATAAGAATTTTCAGGCTTACTGCCTCCAAAATCCTGAGATTCCAAAGTTCAGGTACAACAGAAGAAGAATTGTTTTATTAGTGTGTGAGGTGACATGTTGATAGATAGGTACCTCCAGAATGGTGGTTTCATATTTTAAATGATGATTATCCAGAGCTCCAAGGCAGTGATTCTTTGAAAGGGCTTTCAATATTGTGGGAGTAGAATGACAGGGGCTGATTGCAGCTGAGCTGCTAATCTGCACATTCTTTGTTCTTGACAAATAGTACAAATGAAGTGCTGTGGGAGAAGGGACCATCCTTCAATTGGAGACCAATGCAGAGCCTGGCTGGGAGGAACTTGCCCCACCACACTCTGGGCCTTTCCTGCCTGGAGCAACTCCTGCTTTCAGGGACACAGTCCACTGCTCTTCCAACAGCCAAGGGGGGGAAACTCTTGTGAATGCTCTGTGTGCAGATTGTAGGGGAAATCCATAGCAGAAAAAAAATAAGATGTAACTAAGCAAGGTGTGGGAATACCTTTGTTTATTTTTTATACAGACAGCACCCACTCTCATTAACTGAGTGGAAGAATAACCAAATGTTTCTCCTTGGAGAGTCCTGGGGCAGCACTGTAACTCTTTCCAGCCTTTCTGTACCTCTTCCTTCAGCTCATGTTATCTGGGAGATCACAGGCAGAGCAGTAATTTGTACAAGAAGAAGAACAAGCCCCAGTCTGACTGTAGTACAGCTTGAACTTTAAACTTTTGTTTTTACAGAAGTATCAGTCAGCTGCACAATCCCTCTCCATTTTTCTCCCCTCCAAAGGTCAGATACCACTTTTCTCTTCGTTATCTTCTTCAGCTTTTATTCAAGCAGCTTCTGCTGGAAAATTTTCATGTATCACTCATACATCTGGAGGGTGAACCATCTCTCTGAGGCATCAATCACTCGCCTGCAGTGACACCTGGTCATCAAGGTGACCTATTTCATATTAACAATCCATTTCCTTTCCTTGTCACCACCAGGATAAGTTCTACCTCTCCCTTTCCTTGTCAGAAGTGTAGACTTAGGGGTTAGATTGTGGATTCTTTGAAGGTAAAGAGATGGTTATTTGATTCCATGCATCACTGTACTGTCAATTTTAGTTTAATGCTGAGGAAAAATCCCCAAACAAATATTGCTTTCTGACAGAGGATACTGGAACACTGATGCTGAAGGATCACACTTTGTATGCAATTGTTTCCATAATGCAGGGAGTGTTACATGAATCTCATAAATTACAAGGCATAATAGCGTGTTATTGGAGTTCTTTGTGGGGTTTCAGTGCTTTGTGTCTTTTCAATTACTTGGAATATGGTGCTGAATCGTGGAAAAATTAATTTAAAAATGAATTTTAAAAAGAGATGTCTCCTGCATGTTACAGAAGTCTGTGTTATGCAAGAGAAACCAGTATGAGCATAACCTGCTCTGTTCCTGCCATCAGTCTGAACTGCTGAGCAGTCTGTGTTCACACTGTAGGAGACACAATAATGCTCTGAAAGTTGCAGTCTGTCTTTGGACAAATACAGTGTTCAAATACGAGCAGATGCCCACAATATTTGTGATGTGGTGATGCTTAGGGATATGTAGCTCTTCTGATTGTTCTATTCACAGTATTTATTTATATTTGTATAATTCTAACTGGATTTCCATGTGCTGGTAGCTGTTTGTAATGAAAAGTGATTTGTACTGTTCTGTGTCATGCCAGGGTAAGACTGGGATATCTGACTGAATAAATGGTATTACATAAACTTGGTTGTACTTAGGATTTGGGGTGTTCAGCTGCTGTGAACAGCTAAGATGGGAATTTTCAACATGTGTTCCTAGTTAAAGTGAAGATCTATCTCAATACTTCATTATTAGCATTCACTCAAGCAATTCTGGGGAATTTCATTCATTTTCTTTTTCTCTCTATCTTTCCTTCTGTCTCATTCTTTCTTTTACCTTCAGGAAAATCTCCACAGTGTTCAGATTGTGAATTTGCCATCTCAGCTGTCTTTGCCTTGTGCTCTGAACTGGGTCACATGCAATTTTGCAGTGGTACAATTGTCCTTTTACGTGAGAACCATTCCTCCTCAACTTGCTTCCTCTGCATCTTCAGGCTGAACACTATAAATAAAAGATGCTCTAAAAGTAAGGCAGAATTCCTTTCTTTAGCAGTTTCAGGATGCAGCATTCATAGTACTTTTCCAGAAATCTGCAGAACTATTGCTTCAGGTTCCCTGGTTCTGAGGAATTTGAGCAGAAACTCAATCTTCAAAACCCAGGTGTGACTCACCCAGCGTGTGTTGTTTTCCGTGGCAGTGGAGAAACTGCTGTTAATGCTGCCCAGCTTCAGTTACTCTACAAATACCTTGGCTGATTCCTGAGAACAAACTTTTCCTGTGGCAGGTACAAGTTTTGGAGTTTTTTATAGTGTGAGGCAACACCATATCAGATGAAACTACCAATTAATTATGATGCTAAGACAGGAAATGTACCATTATCCAGTGATGGCTGTGGCCATCTAGTCTCACACATACCTCTGACAGAGACCAGTCCCACGTGAAAAAGTTGCCAGGAAAGCCTAGAGCAGACAATCCTGGAATTACATGTTGAAAAGGGCCGGGCATGTAGAGTCTGACTTACACCCTCAAGCAGGAAGTTTTTATCTGTGATTTTTCCCTCTTCAGAAAGATTTAAGTACAAGATTTTCCGCTCTCCTGGATCTCTCTCACTCAGCTGTTCTAAGGTATTGAGGAGGTGTGAACACCGAGTGTGATCTGAAGGGCATCAGTGGGAAATGAGAAAGTGTAACAACCACTGAAACCAGCAGTGTGTGTGTCCAGTTTGAGTCCTGTCTCACTTATTGCAAGGAGCAGACTAAAGAACCAGAGGATACATGTCAGAAAAATTAAGACACTCATCCCTTTGCAACAAGAAATATTACTGGTTTCCCTCAGAATATTTAATCTTGAAAAATATGTCCAACATTGGCTGCTCCTCTAAAAGTCTGGGCACTGTCCAGGATCTCAGCAGTGTCAGCATGGTAAAAGATAGGCTTGTCTCCAGGGAGTTCAGGAATGAGGAGCCCTTGAGGTGAGCCAAGCTCTGAGAAACTCAGGTACACAGCAGAAATGAAGATGTTCAGTCAAGTCATATAAACTTTTAGCCAATTGCTAAATTATGATTATTCATTTCCAAACCTTTGGAGAGTCATTGCAAATTAACCCGTGCCTTTTGCTGGAAGTGTGACCAATGTCATACCTGTTAGACAAGAAAAAATGTGGGATATGACATGAGGACAAAAAGGCACAAACCCCAAGGCAGTGCCTGAGCCCCGGCAGTGATCACGGGGGGGCTCCTCGGGGGCTTTCCCGACACACACCCTGGGCTGGCTGAGAACTGCTCCCCTCGGGTGGCTTTCCCCTTTCTCCTTGCACCTCGTGGGAACTGGGACAGCTGAGGATCCAGACAAGGACCAGGCAGAAAAGCTGAGCAGCCTTTTAGCTTTGTCTGCGCGTTGTGCAGTTCAGAGGTGCCCAGTGATCCGCAGCCGGCGGTGCTGATGGATGGGATGTACACGGAACACGGAACGCGTGTGTTTGTGTGGCCTTTGGGTGCAAAGCGTTCCACCCTCTTTGCTTCTGTCCTGTCTTTAAAAAAGGGCTTTTTAAGGCATCTTTTTGAGTAGAGGATGACTTGATTTCTCTCCTCCACCTTCGAAAATTAAATTTAAATGATGTTTCAGAAATAGGGAAAACACCCTACCTTCTTGCTTAGGCACAGGGAATGTTTTCTTGAGGGATCAGATGTCTGGGAGCTTTCACTACATGCACGAAACAACTTCTGACAGAATAACAAGCTGCCCTGTGCCATCACGGCAGCTGGCACTGAGTCATTGCTCCTGGCCCTGTAATGCAGACCTTGCGTGTCTGGGAAATAATGCCCAGCCAAGTGTGATTGCAGGCTATTATTAAGGCTTTATTTGTGAAATTGGTGTAGCTGAGGTCAAACATCTTTCTCTCTGTTTCCACGTGGTGCTTTCAGACAGCTTTCGATAACGCTTCCATTATACCCCGACTATGAAGATATTTTATCTCTTATACAAATTGCTGGCTAATTACTGAGTTGTTGTTCACGTCTGATTCTGCTTTTGAATAAGTCAGTATGACATTGAGCCAGAGGCAACACTGAGGCAGAAAAAACGGTATTGGAGCTTTAAACTTCAAGTTAGTACAAGAATTTCTGTAACACATGAATGCAGCCCCAGAGTTATTGTGGATATTGAAAATGTATTGTCTAGAAAGTGAAATTATTTAGAAGCAGTGGTTTACCTGCAGGTCTCCAGGTGATGTGTTATGTTTTATTTGCTTCCTTAAAATGTTTTAGGTCCATTTTATATGATAAGGGGATAGAGAATGATTTTACTTTTAATATCAACCAATTTGGAACTGTTCCCTGATTTTTGGGCTGTATAATGTCTTAAGAAACCCCATGGGGACCTGGCAGCTGACTGTGAACAGAGGAGGATGAGGTGCTGTCCTTAATCTCAGAGTGGTTTCTTAAGGTCAAGGACAGAGAGCTGGGAACAGGGATATTTTAAAGCATCCCTGGGATTACTGTCAGAGATACCTTATCTGGGATGACTTTCTTCAGAGGTTCTTATTTCTGTTCTTTGGCTGTAGAGGGGATCTGCCCAGTGGGCACTGATGTTTAGAGGGGACTAGTTAAGAGAAGTACCCTTATTCCCTGTTTAAAGAGCTCAGTCCCTTGTGTAGCTGGTCCTAAGAGATGTATTTCAGTCACAGAGGAAATCCATAAGCCAATAAGAATATTAATGTGAGTCGAATTTGTAGGATTTAGTCCTGAATTTCTGCTGAGTCTGAATTCTTACTGTTACAAAAATGTTGATATGTCTTTTTCCTTACAGGAACTGGACAGGGTTGTAGCAAGGCACTGGCAAGCATTTGAGAAAAGCATGTTGTAATAGTAACCTTGTACAGAAACACTGCCTGCCAGTACTTACCAATATCACCTGCCAGAGAAAACTTGGCAAGCCTTCTAATTTGGTCAGTGAATATTGCTAAGGAGAAAATGAATTTGAGAGACTCATAGCTCAGCAGAAAGCAGTGCTGGTCCCTCAGCTGTGTACTCTGGAAGGGGAATATTCAAATAAATAAAATAAACTCAGCATTTCATATTTACAGCAAGAGGAAAGGGACTCAGAAGGTCTTTTACAGTGCTAGTAATTCTCTTATTTACTTTTTCACATATCATTGCTTAGGGTAATAGGTTTTTTGAAAGTACCATGATGACTTTTATATCACTGAAACTGTTGACTTTATCTCTGCTTTACACTGTTGTGAATTAGGAAAGAACCCAGTTCTCAGCATTTGCCAGGGAAGGTTTGCACCACTGTCAATCCTTGCAGCCCCTTGCTATCCATGAGGAAGGATTTGCCTCCTAATGAAGGAAGGAACCTTAATTCTTACCTCTGCATCCATCCATTCTCCCTGAAATGGGTCCCCCCAGCAGAATTGTTCCTAAAGGATCCTGAGGAAAATCCCAGAGGCCACCCAAGGCTGGGCTGGGCTCAGAGCAGTTCAGGAAGGTGGGGATGGAGATGTGCCATTCCCAGCTGGCATTGCAAGGCCTAAGGCTTCCAAAATCCTAAGCTTTTGTTAATCCTTTATTACTTTAAATTCTTATAACCTGTTTTGGGGTTCTGGAGAGGTTCAAAATTGTCATGAAATCCTGTTTTCCTCTTCCATTAGTGTTCATCCTTTTTTCTTCAGTGGTAGCATTTCTTCCTGACTTTGGCTCAATATATATTTAGTTCTGAAAGCCTTTTGCTTGGCTCCTAATCATGTCTGATGTGCATGAGCTGCATTCTTTATCTCATTTTTTTTCCCCAGCAGTGGTTAATTTATTGCAAAGAGTGTTTCACAGTGAAGAATCCGTATTATTATTTTAAGGTAATTCCTTAGTGGGTTCTCTTGGAGATAAACACATGTAGAGAGAAAGGGGCTCTGGTTAAAGTCCATGGGCTAAACTATTTTTCTGGAGTAACTCCACTGAACTCCTTTGAAATTAGATTAGATGAAAATTTGGCCTTCCATCAGGAGACACCCTAAGTTGTTTAAAGGCTAAACTGTGCAAACAGCATGAAGAAGATTCTGTGGCATGAAGGTCTAGTTTAATAAAAAACCGAAGAGATTTGTCTGTTCCTTCAAATTGGAACAAAAAGGGCTGGGAAAATCACAATTTTGGCAGGATTTACAGTTAAGAACCTTAATGCTGAACTTGTTAAGTCCTTGAAAAGCCAGCAGACTCCTGCCTCATAGAGCACTAACAAAAATAAAATGAAAATTTGAGTGTCTAAGTATTTGAGTGTCTAAGTCATAGCAGTCTTGTGCAGAGAGGGGTGATTTGCCTTAAACAGTGACCTCGTGTGATGTCCTAAAACCCTTTGGCAATTGCAAGGAAATAAACCTCAAACAGAGAAAAAAAAAACCCTAAAACCCAAACCCCAGAAGAGATTGTTCAGGGAAGAGGTATTTCCATCCATACTGAGTGTCTCAACCACCACTGTGCTCAAGGATTTTTGGAGTTCTCAATGTCTCTGTGCCCACAGAATTATCTTGCACTGGTGCAACAATATGGAAGTTGTTGTTCCAAAAACCCTGGGCCCAACTCCAGATTCATCATGTGAACTTGAAAAAGCCAACATGCTTTGGAGTTACAAAAATAGTGCTGGATTATTTATTTATGTAGCACCCATAAATTTACAGGTTGCTTTACACTCCAAAAATAAATTCTAGTCCATGGAAGGGTAGTGCCACAATGAATTCTGCCTGCTTGGTTTAAATAAAAAAAGAAAAAAACCTGCAATAAATCATGAGAATTTAAAAAAAAAAAAAAAATCTTGTAACCAGTCTCTGCCATCCTCTGTATTATAAATATTTCTGCAGTGAATTTAATTTCTAACCTAAATAAAACGCAGAGAAGAATTGCCCCAATATCTCCTATAAAAAAGAATTAAAGCAGTGCCCTGGAAGGACAGAACTCAACCATCTGTTGCTGGGCTGGCTTGGCAGCATGTGAGAGGGATGCACAGAGCAGGGCACAGAGCAGGGCAGAGTTTTGGTGACATCTGGGTGCTTTTCATCTGCTACACAAACAAGGATTTTGGGGACAGCAAACTCTTAATCATCTGTGCTTGGAATGTGTATAAAACCAGAAACACCCCATGGCCTTTGCTCCTCAGGTTTTGTGTCTTTGTCCTCTGAGAAGGGAGACGATTCTAACAGGATATAGAATTTCTTCCTTGACTCTTATTTCTGTCACTCATTTTCTTAAATGTTTGCTAAGGTGGCCAACCCACACATCTTTTCCTTTGGTGACTCATTCACTTGTTCCTGACATCCATGATCAGCTCTCCTGCCTGTCATGGAATGTGTTTACACTTTATGGTTAGAGCTCAAAAACAAGAAAAGGAAAAAAAAGCAATAAAACCCACAGTTGAATGAAATGTGGAGACTTGTTATTAAAGCATACAATGGTCATATTTAATCTTCTTACTGTTGACACCTGCTAAAAATTTACTGTTCCGAAGGGATTGGTGGTAGTTCTGCACTGACTTTACTGGTGCAGCAGTGACAAAATTCCAGGGATTTCATTGGGGAAATATTTAATGAAAGTTTTTCTTCGCTTTCAAATTGTACTCTGAGGTGTCTGAGGGTTGTGTGCTTTTGTTCTTCTTTCTTTTCACAGTGGCATAATTATTGGTCATAGTCCATGTGAGAAATCAATCCAAACACCTGCAGACAAAGGCTGTGGTTTCCATGTGCTGTCTGGGAGCTCTCAGAATAGCTCCTTCACTGTTATTCAGCTGTCACTTCAGTTAGGTTTGAATTTACAGAAAAGTGAGAGACATCTGGTTCTTACTTTGAATTCTCCATGGGAAACACAATAGCAATAATTTCACTGGAGGAGGCTGTCTACCAGTTAGTGATGATGGGACTATTTTGGGTTTGTTCAGCTGTACAGTGGATGCTTTTCTTCTGCAGGTAGTGGTGGTTCAGATTTTGGTGCACATTTCTGATCCTGTCCAGAGTCACTGTGTGAAACAACTTGAATGAAGAATTCAACCATAAAACTCAAAATACTGTGCAGTTTTTAAACTTCAGTCAGGTCACTTATGGACTTCAGGGACAATAAAGGCAAAAATCAGATGGTTTTTCATTCATATTCGTGATTCTAGTTGCCATCTCATGTGACTTGCCCTAAAGAAAACAGGAATTCTGTTTGTGAAGGAGTGAGTTGAAACCAGTTCTTCAGTCCCAGTCCAACATTTATGCTGGGGACAGTTTTTTTCCCCCTTCATAGGTCTTTGGTTTTGCAGAATAAAAAATGAGTCAGGACCCTCTGGAATTGGTCCAGTGGAATGAATATCACTGGCATTTGACAATCAGTGTGACCTTTACCAGTTCTTCATGTTACTGACATAAAATGGTTGCTCACAAGACTCTGAACAGGGCCAGGCTCAAACCCCCTCCACTCTGAATCATTCTTTATTCCCTTCTTGGAAGGATTCCTTCTTTGCTTCTTTTCTGATCTCTGTTCTGTGCTCCTGTGAAAATGATGATGATAAAAATGATAGGATTCAGGGTTAAAACCTCGTGTTCTGAATGGTTAGGAGGAAGAGTTAGTACTCTGTTAAGTGCTCTGTCCTGGGCAATGGGATACTGAGGGAATGATGGACTTGGAATGGCTGATCTGTGTTGTCTTATTCTCCATTCTCTGGGCATCCGAAATCATAATGAAGAAATGAATCAATTTTCAAACCTTGTTTTCAGTA
Organism: Neopelma chrysocephalum; assembly: GCF_003984885.1. Lineage (NCBI taxonomy): Eukaryota > Metazoa > Chordata > Aves > Passeriformes > Pipridae > Neopelma > Neopelma chrysocephalum. The sequence goes on from NW_020897781.1 coordinate 4,958,643, forward strand.
GGCACTGACATCAATAATGATCCTGTTGCTGGTGTGTTACTCACTCCCATCTGGCCCCAGTGGTGTTGCCATGGGGTCCCTGTCTGACTCTCCATGGATTCCATTCTCCAGGAGGGACGAGAGGATGGAGGCTTTCCAGCCAGCAGGAAAAGGATCCCAGTGAAGAGCTCTGCTGATCCTGTGTCTGGTCCACAGGACCAGCTGAGTCCTCAGCAGTATCTTGGTGTAAATGCAAAGAAAGCATTTAAGAGAGAGCAATGGGAGGTATTGGAGAGTTTTATAGGGATTTCCTTTAGAACACGAACAGTGTTCTGAGCAAATTATTCTGAGCCATCGCTGCTCCCATTTCTTCCTCCCTGCGTTTCTTTTCTTAAACTCCTACTCTTTATTTTGTTGGAAAAGTAGAAGTTAACTGTTAGGCCATTGTGTTCTTCAAAATGAGTCAATTCTACCATCTCCAGCAGAGTTCAGTTTGAGTTTAGCTTCTGACTAAGATGAAGTACAATTAAAATGGGGAAAGTGGCACAGTGCTTGGAACTGTGTCTGCTAATTGCTGCTGTACTTTCATTTCTTGTGACAGCTCTCCATGATGCATTATCACTCTGGTAGGTTCCCCCCACCTTTAGCAGCTTTTCCTTAGATTAATTTTGGAGTGTTGCTGCACATTGGTGTGCAGAGCACTTGGCACAATTTGCAACTATTAAGCCTGGTCCTGAGTTTGCTACTATTAAAGTTCCTATTTGATCTTCTGCCTCTTGTAATCATAGGAGGTGCCGTGGCTTTGTTCCTGCTTTTATCTTCCCTCTTTCCCCCTCTTCTGTCTCTCCTCGTGCCCTGCAAACAGATTGTTCCAACCTGAGGGAGTTGCAGGGCTGATGAGGCAGGAGGGGATGACATCATGGAAGTAAAACACAGGGAGAAGAGACCAAGAAAGCAAAGCTAAATAGTTCTTAATGCACTATTTACAGAATAAAAGCATTGGTATTATTAAAGATATATGATTACAAAATGTGTGAAAACTAGAAAGTCTCTTAGGACGTTGACTTTGCATTGTTACATGTCCCACAGTTTCCTGAGGAGTGCAGATTGTTTGTGTTGGGCTCAAGGGGAGCAGAGGGTAGTTTGGGACTGAAAGCAAAGAGAACATTGAGAGTGGAATGAGCAAAAAACCCTTTTTGCTGCTGCACTCAAGGAAACAGGTTCCCATGGAAAGGAAGGGGAGAACTGTTTGCAGCACTATTAGTACCCAGTGATTGGGGTGTGTGACCCCATCAGAGCCTGCCCACTCCAGGGAACACATCTGCCCTCTGTGCACAGAGCTTTAGGGTCAGGTTTGGGTGCTCCCAGGAATGGATAAAGAGCCCAAGTGCTTCCCTGAGCCTTTGCACACACAGGTGGGTTCTGCAGCTCTGCCTTGCAGCCTTTTATCTCAGCAATAGAGCTTTGGAGTTTCTGATTTGGATTGAGGGTCATCATGACACTGAGATAAGGGATGTTACACCTGGCCACGTGTTTTCCTGTTAAATCTCAGTTTGTAGAGGAAAACAGCAAAATACTGTAAATGTTGGTGAGTCCTCCCCTACAATTTGGGGGTTGATTCCTATGAAAAAAAGTACTGTTTCTTGTGAAAACCAACCACACATGAGACTTTAATAGGGTCAAAATTATAAATTAAGATTCCTTGATGACCTTGTGTTTGTCTTTTTTTTCAGATTCATCCCTTGATTCTCTAAACTCTTTTAACTTCTGGGTTTATTTTATAAATTTGTTTCCATTCTTATTTTTATGTTCCACAATTCCCATCTTTTTTTTTCCCTTTAACAACTTTCCTGAACTCTTATTTTTCTCCATTGTTTCCCATTCTGTGTCTTTCCATTGTGATTGGCAGAATTTGTTTCAGTCACTGCTGTATTTTTTGTCTGCTCTTCTCAGCAAATGCAAAGTTGTTCCCAGACTTTCAGTGTTTAAAATCAGTGTTGGAATTCCAAAGTGTAAATCCAAAATTAAAACTTGCCAAAGTTCAGAATATTCAAACATGGCAAGGGAGAGGAATCTAATTTTTTATCTTTATTATGACCTTTCTCTTATTTTGTTGGTATTAGAGCAAGGAATTCCTACAGCTGTGCTGTGTTCTTGTGTAGTAAAACCAGTTCTCCTCTTTGGGATTTAATTCACCTTTATAAATAAAGCAGAAATAGGTAAAATGGGGAGATGAGGGATTAAGAAGGTAAAATTGATTTATTTCTTTAAATCATCTAGGAAATCTGAAACTAGATCTTTTGAATTCCAGGATCTTAGTTACCTTCTTTTCCTTCTATTTAGATCCCAGATTTTGTGTCCACCTTCCCCCTTCTGTTCTTTTCTGGACTTAAGAATCAGATAATCAGATAACACTCTTGAAAATGTATCCTTGAACTTTATGGCCCAACTTGCATTGGCTCCAGGAATTAACTCTGCACTTCTGTGGGCACAGCAGTGATCTCAGGATTTGGTTGGAACAACAACGTTGTTCAGTGAAAGCAGGAGCTGCAAGATCCCCTCCTCCTGTGGGCAAGAGCAGCTGAAGAGCCAAAGGGTCTGTCCCTCACTTTAGCAATAAATACCAGGCCAAATTCTGATGTGTCTCCGCTGATTTTTGTGCTTAAAATTCACTCCATTAATGATTCATTGAAAGCCGCCTGCCCACATAAGTGCCTGAATCAACCAGTTATTCCTACACAGATTACAAATTTAAAATGAGAGAAGCAGGCATTCTGTCAATGGTTAAATGACTAATTTGACAGTAGGGCCATTCTTTGAGGAGTAAAATGCTCAGAGAGAAATGAGTGGGCTCAGAGGGAGGCTGGGGCTGCACACGATGCCAAGAGCTACACATGGTGCTCACATAAATATGTCCTTAATCGTTACTCTTAATACTTCATTGATTGATAGGTCACAAACTTCCGACACTGCAAGTGCAGAGATAATGAAACAAAGGGAGTTTCAGAACTGGAACTAAAGCCAGGGAATTTTTCCAATTCATTTTGTGAATGTACAGATCTATATTTCCTCTTTGTTTACAGTTCAAATTGTCGAGCTTGCCAGATTTGTGACTAAGAATCTTTTGTCCCTGGCCAGTGAATGTCTTGATAATGTTCATGTTCACCATGTCCCTCTGTTGATGACAGGAGAAGGGCTGGGCTAACACAAACACATATTAGGAGTTCTAGTGACACGATCCACTTCCAAAAGGAAGTTCAAAAGAGGCATGTTAGATCTGTGTTTGAACACATCTCTAAGATACCACTACACTGCTTGTAGGCAAGAATTAGAATGCAGCAGTAATGAGTAACTGTGCTGCTCCCACTGTATCTGAACCATGGAAATATGGGGCTTCCAGGGTCAAAATTGAGATTAAAAAATGGATTCCATTTAGGAACCCACATAAATGTCCAGATTTTGAAGAGTACATTTCAGTAAATGCTGGCTTTGACAGACAGCATGAAGCATCTTTGGAAATTTGGCTCTCCCACAGGTGTTTGAGAGGGAGATGAGCCCCTTTGAAAGATGTGCACAAAAACATTCCTTGGGAAAAGCCTTTGTCATACATGATTGACCAAATCCATGTTTTTCAGGTAGTACCAAGGTTTGTTTTGTGCTGGGCTAAGACCACACTTAAACCTGGAAAGCCTTAAGAAGGCATCTCCAAACCACAGGATACCATTTTCCTGTGGAAATGCTCCTGTGGAGCATTTTGCTCCACTAATTGTGTCTGCCTTGGCTTAAGATCTTGACCCCTTTCTCTGCACCTCTTTCTATCCCTCCTCCAGGGAGGGAGCTCTTCAAAGTGCTGATGGAAAAATTAGCAATGACTGTAAATACACATTTCCTCTTGGATGCTCCACCAGTGACACCCAGTCCTCCAGTCGCAGGGCTGGAGTCAGAATTTCTTGCTTTGTAATTTAGTTTCTTTTCCTTCCTTGCACTCACAAAGCAGGAGCTTCAGACAGCTCTGTTCTTCCTGAGGTGGAATTCCTTCCAACACCTCTACTTTTTTTTTTATTGATTTCCCCTCTCTTACCGGAGATAAGGCACCAGTCATTTGCAAAAACAGCTGAGCAGATGCTGGTGAGTTGAATTGTGTGTAATTTTCTGTGCTTCATACCTTTCCTGTTCTCTTGCATTAGGAATCTTCCTCTCCCTGTGGCAGTGACATAACCTGTATTAATATCACATCAGGGAAACCTTTTGTTCTCCCATGGGAAGGCAGCAGGACAGAGTGATGCTGGTGCTGCTGTCACCAGCTGAGTCGGGACCTCAGAACGTGTGTGCTTTGCCTGAGCAGAGAAATGAGCTCCCGTGGATTTCAGCACCTAACAGGGGTTATTTGTCCTCTCTGGAGGGTGCGTTGGCTGAGAAAGATGGGAGAGACATTCAACCTGGGCAAATCCCCCCGCTATTCTGCTGTGAAATGGCAGAGACAGAATTAAAATCCTGCTCAGTAAAATGATGATTTGGGATCCTGCCCTGGAAGCGCAGGGGAGCGATGCCCTCGGTGCCCACGCGGGGGCGGCCGCGGGATCCCGAGCCCGCCCCGGACTTGGCTTTTCCCAAAATCCCGGGTTTAGGAAGGAGCTTGACAACGTGCAAAGGTCCATCTGGAGCGGTGACATTTGCTCCTTATCACACGGAGCTGCTGCAGCTGCATCAGGCTTTCGAGAGCTTTAACTCAGCTGCAGCTTCTCTCTCCGTGAACTGGCAGTTTTAAAAATACTTTGTAAATCTCAAATCTTTCCCTGTATAAATTAATCTTTGATATCCAAGCAACTTGAATTCTCATCTGTTTTTTTCAACCCTGTCTCCCCTTATTGTACCCTCTCGTTAAGACATAATATTTGCTAATTGTAGGACAATTTTTTTCCCCTTTTGGCCTCTCCTTTTTTTGTCTCACCGTACATCTTTCAGCACAATCCCAGTATCTGTTCTCAGAAACTCCTATTCAGAAAGACTTTTCTCTCCCATGCTTCTTCCTGTGTGCTGTTTCCATGTGGTACCAACCTCCCCGATGAGAGTATCCCTTTGGTTGACTGGTGTCAATGGAAGTGCAGGCAGTGCCACAGAATTTATCCAAGTATTTCACTCAAAGTTCAAAATAAGAGGACAGGGACAGCTGATGGGGAGAAGCTGAATCTTACAAGGTCTGCAGGTGTATTGCTCAGGCAAACCCACAAATTATAAATCAGCAAAACTTCCTAGAACTTTGTGTTGCTTAAAAAGAGCTCCAAATTCTTCATGGTATGATGTAGGCTGTTGGGGTTTATTTTTTTCAGAGTCCTTTTCAGATCCTAATTGTTCCTTCATGAAAGCACAAGACTTGGCTCCAAGTTCTGTATGTCTTTATAAGCCCACACCCTGAACACAAAATAGTGTTGAAGATCACTCCCTTGTCTTATCCTGCCAAACACAAACTTTAAAGAGGTTTGGGATATGGATGTTCCTTTGTCCTGCTCAACAGGCCCCTGACTGAGATAATATCCTTAGGGTTATGGAGTATTATTGAAAGGAAGCACAAGAACACTGTGCTCCAGTTCTGCATGTGGCTTTAATTATAGAATCTTCTGAATCCTTTTCATACCTGCTCTTAAATTTTTTTCTTGAAATCTCTTCCACTCTGTAATGATTCTGTTCAAATGAGTTACTAAAATATGATATAGGAACTAACTATACAGAATTAAGGGATGCTGATACTACCTTTCATCTTCTTGTTTCCAATTCAGCCTGACAAGCTGTGCAGAATAGCTTGAAGAACAGGGGCCTCTTCCTCATGAAAGCACCTATAAATTAAAAGCAAAGAGTTTGAGCTGCTTTTCATTATCCTACATCCAATGGCTGAATTAACACACCAAACAAAACAGTATCATCATCTTACAAAATCATGTTTGGGGAAAACATGTTTCAGAATTACTTTTTTGTGTGCACAGTAATAGCAGCACTTCATTTCTTTTAAATAAATATTTATACAACATGCACTGTAAACCAGGAGAGCCCGGGGTCTGAGGCCCTTCAGCACAGAATCTCTCATTTTCTGAGATGATTTTTTTTTTCCTGAGCTGTTTTACAAATATTAACCACTGAGGGAGTTAAGAACCTAAAAAAAAAAATCTTTGAATACTGCAGGGAGATCAGTTCCCTTTTCCTACATGTGTGTTCAGTGCAAGCTACAGCCTTAAGTAAAAACAAAGTGTGCATTGCCAAATATGCTGTAGAACAGCTGCATTTCTGAAATCCTTGGAGGCAGGGGAACTTTTACCCCTGAACTCCCTTCGGGTGTGTCAGAAGTTTCTGGTACCTGGCATTAGAAGGATATTAGAAAAACTCTGCTTAAAAATTGGATGCCAGGAAGGTCCTAGTTTTAGGAAAACACCCCCTCCTCCAGCCCCTTCGGTTCTTAAGGACTTTTAAAATCAAGGAATGAATCTGAAGATGAGCTGGGAACTCTACTGACCTGTGTCAGGTCAAACCAGTGTGTCTGATTTGGTTTTATATCTTTGTGATGATGACACTCCATTAGGAGACTTGGCCTTGTCAATAAAAGACCAGTTCATTGCTCAGAGCAGTGATTGCTGTCACATTCCAATCTACAGTTTTCCAAACAACTCCTGTGCCTTCAGTACCTGCTTTTACAGGCATTTATTATGTGAACACTTGAGTGCAGGGGCAGATATTTTAAGATGAAGAGTGGCAGTCTCAAAAGAGCCCAAAGAAGTTGTGCTTCCAGCTGAAACTGAAGTGGATCACGCAGAAAACTGATATTTTCAATCTCAGTTTGGACAAGATAACTTGTCCAAAACTATATAGGAAACTGAGGCCAGAAACTGAGAAAAAGTCAATGGAATTTTGACATTAATCCCAAAGCTGCTGCCCTGGAGGCATTTCAGGTGTATTAGCTGGACACCACAGACAAAGGAAGCATTTCTGCAGCAGAGCTGAGGAAAAGTTGGTGACAAATTGGCCACCTTGAATTCTGGGTAGTCCTGTGAGCCACATGCTCATATGATCAGAGGGTTTACCATCCTCCTGCTCCAAGACAATATTCTGGGATATAGATTTCTTTGTGGACAGGCTGTTGGGATTCTGAGACCGAGAGTCCCAGATCTTGTGCTCAGGACAGAACCGGCTCTAGAGCAGAACCTGAGCCCTGGAGCTCCTTCGCTTCAGGCACAGAGGCCCCACGTGAGGGAGTTTTAAATGTTGTACAGCAATTAAGTGCTGTTTATAATCTCATGTCTGTACAATCTACCTGTAGCTGTTAGTGATTGGAGAGAATGATGTTGTCAACGTGGCAAAACTATGAATTATCCCGAAATTGGAACACGTCTCTGGAATGTGGAATGAATGAACGGGAGGACTTGTCAGCAGTAATCTCTGTGTGGTTCACTTGGAGCTGGCTGAGGAAATGTTGTTTATTAGAGAATTTAAATGATAGAATAACCTGTAATGTCAATAATTCACTTGCTGTCTTTTCTGCCTGATTTTATTTTAAAATTTTCCATTATTAGTTGGCAAAATGCCAAGTTTTGGTAAAATTTTGAAAGCTGGGGGTTACCTTCTGGCCCCATGCTGCTTTTTAATTAATTCTTTTCTGTTCTCTATCTTTTTTCATACTTTCCCATGACAACAACTCTATTCCAGGAGAGCACTGAGGAAAATAATTCACATCTGTGACTTGAGGAGTGTTCTCATCAATCCTTGAAAATTTTGACCACAGTTGATTATACAACTTTTATTTCAGCTTCAATGCTATTGTACTTTTATTAACCCCCTAAGTCTGTACCACTACAATTTCTCGCTTGATATTTCCAACATTATTGAGGAGCTCTACCCTGTTCCTGGAACTGAACTTGTTTGCTGAGATAAAACAGCTTTCTAAATAAATTAAATTCAAAGATAGTCCTATCCACAACCAATTCAGATGTAGTGCAAGAAAAATGAAATGAAGATCTCCAAAGTTATTTTGCACTCATTAAAGGAATTTTCCTTGCACAGTGCTGTGTTCCTGTGACACACTAAGAGAGAAATTAGTGCATGAAAAATGACCTAAAACCTCCACTGTGAAGCTGTTAACTAAGGCAGTTGTGCCAAATTTGGTTGTTGTAGTTGGCTGCCTCTGTGTGTACCTTTGCTTGGGTTTGATTTGAGTTGTGGGTTTGACTCCATTTAGAACTGGGCCAGAACCACAACTGGGGATCCAAATACCCACAAATCCTGGCCCAGATTTGAATTTTTCGTATTGGATTCGTCTCTGATTCCAAAGAACCCCCAAATTCTCGGCAAAATTCTACCAAAACCACTAAGCTGCACTGGTTGGAGTGCCAAACCACAGCTCAGCCCAGGTTTGTTTGAAAGTGCCTTAAAACCGGTCACAGATTCTGCTGAATGGGATCCAGAGTTGAATCATAATATTTAGAAACTTCAGCAAATGAGCACAGAACTCAACAGTTGCAATAAAACCGAAATGGAGAGAATTCTGGGAGCTCTTCATTTCTTTCTGTGGACATTTCGTGCAGTTCAGCAAACCCATCATGAGAACTGCACTGATCCAGGGGAGCTGCCAGTTCAGGGAACTCCTGTGCTCCAGAGTAATTCTTAAAGAGCTGCAAGAAATGATGGAAATGTATCAGTTTCCTCTCATGCCTTTTCCATTTTTAGTGGAGTTGTTCTTGTTCAGTTCTGCCTTCTGCACAATTAAAATAAAAGCCTTTGAAGTATCTGAATTTGCATATTTTATTTTTTTTCCCGAGACTTTGTCACAGCCTCTTATGGAAGTGATAGCATTAAACTGGAGCAGCACAATGAATTCCAGGAAGCGAGTAATCTTCATTAAGCTTGTTTATTTGCAGGAGCTCCATTAAATTAAGAATGCTTATCAGGATATGTCTGCACTGATGGAACTGGCTGGACTGTTTGCCTGAGGGATTGGTTCCCTACCTGACACCTCGGGGTCCTGAACTCCAATCATGGCTTTGGCAAACCCAGGAGATCATTAGTTCAGCACTGACATTTAACCTATAGTGCAGAACAGTCTTCATAGTAATTTTGAGACAATCTCCATTTGACAGATGAAGAAATGGGGGTACAACACAAGGCATGACTTCAGGAAACCTGGGGCAGAGCGAACAGGAACATCCCAGTGCCCTGGCTCTGAGTGCTGCCTTGGTTTTAAGACACTTCTCTTGTGGTGAGGGCAGGAGTGGTTTGGACCAACCCAGTGGGAGGTGAGAGGTGCTCTCTCCTGAAATCAGAGGCAATAGAGAAAAATTAATCAATTCTTAATTAAACAAATGGCAGAACCTCAGTCTAATACCTTGAAAAGGAGCTCATAAAACACGAATCCAAATTTAATTTCGCAGTAAGTACATTTAGTGACGACTGTAAATCACCGGTGAGGTTTCTTTTCCAAATTATTTAGGCCGTAATTTAGGCTTTTGTGAAATATCAATGCAAATGGTTTGAACGTGTTCAAATTCTGCTGCACTGCCACACCAATATTTGGAAATATTCCCCCCTCTGGAGGGGTAATTGCTGTGGTGAGTTGAACACGTTATCAGCCACAGCAGGAAGCCTCCAAAAAGAGGCCTCTCCATGAAGACATTTGTGCTCTCACTTAATTAACCCAATGGCATTTGGTTCCAGCAAAGCTGTTCTGCTACATTATAACAAGAAAAATGAGATATTAGTGAAGATCTGGGAAGAGATGAATACACATCTGCTTATATTTGCCTCTTGGCATGACCATGGTTGCCCTTTAGGACCAGAATTACAATGTAGGGAATTGTACATTTTGATGAAAAAACCCTTGTATCTTCTCCTAATTGTAAATGTAGAAAGACTTAATGGAGAGAGACTGAACTTGTAAATGCTTTGAGTTTGTGTTCCTATTGCAGGAGCTGTTGTGTGTATGTACCAATTATAAATATATATCTGCTTTTACAGTGACAGACTATTTTAAGGTGGCTCAGACAGTTATTGGTACCAAACTGCTTGATAATGAATGTCTGGAAAACTGTGATGACAGGTCAAAGGATCAGCATTTTAGGTTTCCTTTCCTGATGTATCTAGTTTAGATTGACTGTAAATAAAGTTCTAGTCAAGTTCCAAATGAGCAAGGCAGGGTCTTGCAGGGTAGGGTAGCATTATCTTGGGAATCCTGCTGAAACATCCTTCTGGAGGGGGCTGATCTGTGAGAATTGTGGAGAGATTTGTAAGCCTTGATTTGTAGTGAAAATTGCCTAAAGCAATATTAATTGAATATGCATCTCTCTGATAAACATACTGTACTTCTGAAACTGTTGTCGTCAACATGACAACAAATGAACACGGAGAAAGAGAATCCTTGAGCAAGAGGCAGATTGGCAGATGAGGAATTCCACTGGGAAGTGTGGAGTTTGCCATCCCATCTGGGAACAGCTGCACCCATGGGGTGCATCAGGGGGACACTGTTCGTGTGCAGAGGGGTTGGGCTCTGCATTTGTGACACAGGGAAAGGTGGAAGGAGATGAAAAGTGATGGTAACAAAATAAACGTGCAGAAAAGGAGGAACCTGATCCAAAGGAGAGCAGTAAATTAGGAGGTGCCCCCCAGCCTGGTGTGTGCTCTTGCACTTCTGGGATGCTTGAGCCACTTGCTGGCAGGTTCCCTGCAGGGCAGGGTGAGCAGAGGGGCTGCAAACACTGCAGACCTTGTCTCCTGCTTGCAAAGAAATGAATCTGCAGAGTGAAATCAGAATATTCCTTCTCTGATGGCTTTGTTTTGCAAAGTATCCAACAGCTTCCATGTGGAGAAACTCCCTGCTAGATTAAACCACTGCACAGACTGTGGCTGGGGGTGGCCCAGAGCTACAAACTCGAGTGGATGTGACAAAAGGAGTAGTGCAATCCTACATGTTCTCTCCTCTGGAGTGACAGCTCAAGACTTTCTACTTGGAGGGATAGGCACTTGTGGGTTAAACTGAAAAAAATGCACGTGGAACCTGCTGAAGGACAGGGATTTTCAGCAATGGTCACATGTTGCTCTGGACCATGTAAGGGTTCTTTGTGAAGGACCTGTTAAAAGGACAGGAGTTGTGGGTTGTGGTTTAATGTTATGGATTAGTCTGTTACAGTTTATTTCCTGTTTAGGATGTTTCTTTCTGGTTGCTTTTCTCATGTGTGGTCTTCACTCAGCAGAGCTTGTCTCCTCTGCTGAGGGCTCCTTTTCAGCTGGTTGTAGAGAAGTTCTTTGGGTACATATTCCCTTGCTACGAGGATCTTGAATGATACTTGTATCTGAAGTACATGAAATATGGAGTTGAGAAGAATGCACTTAAAAAGGTTTAGGTTTTGTGCTCCTTTAAATTTACAGGGGCTTGGTTGCACTGGTCTCCATGCAATCTTCTATAAAATATATAATAATTTGGAAATAAGGACAGAGAAACCCAAGCCTATACACTGCACTTGAGTGATGACTGTACTTACTCTCCCTGTTCCTTCTGCCTTTGTACAGATGTGTGTGCTGTAAGAGTTATTTATAGGATTCATTTAAATTCCACATTTTTCCCAGCACATTTTCCACCTTCTTTTTCACAGCACTTACTTGTAAAATCAATACTCTCAAACAGCTTTACTTTTTAAACTCCCCCTACCTTCCTTTAAAGCTGCCTTAGAGGGCTCCATGTGTTTCCATGGAGCCACTTTTTAAGCAGATACAAACTCAAGCACAAAAGTTCATTTTGGAGGAAAACTGTTGCATACTATGAAGAACCTAATCATGCTTGGCTGCTGCAGGTGCAGAGTTTAAAATGGAATTGTCAATATTCAAAACCTCTGGTGTATGTTTTTGTTGCAGATATGGGTTCTACACCACAGCTTGATAAAATATCCTGGGAAAAGGACTTCACAGTCTACTACAGATTTGTTTTTAATACCTCTTTTCTTTGATATGCTGTTCCACAGCATCTAAGTAACAGAATTATTGTTGCTATTGAAGCACCTAAGCACAGGTTCCTGTCTACAGGGACAGGTTTCTGTGTCCATCTTAAACAACTTGACAACCTTCAGAGTTTAGAATTGTTGAGCAGCCTGCAGCATTCACTGAGCAGATGTGAAAGGGAAGATACTGGTTAGACTGGGAGCTGAGGCCTCAGAGAAATGGTTTTAAGTATTTTAAATCTAAATGAGAAAAATTAAACAAATTGAGGCAGATTTTGCTCTGCTGAGACCGTTGCTGGGGCTCCCTGGCCAGCCTGCATTTCACTCCCTCCAGGCAGTGCTTTGGATCCTGCATTTCCAGGGAGTGCTGAGCAGGTTGACAGAAATCCCTTTCCTTTCGGAGTTTCCCTCCCCTGTGTGTGTGTGGCAGTGCCACAGGTCCCTGGGGATGGGATGCAGAGGTGTCACTGTTCCTCCCTCAGACCTCCCCAGCTGTTGTGTGGAGTGAGTTTTAATCAAGTCCCTCATGGCTCTATCGATGTTTCTGTTGTGATAATCCAGGCAGGTTGGGGACCATAAACAAGATAAGGAGTTAGTGATCAGAGCCAGGACACTTGGCTGGGCCTGCTGGGTTCTGTCTTTGCTCTCTTTTGGCTCAGCTTTCAGAAAGGCAGCAGCATGATCAGCTTTGTGTTTGCTCTCAGAACGAGATCTGTCCTTCCCTTTTAAAGCTTTCCATTTCTGTGACACCTTTTATCCCCAATCTCAAAATTCTTTGCAAAAGCAGTGAATTAAACCTCACAGCAAACCTGTGCTGTAGAGAAATGTGAGATCTATTATTTGTGGTCCCTTTTCATGGTAGTTAGAAGAAAACCCCCCATGTTAAAGTCAGATTTTCAGCTGAGTGTACTCCCTGTTCAGACCCCAAACACCTGACCACAGCTGTGCCACAGAAATGGCTGGGGAGGGAAATTTATCTTGCATTTCAATCTGAGCCGAGCTCATTTCAAAATCCCCATAGGTCAAAGGCATGTGAGGAAAACGTACCTAAAGCTGGAAAAACAATGAGGTAACATCATTCATTAAAATCACATGAATATTAATGATGAAGGATAAACCGTATTTGGAGGTTTCTGTGCAAAGAACTTTATTCTAAATATGGTGCACAAGATCCTTAACTGCTGTTCCTCTGTTGAATGACAGTGGAACTGGCTTAGCTGACACTTCCTTAAGGTTTGGCCTCTTCTGTTCAGAAATTCCCATGTAATTGAGGAACAGTCACAAAACTGAATTTGACTCCTAACAGAACCAAGATTTCTCTTTTGATTTCAGATTTACCAAAACAGTGGCTTGACACTTCCTTCAGTTCACTACAGATATGTGAGTTATATTCACAGTTGTTCCTCAGTGTGGGTTTGATTTCAACAATTCTGGAATTCAGAACTTGTCAAGCTCCTTTGTGTTTTGACTTGTCTTTTACAGGAGGATCTCGTGGATTTATAGCTTGACTTTGTCTTAAAAATATTTTCTATTTTTCACTTTTTCAGAAGTTCCTTTACTAATGCCCCTACCAAGAAAAGAAAGTGGGATTCTTACAACTCCTTATAGCATAACACTGGGAAAACTTCAAAGCACAGAGAAATGATTATGCTTGGTCTTTTTTATCTTCTTTTTTTTCTCTTTTTTTTCCCTCCCTCCTCACATTTAAAATTGTATTTATAATTACCTCTGATTCTCATGTTACTTTCTTCTTCAAGCTGCCAAAATCTTCAACTGTGATGCCGGAGATTCAATGGCAAATTTCTGGCAAACATCACAGAGCTTTGTTTTCAATGAAGAATCAAATCTAGCCTCTGATTAACAGGAGAATCTCTTTACTTGCACCACCATTTATGCTCAAAAATCTTGGATTTGTTGTCATTTGCACATGGAAACATAACATTTGCATCTCCAAATAGTGCATTTGAGTGTCTCGTGCTTTCAAAACAATACACAAGGTACAACACCCACAGTGGTCTGAGGAACAAACACTCAGAATCAGACTAGTACCTGGTGAAGATGAAAATAGGATAATTATGCCAAATCCTCTGATAGAATCAAACCCATTGTTTTAAATCTCTGTTGTCAGCAGGGTCAGCCATAAAACCCTTCTGTGCTGTTCCACTGGCCCCAGTCCATCCCTCACGTAGTTCTGTCTGGGAGGAGACAGAACTGACACTGAACTAACAGCCTGGCTGGGCATCAAAGTGTTTGAGAACAGCCCTGCTGATTGTGCTGATTCAAAGAATTAATTATTTTGCATTTGCTAAAATCAAAGCAAGTTATGACAGTAATGAGACCAGGAAAGAGGAGAAGAGGAAAGCTGAGGGGAGTAGGAGCAGTGGACATCAGCACTGGTGTTGGTTACCCCACACCACAGGAATTGCTCCTCTCAGAAGTGCACAGACTGTGCACAGAATGTCTCTGCAAAGGGGGCTTTGATCTCCTCGATGATCTGACCTGTTTGCTGTGTTTTAAGCAGGCAGTGGAAACACAGGACGTGAGACATCAGAGGCAGATGATAGGAAATGGTCTCGGAGCAGCAACCTGGGGAGAACACAGATAAGCCCAAACGTGCCAGAAGTCTGTCTGAGACAAAAGCTGAGCTCCACGTGTCCTTCCATTAAGATGTATTGAAATATTGCAGGTCAGGATCTTCTACTTTTTGTAACACAGGGTGAGAACAAACTTCTCTGCTTGCTTCCTCCTCTCCCTGCCCTGATGACCTGTAGAGAAACCTTGTTGCAGAGAGCAGGATGCTGAAGGGAAATTCATGTAGAACATGGTAAGGGGCTCAGAGGGGATCTGGGGTACACTGGGCTCTGGGCAGCTTATCTTGAATTTCCATGGGCAGATAAGATAGGGGAACAGTTTTAAACTAAAGAGGAGAGATTTAGATCAGATGTTAGGAAAAAGTTCTTTACTGTGAGGAGGTGGAGTCACTAGAACAGATTGCCCAGAGAAGCTGTGGGTGCCTTGTAAGGCCAGGTTGGACGGGGTTTGGAGCAACCTGGTCTAGTGGAAAGTGTCCCTGCCCATGGCAGGGGGTTGGAACCAGATGGTCTTTAAGGTCCCTTCCAACCCAAACCATTCCATGATTCTGTAAATTATTCTGCAAGGAACAGGTCATGTCTTATCAGAGAGAAGGGACCACAGTCACTGACTGATCCATGCTCACGTTAAAGTGTTTCAGCAGCTTGTGGCTCTACTCAGTAAATCCCCCAAAGTACAGCTGTGGTTACAGGGAGGCATCAGCCTGGATCCATCCCTTTGGGTTCTCTCAGTCTCTGTGTGTCTGGCAAAGCCCTCAGCCTGCCTCTCCTGTGTGTACCACACCACAGGCCACAAAACCCTTCCCAGCACCAAAGATCAATAGGGAAAGAGCAAAAGCCACAAAGTCCGACGTGCCTCAGGAAGGGAGGAGAGGAGATCAAGGGCAGTGCCAACGTGAATGAAACCTCCATGAAAGAGTGGCGTCATCGCTCGGCTGCCACGGATTAAAGGAACAATCGAGCAGAAGAATGAAAAGGCGGCGCCAAGAGGAAGAGCAAATGTGGAGGAGGGAAGAGGGTTCCTCTGGTTAAACCATTCCAGTCACGTTCCTGGCGCCCAGGCAGGAAAGCACAGCTGCTTCACATCTGCTGCAGAGCACTGGAGCTGAACAGGCACCAACACAAGGATTCTCAGCCTGTTCAGATGAGGTTTTTTGTTTGCTCTGGTATAGATACAATACTTTTTGTAATTAGTAACGTGGAAAACTATTTTCTAATGCTGCTGCAATAGCTGATTTGGCTTATAAATGTTTTCTCTCAAAGGTCAGGCCCAGAGGGACTTACAAAGGCTAATTTTGTCACTAGAGTGTCAGACCTGATGCCCACCCTGAGAGACACAATAACCACTGAATTACACAAGTGAAGTGTTTTATGCTTGTATCCACAAAAAACTCTGACAATTTTCTTTCATGTAGCATCTTGATTATATTTCAAGCTGTAAATCTCCCCAAGCATTTTAGGGCTTTGTGCCTAAAATGAGGCCCATATCCCTGGATACCAATGCAGTACAGAGATAATAATAATAATACAAGATTTCTTTACCTGATTTATAGTCTGTGATGCATATTTTGAGTATGGCACTGAAGCCTCCAGTTCAGCTAACAAGAGAGAAGTGCATACACACGCAACACAAACAAATCTGAAATCCTAGCTCAGCATCTCTGGATCCAACACCCAGCAACAACCAGGAGGTAACAGGAACTAATAAACATATAAATTGATGTGATTGACTTAAATTAACCCGTTCACTGACACTAGTGTCAGAGGGATCATATATTTCCAACTCAGTCTCACTCTTTGTGTGCAAGTGAAGCTTCAGCTGGTATTGATAAGTATTTTGCCTGCATGAGTTACATGAATGAAAACTTTAAAAGATAAGGAAAATACCAAATCAAAGAGAGATTGTGTTCTACAAACTAAAGCCTGGGACAGACCCCAAGCCCAGCTCCTGGGAAGAGTTTGAATCTGGGATTTTAGACTCACTGCTATCAGCAGGAACAGCTTTGAGTCTTCTACCCTCTGCTGCTCCTCTTGTTCAGGAAGGTTTGTTTAGTTTCATATGAGCTGATAATACACCTGTGTGGGTGACAAGAACTGCAACTGTGATAATTAAGGCAGAGAACAGCAGTGCCTTCTTCAGTTTAGCTCCACACTGGGACTGTGAGTTTGGGATGTCACAGTGCTGTCTGCACCTCACACACAAGCACTGGTGGATGCCTGAGTCTTTCAGACAAGCACATGAAAGATCTGACATTTCCCAATGGCCTTATGAATATTTAAAGCTGGAAGACCATATTGTTAACATTACTTGGAGTAGCAGACTGGTGTTTACTTTCAAGGTCTGGGACATGTTTTGGGGCTCTGCATGTGCAGGTAGAACTGTAAAACAGGGAGTTCTGATCAAGTGGAGCAACTTTCTGTGTTTGTTGTAGCTTTAACTGCGTCTCAGCCATATGCCTTGTGCAGCATGTTGAACAAACACCTTTTTTTATAGTTCTTATATCTCAGGGGAAACACTGACAGGGCCACAGCAAACTGCTCATTCAACTAAATGTCGGGGAGGAGGCTGCTATGGATCAGTCTTTTGGAAAACATTCAATGCCACTGTCTAGACAGAGGCAAGAAACAAGGGCTCCCTTTCCCCTCATCCCCTTGGAGCCTCATCACAGAGCTGTGCAAGTCTGCTAATTAATCTGGAGTTTTGCACTTCACCCTTAGGAGTTGCTTGCTTAAAAAAAGTAGGTCATTTGATTGACATGTATTCTTCAGCATCCTAATCTCCAGTGAGAAATGATGAAAAATGAGCTGTGCTGCCGGCAGACAAAACTGAGGGCTGCACAGAAACTGAGTGTTGGATTACATAAAAGGTTTAATAAGCCATAAACCACCAATCCCCCATTAGGAGGAATAGGAATAAGGAGGAACAGTGCAGAAAGCCACACTTCTGCTGTGGTTGACAGAGACTGCTGTTATTTGCTGGACAACTTGCACTCAGTCTGATGGAACACCAGGCTTCAAATAGTGGGTGTGTTTCGTTGGTGGCCTGTGACACTGGGGCCAGGCAAAAAATGAAGAAAACCTGGACATAGAAAGGTTTTGGTTGGGGAATGGAGCTCAGAATTGAAGTGGTTTCTTACTAAGACACAGACTGCCCAGTCATCCCGAGAAACCAAAGGAGGAAGGACAATGGATATTTCCAAGAATTGGGTTATATCCAAGAACTGATTTGCTTTGTACAGTTAGAGACAGGCCTGGTAGAATTGTGCACTGATGTGCCACTGGTTTAGGGGGTGTTGATGGAGTCCTGTTTGTATCCTGACTGCTCAGACACTCCCAAAGTTATCCAGGGGAAGGACTGAGAGAGAGCGACTCTGAAGCAGCATCTTATGTCAGAGATCTCTTCATATCACAGTGAGATGCCCAGATGGGATTCTCCATCATTTCCACTGAGACTGTATCCATCATTTCCACTATGTTATAGTTCAGGAAAGGGATGGTGAATGTGCTCTAAAAGCTGCAGGAAACTCCCATTAAAAAGGTGAATAGTTCCCATCCTCTCATGAGAGACAGCTGGAGATTCCAATTCAAACTGAGTCACATTTGTCCCTCAGTGCTGATGGAAAGGACATCAATCCTTTCCTTACCTACCAAATGTAGACACACCTGCACTCATGGAGCAGAACATCAGCAGAGAGGGAAGGGAAACCAAGATGTGAATACAGACTTTTAACTGAATATTTCAGCAAGGACTTCCCCTCAGAGAGGATAAAATGATTGACAGTAAAACAACTGACTAACATTCTTCTCTTTTCTGTCGTGGGGATGTTGATCACCTGGTTGCTAAATAACCAAGGCTGTGTTAAACTAAGGACTCCAAAGACTATTTGAGCAACTTGAGGTTTTTTCAAGGTGGTTTAGGGGAGGTATGTAGTGAAATTCTCAATGGATATTGGAAGGCACTTTGGAGAACTGTTGAGCCAAGAGTGTGGAAAGACACAGGGATCAAAATGGCTTACCCAGGGACTAATTTGCACACCAAGACTTCAGTTTGTGCATTCCTGGTGTGTGTTGCACACACATCTGTGCAGTCCAGAACATCCTGGCCTGAAGAGCATGGGAGCAGCATTAGATCTTCCCTTTGCTTTTGGTAGCCGTGTTCCAGTGATCAGGTCCATTATTGTCTGGACTACAGAGTGACCAACATGTTCAGAAGTTCCTATTGCTTTGGGATGCTTCCATTTGTGAATGCTCTTTTTCCCACAGCCTGACTTTCAGAAAATAGGAGCCAGGCTTTTGTGGAAAGAAAGGACCCTCAAGTCACCCAGACTGTATACTCAGAAATAAACTGTGAGTCACTTAAAAATATAATTCAGTATTTTTATAAGAGTTTTTTTTATTTTAAATCTAACAATATTGATATTATTAAATTTATACCAAATGTGTATTTGGAAGTGGTTCTCACTGATTAGTATAGAGACATCTTGGGTGTCACAGTGAATTCATGAGTGTCTGGTTTTCATTGTAGTGAGAAAGGATCCAAGTGAGACTATTCACCAGCAAGAACTGACATCTGGGGTGAGGGGAGATCCAGGGTTCTCTCAGTGTTTCCTCTTGAATGACTCCATTCCTGGAGATTTAATATCTAACAGAGCTTTTCCTCCTCCTAATGCCAAAACACGAAATTACTTGCAAGGTAGATTTTGTTCTGGAAATCTGTTTCTAAGGTTGGTTTCTAAGGTGGCATTATAAGGTGCTGCAGTAGCTTGTGGCCTGTTTGGGGCTATTTTTAAAAGTACTGAAGAGAGTTGAAAGAAGACAACAGAGCAGTAAGGAAAAACCTCTTTCCTCTGCATATTCTGCTGTTTCTTCACCTTTCCTTGGGTGATTTTGTCTGCATCTGTGTATTTAGTGTAAATTCATAATATTATGAGGAAGAGTTATGAAATTATTGGCATTAGCAAATGAACTGCGTGTCCTTTGGGAACATAAAATCCTGGCTCTCAGTCTGTACTAATGCAGGGTTTAAAACAAATGCAACCTGGCTCCAAACAAACCTAATGCCTGGGTGTGTCCACGAGCACTGATTCTCCATGTCCTTCCTTTCTTTCCCTAAAATCTCCATGCCCTTCCTGTACTCTTCCATAGACCTTGTCTGATATTTCTCTTCTCTTCAGAATAATACTTCCTTGGAAGGTTCAGTCAGATCATGTTTGAGAAGCGTTTGAGATCCTTGAGGAGAGGTCGTCACTGCAAGGAGCTGAGCTCTGGTGACACGACTGCAAAATTTAAAGGGGAAAAAAAAAAAAGGTATAACTGTGGCACAGCTAAAAATAGAGCCTGAAATTCCTCCTCGTTCTCAAGCCATATAAGGATCTGTGCATAGCTGTGTAAGGCAGGATCTTCATGCAAAAAGAGATGGAGTTTTGGCTGATTTACCATGGGAAGCATCATGTTCCTGTGTTGCCTTTGTGGAGCTAAATCAGAATTTTAAAGCTGTCAGAAGGCCGCTCTTTAAATTAGAGTAATTTATTGGCATGTGTGCCCAAGAACAGCTACAAATGTAAACACAGGCACTCCCTTGGCTCTATCCACTGCACTTTTCCAGGTCACTTCCAAGTGGAAGAGAAGTCTAATGACGAATGAGGCAAAATTTCTCTGCCACTGACAATCAGAGGATTAATTCCTCTATTCTAGTACCTCTAAACTGTAGACCAGAGCCTGGTCTTTGTCAAGAATTTCCAGGGACATTGCTGGCACTTCCAAGCAGGAAAAATACCTGGAGTTTCATGTGACAGAATGGTGAGTGAAGTTGACCTGGCAAATCTTGCAGGACTGTTTGGCAGCAATCCCTGCCAATGTAAAATGGCAAACACCCACTGCAAGGTTCCCTAGAGTGGTTCTAGGATTCCCATCTGGTGACACAGGGTTCCCTATTTTTTGGTGGTGTTGGATGGAAAAGGTGCTCCAAGATGTTAAGGAGGAGAAAGAGAAGTTCAATTAAAGAAATCTCCTCCTGCTGTTGGCAAAGAAACATCGTAGAATCTGTTTTGTGAATGTGCAGGTTTTGTTTACACCCGTTTTGGGGCCGATTTGTATTTGGACTGAGGTCCAAACCACAGTCACGTAATCTCTTTTTGCCACCCAATTTGTTCTCAAATGCAAAACAAATAAACAAATAAACAAGACCCCCAAACAAACCCCAACTGCATCTCTAGTTTCTGTATCCTCTTTCCTATTTTTCTGCATTTGGAACAGTGAGTGCTCATCCCCACACAGAGCAGGCTCCATGGGCTCCATGTGCTCCGTGGGTTTTCCTGCACTGCTCCCATTCCTGTCTGTCGCCTGTGTCCTCTCTTTTCATTGCTGTTTTGGATTAGTCCCAGCACAGAGCTGGGGATGGTTGTCATATGTTATGTATCAGCTGAATAGTTCGTCCTGCCTTTCATTATCTCCTCGTCTGTCCCACCCCACGGCTCACTGGGATTCTTTTGAGGCACCACCTTCCCTTTGCTGCTACTTCTCCTTACCCATCCATAGGATTCCACTTGGTTTCCAAAGATCTCTGTTGTTTTAACACAACAAACCCAGAACTGTTTTGGATGGGTGGTTTGCTGTGGGATATGGATGGACCTGTATATCAGCATTTGATATCCAGGAGAGGAAGGCAGCTGGTGGGTCTGGAGCACTGTGGGGGGTTGTGCTGCAGCAGCCTGGGCTGGAACCCTGTACCTGGGGATTGTTGCCATCATTTCTGTTTGTGTCCCAGCTCTGGTTTGTGTTGGTGGTGCCTTGGCCCTCGGGGAATTTTGCTGCCCTCTCTCTCTTTTCTAACTAAGAGCATTTTCCTGATTTGGTGTCTTAATTTCAAGCTGTGCTGCTTTGTGCTGTGTGTTGTGTTCTGAGACTGGGAGTGATTCCCAGAGCTTTCAGGGCACACTTTGCTTCTCCACTAAAATCAATGGGAAGGTGCTGGAGAGACAGGGAGCTAAATTGCTTTTAATAGGAATTTTTTTCTGAGATATTTTAGAATATGGTGACATCTCTTTCACTCTGAACTTTTCTCTATTCTGTGCATAAATCCTTTGCAGTTCTTTAGTCCTTTAATCTGTCTACTATTTTTATTACAATTCAGAAATGTTTACAGGAAAGACAGGAGGGAATTATAAAGATCACAACTTAGTCAAAATGTGATTGGGATGTCAGTGGAATCTGAACACCAGATTTTCCAGCATACCCAGCTGAAAATACAGAACAGGGACAGGAATGTTAAAATAAACTTGTTCAGCTAAATCTGGCAATTTGGACTTCTACCTGCAGCCCCTAAACCTCTCTTCCTCTGTAATCTCCATTTGCCATACAAAGGAATGCTTTAAATTAAAGCAAGGGAGAAGGTAAATTTTCCAGGGCAGTCTTGTTTGTCTCTCCTTGAGGATGCCAAACCGATGACAAGAACCTTATTATTTGTACATGTATATTTAAAGTTGATTTAATTAATGAAACCCATGGAGTCAAACCCCTAATCAGATGCACAGAAACAAGAAGCCATTTTACATCTGAAGGATATAGAAATGAAAGGTTTGCTTTCAAATTTATTTTTAAGTTGGTAAAATATTTGTGTGCCCATAATATCCATTTAATTTTGGAGTTTGGTCCGTAAGGCATGTTGGGACAAGATGAAAACTAAATGTAGTTAAAGATGGGGTTTCTTTTTTTATTTATTTTTTGTATTGTTTGTTTGTTTGCGTCTGGTTGGTGTTTTGCCTTCTCCAAGTCTCCTTGGGGCTGCCCATGAGTTGGCTCTTGATAGTTCACCTTCTCCAACAGCACTTTCATATTTACAGACCCTGGTTTTCCCGGCATGCCAGGAAACTTGGCCTTTGTGAAATATTTGCAAATATCCAGTGATGTGAAGGAGACTATAGGGCTTTAAATATTTCATTAATTTGCCAAGGAAATCTGGAAAACAGCTGTCTCCACTGTTTGTTCTTCTGTTGCTTTGCTTTTAATTATCCCCACCTCTTTTTAATGGAACATAAACTACCATTTCACAACTTTATAGGATAGACCACTCCATAGACAACTGCCGTGACATTTGCAGTCCCCCCGACTGGGCCTTCTTTTTCTTCCAGATGTCTCCTGTGCAAACATTTCCAAACTAAATACTGATTAAAAACAGTTTAAGGAACAAACACAAACATGAAATACCATTGTGGAGGTCAAAACAAGACTGGTTTGATTTCTGTATGTTTTTTCTGTTCCATGGAAAGGGAAGGATCAAGGTCCACAGTGAGACTTGTATTCCCGTGTGGGCTCTGCTGGCTGTGCCTTTATAGACAGCAGGTGATACCTGGGACTCTTTTCTGTTCCACAGCAAGACAAAAAAACAACTGGGTGTTTTTTTTCCATGAGTGGGAGCAAATGGATAATCCAAAAATGTAGCTGGGCAGGTGGGAGGATGGGGATCCCAAGTGTGGTGTGTTGGCACTGCAGAAGTCTTTCAGTATATTGGGATTTTCTGTGTCAGATGAGTGGAAGAACAAGTTGCAGGTAAGGGACACACAGGAATAATGATGCAGATTGTTCTTAGAACAAAGCCAATCCTCATCTAGGCCTTGTCCTGCTTAGAGGCTGAATTTGTTCAGCAGCTCCTTCCATAATATCTTTATGCACAAGTAATTTCCTTCAGGAGCAGAGTTTGTCTAATTGCTGATATTTGCAGGATGTTTTTTCCAGTCCCTGCACACTTACATGTATCACTGCAACTGCAGGAAAAAAATAAATCCACCTGCTTTCTGAAGCTGATGCAGAGATAGGAGATTACTGGTGACATCTGTTGTTCTTTGAACAAAAGAGTGAGCACAATTGCCCTTCAGCAGTGCCAAGCCTGGCTGCAGAGAGCTGGACACCAACATCTGCCACAGCACGAGCTGAGCAGGGCAGTTGAGAGAGTGCTGACCAACGGGGAAGGTGCTGTATTTCAGACAACAATGACCAAGTCCTTTCTTCTTTTTCCCTCTCTCAGAAATCACTGACACTGCATAATTTTTCCACTAATTTTCTAAATGCTGTCCCAGAGGTGTCTCACACCACAGGCTCAGAGCGCTCAGATGCTTTTCCTACAACACTGCAAACCCAGTCTTCTCATGATAGTCTCTTCTCATGGACTCAAAGGATCATTTAGGTTGGAAAAGACCTTTAGTCAGCAGGATCTGCCTTTCCTAAACCCACACAGGCTGGGCCTGATCACCTGGTTGTCCTGCACGTGCCATGGGATGGCACTCGGGATGATCTGCTCCATTGGGGTCAGCAAGAAATAAACCCAAGGCAAACGAGTAACCTGCAGTGAAATTTCCAAACTGAAGGTGAATAATCACATGGAACAGTGAGACAAGTTTCAGTAGTGACATGTCTCAGCATAGTTTATGGGCACATTTGTCCAAGCCCCCAAAAGAGAAAAAAAAAGAAAGAAAATAGTGCAAGTGGAGGATGAAAATTTCGGGAGCAGAGGAGGATAATTAATTTATATAAATAACTGTTTCCAGAGTCTGATTCTTGTGAATCTCTATTTCCATTATAAATACTTTTTATTAAGTAAAAGTGAGGAAATGTTACTAAATGTATGTGGAACAGAGACTGAAAGGACAGGTTAGGAAGGTTTACATGCTTTAGAAGTGACCAGTATGTCCAAAGCTTTCAGAGGGTAAACATTGGGGTGTATTTGACTGTGGTGTTCAAGTAACCAAATCAAAAGGGATGGGACATGTGTCAACTTGTGCCTAACAAACCTGGCAGGAGCCTGACCAGGGCAGGATACAGTTGGCTGGAAAAATAGCTGAGGGTCTTATGACACCTTTATGGCCAGAAAGAAGAAGAACATTTTCCAAAACTGATTAAAACTCACGTTGAAGTGGGAAGCTGAAGGGTGAAATGTGGAGATTAGACAAAAAGAGGGGAAAAGTGATCAGGAAGGAACCATTTATGGGGAAAAAAATGAGGATTTCTCAAGGAACTCTTGCTACATTCCTGATTTCTGAGGAGCTGCTTGTGTAACTTCTGAATAACACCTAGAACAGGCACGATCAGAACATGATTTCACTGCAGTTGGCTCTATTATAAGCACTGTAATTTGGGAAAAGAGCTGCTTTCACCTGAGAGTTTCTGAAACTGGGCTCCTAATTCTGCAATAAGATAGCTCTGGATCATTGGCACTCCCAGGAATCATTCTGTGTGTGCAGAGTTAAAATTATTTCCATTTGGCTTGTTCCCACGATGCAAATACCCACCTGTGCATTACTGTTAAGAACTTTTTTTCTGAGGCATCTCTTCCTATGGGTCTAATATTGATTTAATTGTGGGTTTTGGCATTACTTAAAAGTCTGAAGTGTTTTTAATAGATAAAATATGTTGTGTCCTTTATTTGTGTCAGCACTCCCTGGGGAACCTCACTATTCAGAATGTTTTCTTAGAGGCATATACATACACAAACCCTTGCAGACGTCAGTTCAAGCCCTGCACCCAGGGAATAATGACTAACAGACTTCAGACAATGAAGAATCCAATTTAAAATCCAAAACTGGATTATAAAACCCCTTCGTGTTCTTTGTAGCTTTCTGTAACAAATGAACTCTCTTTGCTATTCCTAAATATCTAATTATATTCATATTTATGTGGGTTAGTCCCCAAGACCTCAAGCAAAGCAGATTGGGAAGGCAGTTGCAGAGCTCCCATCTCCAGTTCTCCTCTGGGTTTTGAAATGGTGATGTTTGTACAGCAGGAGAACAGACACTTTATCAATGATGCCTCAGCCAATTCAAGTAACTTATTTGAGAACTGTTTGAAGTCTCTGGAGATGTTCTCCTTTCAGGCTGACTGCTCTGGGCAGGGGCACTTTACAGATTATTTTGGGGGATGATTCAGGCCATTGGTTCATGGTGTACTATGGCTTTTTTTTTTTTTTGTAATTTGCTCAGTGAATTTTTATAGGAAAGGAAAAGAGTATTGCAGTTGTTCCATTTCCCTGGTCATTGTGTCCTCTTAAATCCACTTCTCCTTGAAGGCAATATATAATTCTGATTAGATTTTCAGCTTTGATCCATGTTTCTATTCCTGTCAGGTGCCACCCTACCCCTGTGTATCAAATATGGGCAATATCTGGTTTAGGTCACTTAATATAAAATAATAGTGATTTTCCTACAGGATTCTAATCCTGCAAAATAGAAGTGTGAGTGGAAGGATTCTGGATTAGCTCCTAAAAGAAGCATCCTTTTGTTTGCCTGAGATGTTGGAGTTAATAAAGTTGAACCTGTTTTTTGGGGTGAGCTCAGTAACTTCATGTCAGGGATGTTCCACACTCTGTGTCAGTCTCTGTTTGTGCAGCATGGAGCAAAATTACTGCCTTTCATCCAGCATTAACCTTCTGGTTTTACTTAGGTATATTGCATTTTGGCCTTTTGCCTTTTTAATTTTAAAAAATACATTTTTAAAGGCCTGGAGATTTCTCATAATCCTGATTATTTATTTATCCTCTATATTTTTTCCTTCAAAGACTTTACTGGTTTGCAGCCTGCAAATAAACTAAATGAAACTATCAGGAAGTAACAATTTTGCCATAAAACCCTAGCTGAACTATATTTTATGTTGAAGATACACAAACAATACAGATGTTAACATTAAAATGCACTTCAGTGCCGTTACCAGCACAGCTTCGTCATGGTTATGGCCTGACAGGTTTAACTTTTAAACTCCAGATCTGCAGATTTTCATCTCTTTACTACAAGACCCACACTCCTTTCTGGTTTGCAGTGGGGTGGGACTGTCCTGCTCCTGTCCCCTCAGTGCCCCTTCACCCACCCCGCTCCCATCAGCTGCCCTGGCTCAGGAGCGTCATGGATTTGGGGAAAGAATCCACTTGAGGCATATGGAAGTTTTCAGGCCCTGATGTGGCAGCGTGTGTTAAACTGAGATCTGAGAAGTTCACATGCAGCTCTGACTGTCTTTCCCTGCTGGAGCAGGATCACTGCAGTGTGGGATCTGACCTGGCCCTCCCCACCCCCCGCGGGATGGAAAACCAGCTGAGGGGTTTATTTACCACAGCTGCCCATGAAAGCTGGTTTAAAATCAACATCCAGAGAACAAGCCATGGGGTTCCAATGCAGGACAGAACCTACCAGAGAGGAGAGTATTGCTCTTGGACTGGAAAAACAACCACTCTGTTTAGCAAAGGGTTTTGAGGGTTTGAAGTGTATTTATTTTCCGATAGGAAATGACAGCAAGGCCTTTTAAAATTCTCTGAGACAGGTCGGTAGATACAGACCCCAGAGCTGTGTATTTTATCAAGGATGGGGCAATGGGAGGTTTAGTCCCATGTGGTGTTATTTCAGCTTTGGAATTGCAGCTTCTCCAGTTATCTCCAGATTGTACACCAAGTAATATTTTTTGTTCAAACTGACGTGTTTCTTCAAAATCTTCTGCTTTCTGTAAAAGTTTTCATGGGAAACCAGCTCTGCCTTGTATTCAGTGACCCAGAGAAGTTGCTGTATATACACACCTTGTCAAACAAATATGGCAATGCAGATGGCTTGGGACATGTAGGAGACGAACAGAAACGGTGAGAAACAGAAATCCCCCAATGCTGGATCGGGATTTGTGAAAACTCTACAGCATCTTTGGTTTTTAGAATGTTTTGCCACCTCTCCTCCGAAGGAACCTTGGACCTCTGAGTGAATTTATGGCCATATTTGTTTTCTCTCTATTATTTCTGGGCAAGTATTTTTTCCTCTGTAGAGGCGTGTTGCTGCTTTTTGCTGGAGCTGAGTTTTCTGTATGAACAATCTTGCTTTAGCCATGCTATCCTACATTACTTTTTTCTTTTCTTTTTAGATTCCTCCTGTCCCTTTTGACTCATCTGGTTCATTTTCAAGGCATCCTGTTTATTTTTCCAGCTATTTGTTTGTAATATGTGTGATCTGACCTTTTCTGTCTGCTCTTTTGGGGATGTATACAAAGCTCTTCCTTTATTTGCATTTACTGTTCCTTCTACCCTCCACTGTACCTCGTGTTCACCAGTGGATCCCAAGGAAAATGGGAATAAAAATCCACAAGCCCACAGAAGTTGATAACAAGCAAAGTTCATTTTCACTGTGCAGGTGTGGGATTCTTTGAGCCACTGCTGTTCTGGGAGTGCAAATCTTATACCAGGCCCAAAGAAACCAAAGGGCAAAATGCTGTTTTCCAACAAGCTTCCTGTAGCTCCAGTCTGTTTCCAATGGACTTGCATTTTCTGCCTGCTGTTTCACACTTTCCTTTGATCATGCACTGTTCAGTTATGGAACACAAGCCTTTCCCTCACACTTTGGGCCAATCTAGGGCAGGGCTTGATGCTGAAGTCATCCACGGGTACATGGTAATGGATTGAAGCTGCCTCAGGGGAAGTTCAGATTGGACATTAGGAAAAGGTTCTGCACTGAGCACGTGGTTTTTCACTGGAACAGGCTGCCCAGGGAAATGGTTACAGCCCCAGCCCTGTCAGAGTTCATGGAACATCTTGTTGACACCCTTAGTCCTGTGGTTTAGTTGTGGGGGGTTCTGTGAGGAGCAAGAGTTGGACACGATGATCTTTGTGGGCCCTTCCAACTTGAGCTGCTCCATTTCTGGGCTGGTGTGACCATGGCAGTGAACAGGAGCTTGGTTCAGGGCAGTGAGGGGAGGGATCTTCACAAGAGCAGGTTGACAGAGTCCTTGCCATGTGTGGGACAGTTCCCAAGGCAGGAGCCTCGGGAGAATCAGCTCTGTTGCTGCTGGCCCAGATCCACGTGCCAAAACATTTCCCTGAAGGGAGCACACCCTTTGTAAAACATGCACGTTCTGAACAGTGTTTGCTTTGACAAGGCAGAACCCCACGGGAGGCAGCCTGTCCTGGGGGTTGTGTTGTGCTCCAGGCCTGGTGGGAGGGAGGTTTGGAGCAGTATCTGAGTGCAGGGGAACAGACTGTGCAATGTTACAGAGATCCCAATATTGGGCTTCACTTCCACACCTCTCCCCTCCCAGTTTTGCTGTTCCTGTGGTAGAAAGTGGAGACAGAGCACAGCCAGGCCAGGGCTCCTCTCCACAAGTCAAGGTCTGTTCATCTCAGCAAGAGGAAAACTCAAAGTATCCTGATGACTGTGGCCTTGTTCTCCCCATATTGTTCCTTCTGCTGCTTTGCTTTGATTATGGGAAGGCTCCAGGAAAGGAGTAGTGAGAATAGCTCATGGCTGTTATTTCAGCTGGGGAAGAAAATACCTAAGAAAATGATTTGGAAAGAAAAGTTCTATAAATTCACATGGTAATCCTTTCAAGTATGTGAAATACTTTTACTAGAATGGATTTGTTTGTATTCCCTGCTTCAGATATGGAAGAGCACTGTTGAACCTACATCAGTTGTGACTGAGGTTTCAAGTATCATCTTCCTGATTTCCTGCTACTGGCCCTTCTTTTTGGCTTTTATGTGACTGCAGTTCCAGGTGATTGTATCAGGACCTCTGATTTTTTACTTCTGATTTAATATTTTTAAAAAAATAGCTAATGTCCTGACTGGGGACCTTTCACTTCCAGGTTTAAGAATCAAACCCACTGTAGCTGGAAGTATTTAATCTTTATTTGTACTTACATAGCACTTAGAAACTCAGATTAACATTGTAACACTTTTCCCTGTAGTTTATATTGATATTTTTCAGCCCTGAAACTGAAGCACTTGTGATTTTTCTGCCATTTGTCTTTTAATGAAGTCTTATTGTTTTGGGGGAAAATAAGATTTTTTTAAAAAGAAAGTGTCACGTGGTTCCACAAGCCTTTTTTTGGCCTCTGAAGAACTGTGTTACTGGAAGCTCTGTGAGGAGCCAGAACCTTTCAGTCACTGCCACTGGCATCAGGACTTCCATAAGGGAAACCAGGAAGAAACTCTTTTGGAGGGGAGTCTGTTCATCTCCTCTGGTTCAACCACTCCAGAAGGTTGCAAGATGCAGTGCAGGAAGCAGAACTGCTCCATAAGAGGAATTGCTGTCCTTGTCAAATCTCCTTAAGGAAATTTTTGAGGCTGGGAAAAAATATCCCACATTGGTACCTGGATACAAATCTATAGGAATGATTTATTCCTGTTAAAATCAGATTCAATATTTTAACCTTGAGGTTAAACTTTCATTGTCTTTATAAAAGCATTGCTTGCATAAAGAACAGAGAAATTTAACCTTTGCATGCTGTGTTTTTTTCCCCTCAGTTTATTGTGTGAATGCTTTCCCATCAACTTCATCTGCAGTACATAGAAAATGCTTTCTGTTTAATTAGTTACACTCTTGCCAGAATTAATTTCTGTTAGCTCCATACATCTTCCTGTAAGTGATAAAACATCTGGTGGATACAGCAAAATTTATCCCAGTCCTGTTCTTACTTTGCTGTAGACAGAGATTAAATCTTTGGCGTGCAGGTCATTGGGGATGTTTGCTGTAGTCACTGACTGGATTTTTAATCACTGGACAAATTCTTTGCCTGTACAAACTCCTCCCTTCCCCAACTTCCAGGGCTGGTCACTGAGATAAATCAGAGGATGTTGCCATTACTATGGCACTGATTTCAGTCCTGAGCAGACATGTTTCTCTGGTGAACACTTCATGTCACTGGAATTTCAGACATTCCTAAGGAAATGTGTGGCACGTGTGAGAAATGGGTGCAGCTCATTGGGGGGAAACCCCCATTCTAAACACTTCCTTTGGAGCAGCTTCATTTCTGCCCAGTTTCTTCTCCAAATCTCTCCCTCTGGGCTCCTGCACAGCCCCTTGCACAGAGTAACACAGACTGTTCACTGATGTGAAGAGAACTGAGTGAAACCATGTTCTGAGAGTTCTGCTCCCACCAGAGAGCTTCTGTTGGTTTTTTATGAAGTAGAATGGAATTGGTTAGGTTGGAAAAGACCTTTAATATCATCGAGTCCAACCATAAACCTGATGCTGCCAAGTTCTCCACTAAACCAGTTTTCTATGTGCCACATCTACACATCTTTTAATCACCTCCAGGGATGGTCACTTGGTCCCTTCCAATCAACTGGGACCTCCCCAGTAAGCCAGGACTGCTGATCCATGATTGTGAGTGGCTCCAGGAGCATTCCCAGCAGCTCCCACAGATCCCTTGGGTGGATCCCTTGTGTGTGTCCCTGACCTGCTGAGAATGGAAAAGTGCAACAGAAGAGTGAAGGGAACAGGGGGTAATTCCTGAGTGTCTGATCAGTGTTTACTGTTGGGTTTCTCAAAAACACAGGGAGGAGATATCCAGTGCTGAGGATGAGCTGATGCTTAGACACGGCAAAAATAAATTTCAGCAGAAGAAATCTTGCCATGTGCTCCTTTTTCCTGTTGGAAAGATGGAGGTTTGTTGGGAGAATATTTTAAGATACTTGTCAGGATTAATATTCTACACTAGTTGAAGGTTCTTGACAAAACCCAGCTCATGCTTATGTGAGTGTCTGAGTGGTGCTTTTGCTGGCTGGGGTTAAACCACGGCATCATCCAGAGCATTTATTGACAGAATGTGTTTTATCCATAAAGGGACTCTACCAGAACTGTGTGATGGCTCATGAAACATGGCAATATGGAGAGTTCTAAGAGCCTGACTATTAAAAAAAGGACCAGACAACTTAGTGCTGTGGCAATCCATTGGGCTCTGAGTGGGTGGTGTGAGAGGCATGGGTGATCTTCTAATGGGAATTTAATGATATACCTTCTAGAAATAATGGGAATCCAGAGATGATTAAGGAAGAGATGAGAAAGAAGAAGCATTTTGGTGAAATTTCCTCACAGAGAGAATGATTCATTTTGGGCTGTGCTGTCAAAAGGCAGCTATGGAAACTGCAGCTGTGGATGTATTAAATAGGAGTCAGGCAGGTGCTTACTGGAAAAAATGTTATGGATGGAAACAAGCACCAGGAGGAGTGGGAGGAATCTGCAGAACCAGCTTCCGTTTTTTAGTTGCAGCAGAATAAATGTGTTATTCTGCATTTGCATTGCAGATACACAACAGTTCTCGGCCCCAGCAGATGCTTGGCTGCCGTGGGTTTTCATGAACACGTGTCCAAGGGGCCATTCTCACCTTCCACTAATGTTTTTTGAAAGGAAGGAGCATATTAAATGCCAGGACGAAGGGAACAGTTTCAGGATGGAAAAGGTTGAGTAATGGTGGTGTAATAGAAAGCAAAATTTGGCCCAGTTAGTTTCCTCCAAGAGGACAGTTTTTTCCATCAGTCCTGCTGGCACTAAGGACTATCTCTGACGTGGGACAGTACAGCAGAAGTTCAGCCCTGCAGAGAAAGACAGAGATGGAGATGTTTGTTAGATGTTGGGGAAGAAAGCAGGAAACAACAATGAGGGTGGCTCTGAGTATTTTAGGAAGAGGAGTTCAGAGGGCTTAAAAAGTTGCAGGCTGTTATTGGTGACATTTACCTTCAAAAGGAGAATCTGATGTTCTGCATCAAGGGACTTGTTGGGATGTGAGTCTGTGGTGAAACCAAAGAAACTTCCAAGAACGCTCCTGACCCAAACCTGCAGGTTGCCCTTTGCTCTCATGTCTCCTTTTGCTTCTCTGTCCCGGCCTCTTGGATTCAGATTCCATGGGACTGCAGATGTTGCCATTGGTTTCTGTGAGGTTGCTCCTATTTTTGCCAGAATTAGCAGAGAAGACGAAGTCAGTGATCACAAGGAGAGACAATTTAGGTGCCAACCTCTGGAGATACTCCCTGAGGCTGCCACTGCTCTCTTTCCTGCTTTGGAGGCGTCAGTCCATTGACTCAGGGATCAGTCTGGATGACTCTGGGTCGTAACTTGGAATTAGCTTCCAGATTATCTCAGTGCAGTTCCATTACACCCCATTTCTCTGTGTTGTCCCACTGCCTTGCCTGCACAACAACAGCACAAAGATAGCCTCAGAATACAGCTGTAATAACAAAAGCCTCAAGGTTATTCCAGAAGTCCAGGAGCCAGACCCTCAGCTGGCTCAGATCAGCACAGATCAGTGCTCTGGAGAGACCCCAGTTTTACCCTGGATGAAGATTTGTCCCTGAGATTTCTTTGTGCAAATGGCACAGGGAGAAAGCTGCTGGAGGGACCTGAGGAGAAAAACATCCTGTTTTCTTTTGGGAGAGTTTAAGACTTGCTGACTCAAATGCCAGCCATCAGTTCATTATCTCTTGGATCCTGGGGATACAATTTGCTAGGTAAAAACCACATCTGTTCTTCAGCTCAGTTTCCCCTCTTTGAAGGCATGTCCAAACTACCTTCCTAAATGTCTCCATAAAATTAGGTTTGGTTACATATGTTTCAGTGTGTGTTGCATGTTTCCATGGCACACTGATTTGCCAGATAAAGCAATCTGCAGCCTATTTAGTCTATCTTAAAGCCTTTTAAATCTGTCTCCTCTAAGCTTGAAATTCTCTCATTCCGGCATCCAGTGCTGTTGAAACCCCTGTGCCAATAATTCCTAATGACGTGTGTGTCTAGCCAAAGTAATTCTCCTCATTCAATTTGCAATTTTCCAAGTCAATCCTTTCAGCATTGTGACTGGAGCCATTTATTTTGCATTCTGAGACGTGCAGCTCCTAAACAAAATGATCCTGACTTTATAGGTGAAATGGTATCTTATAATGAAGGGCAACCAAACCCAAAGTTTGTTTTGGAAAGCAGGGCCAGTGTGATCTTTACTTGTTTGCTTTCCTGGGCTTGAAGCAAACTCCCCTCTATGGACACAGGCCTCTTCTCTTAGACAGAAAGGACAAAAGCAGAACCATTTCTCACTTTGCAGTGGATTTCCTCCCTGCTCTTGTTCCAAGAACCTGTTGTACCTTGTGCCATTTCCCATGTTTAGAAGCATCTGCAGTGACCAGTAGAAACTCTACTGTCAAAATCTGGCTTCCTGGTTATAGAAGCAGCATATTTAGGGCATCCTGAGGGAAAAAAGAGGCCTTTTAGTGGTTAGTGGCCAACCTGAGCCATCTCTGAGATCTCAGTGATGGGCTCAGGAAGGAAATTCTGCTAATAAAGAGGATTGCAACAAGTTGGGTCTTTGGAGGGAGCTGAGGTGAAGATGACCAGGTGGGAAATGGGGGTTCTCATCAGAACAGAACTGGCACACACGTGGTGTTTATATTCAGGAACCATTATGACTGACATGCTCATTTTGTCCTGGAAAAAAGAAGCTTTTGATCCCTGCATGAGGAAGATTCATGTGAACTCAAGAGGTTTTCCTTTGGTCACTGTGAACAAAAGGAATTTATAAGCCTCCCTCATTTCATCCATTTATTTTTGCCTGTTTTTTAATACCTGTTGAAGGAACAGATACATTTAAGGATGTTTATTTTCAGTTGGTACTCTGGATTGAAAAGCTTTTCCATCTGTTTCTGCCCTGCATTGGCTATAACATTTTGCAGATGGCAGCATTTATCAGAATCCCACTGCAGAACTACTTATTGGCTTTGTGCCTCTGGAAATGGGCCGTTCATCACCTCTGGAACTCCACTGAAGTTGCTGGAATGACACCATGGATAAATCTGACCCAGCAACTCAAGAGCTTCCTGAAGTACCATCGTGTGCTCTGGGTGCAGTGGCTGTGTCTTGGTTGACTTGTTTAATGTAAATGTATTGAATTATATGTAGTTTTCATGATTACTGGTTTGCTTTAAAAACCTCTTGGTTCTAATTTTTCCAGTCCATGAGGGATTTAGGGGCAGCTTTGCCATCTCAAATTGCAGCCACTGATTTGGATATACAAGCTACTTAAGCAGGCAGACATTGGGAAGGCAGCTGTTGTCTTGACTGAATCAAAGGAATGGTCAGTTTGGACAGTTTTTCTTTCTTTCTTTCACATATTCCATAAAATAGAACACCTCTACCATGTTGTTACTGTCCACCCCTCCTTTCCTGATTTTGTCAACATTCTCCCAAATTATGTGTTGCATAAATCCTTTGGGATGCTGGTACTAAATGCTGCCCTTCCCTCTCTAGGTGGTCTTGGTGATTTCCATTGGAACAACTTATGGAGTCTGGGCTTAAGAGTCATGTTCAGGTCTCAGGATCAGTTCCTTTTGGAACAACTGTTTTTCATTTCACTGTCAGATTATTTCTCTCTGATATTTTACATGCAGAAAGGTGCAGAGTGGAGAGCGGGAAGTGACACAGGTCATGAGGACAAATAGCAGGTTCACTTAGGGAAGGAACATTTCCATGCTTTTTTAGCTTTCTGGGAAAAACAATATTTTGGGACCAAACCTTTCATGCCACCTTCAGCCAAAATGTCACTGGCTTTGGAAAGTGTGAAGAAAATGGGTTAAGAACCCGCATTAGTTAAGGGAGGCTGGAAGAAAAACAAACTTTGACTTTTTAAAGTAATTTTCCACCCTGCCCTGTTATATGGAAGGAGTGGTCAGGAGGAAAGGAGAATTCCCTGTTGGAAGTGTTTGCCACAGCAAAGCTCAGAGCTCTGTTTGTGCAGTGCTGCTGTGGGAAAGCCCAGTTCCCATCGTGCTGAACATTTACATGAGATGACAAAATGAAGATTTAACTGCCACTTTTCCATGGCCCTGCTTTTTCTCTCCCATCCTTCCTTTTTCTTATGCTTTGACAGGATTTGGGAAAGCACTCGTTTCTTCTGCTGTGATTTGATAGTAAGGCCCTGGGTGCCTGACTGGGCTCCCTCACTATTATTTCAGTAAACACTGTCAGTAGTTAATCTGGTCAGCATGTCCTGGATGGCATTTTGTGGGAGTTACAGGACAGGCTCCAGGATTGCAGCTGGGAACCCCTGGAGTGACAGGAGATTGTCTCCTGAACAGTGCCCATCCAGGAGCCAGTGCTGGAGAGCACCCAGGCTGTTCTCAGGCTGGGAAAGAACCAGAACTGAAGCACTGTCGGTGTCACAGCAGTGCCTGAGAGCCCCCTCACTGCCTGAGCACATCTGAGGCATCAAGATGGAAAAATACTTGAGGGATTTTGTAAGCTGTAGGAAAAGTTCCAACTATTTAGTGAAGTTAATGCTGAGCTCTTCTGACTCACAGCACTAAAAAGCTGCTCCAGCCTCACTGCTCAGTCAATTAGCTCAGCCAGCACCCTTCCCATCAAAGTAACACCTTCTCTTCTTGCTCAGTTTTAAGATCTAATTCAACAACTTTAATAACAAGAATACACAAAGCTGTGTTCCCTTCTGTACCCAAAGGTTGCTTCCATGTTTCACCTTGCCCTACTTGCACACTTCTATGTTTAGGTTCCCTTCAACCCAGAGTTTGGGGCCTGTACTAGAAATCCAAGTCCTTGCAATCAAATCAGCTCAGTTAATATTTGCAGTCCCCCAGAGGAAATACAGTGCAGGGATGTTTGGTTGGGATGGTTCTCAGGATCAGATGCTGCTGCTGTGGAGGGGCTCAGTTTGTGTGACACAACCAGGGCAGCTGCTCTGGTGACTGGAACTGCCCAGCTCTGCAGTCTCAAAAGTGCAACTGCAGGGGCTGGACTAAAGTCCAGGGGCTCTGCAACCCTCAGCCAGCCCTGGATCCCCTTGGGATGTATCTCACCTCTTATTCTAAAAGCACCATTGTGCCTGTAACCTTCACACCCACCCTGGCTCTTGGTTTGGTCACCAGAGTTGTCTGTGGATCTTTTGAGTATATCCTTGATTCCAGCAGAATTTTCTCTGTGTCAGTAGCTCTGTTAGCAATTTTTTGGCACTGTAATTGTTGCATCTATCTTATTTTTATTTTTCTAATGATTAATTAGTCAATTATATGAAATTACCATTTGCAATTAAAGCACAATTTAGAAAAAAACATTGAGCACATCATGCTCATTTGTCATTGAATTGCTTGTAAGTCAGGCTGTTGTACACCAAGGTGTTCTAGTTTGTGTCTTTGCTGCTGGATGAACAACAGTGATGAAAAACCCCACCCTAACATAGTGCTTGGAGTGACTCAGTCTTGTCCTTCAATACTTACAAGGAAAAGGACTTAGATTTGCAATTTATGTTGGAAATAAAGAGCATTTGGGCTTTGGGAGCCTGATACCGCTCTGAGCTGAACTGTTGTTACGTGGAGTTGAAAGGGCAATGGATGTAACTGAGTGTTATTTAAACTGTCACATAAAATGGAATCTAAAATATGGTACCTTGAAAGTTGTTTCTGTTCTGGAAAGGGAAGGACGAATCAGTTATTGCCTGGGTAATTGTTTAGTTATCCATCAGATTGCTGCAAACTGCATGTGTGTACTTTTCAAAGTGCTTTGGTGTAGACAGACACAAACCTTTGCTCCTGAGGAATCCAATGATTTGCCCCCTGGGAATTGCTGGGCTTGCCGGAGTTCACTTAATGACACTGATGGGTCAATTCTCTGCCAGAGCCGACAACTCATCTTCATCATCTTCTCAACTTCACATCCACTAATGATCAGTCCTCATAATGAAGGCATTTTTCACCCTGCCAGGAGTCACAAGGAGAAAAATTGATTGACAGAGTTATCTGGATTGTAGTAATTAAATCAGGGCAGACAAATCCCTGCTCTCATTATATTTCAGACATGTCTGAACCATGAAAAACAGAGCTGAGGCTGATTTGCTTCCTGCAGTTCAAAATGTGGCATTAAATGCTGTGTATGATATATAGGGTTACAATACATGAATGTGAACAAATTAGAAAAGACACAAGTGGTCTAAATATGGGGGGTAGTTTTAACCATCTTTAGTAAAATGTGTATATCAAATGTCTGAAGAAAAGCCATTAACGTGTTCCAGGAAATGAACCTGAAAGGGTGCCGTGCTTCCAAGTGTATCCAGGCTTCCTGACGCCCAGGAACAGCATTTGTGTGTTCCAGCACAGGGATGGCAGGTAGAGACAGAGACACCAACAAGTGACAAGTTGGACTGCAGAGAACAGGCACAGCCACAGGTTCAGAGCTTGCCCAGCCAAACACAGCTGGGGGGGCTCTGAGCTCTCTGCTGTGCACAGAACACACATTTCCACTGCAGGAGCCAGAGGAGGATTTCAAATACTACTGGAATTCTTTTGTTGGTGAATTGCTTGTCGTGCAGCACTTGCCTTGGAGGAGGATTTGTGTGCAGATGTTCTTTGGGTGAAGCTGCAATCTGGATTCAAGAGTTGTCCCTTGATTCTTTTCAAAGAGTTTTTCTTCCCTCAGTTCATGAAGCTGAGCCATTTTTCAGATGCTGTAAAATATTGTACCCACTTTAAACAGAGGAGGCTGCATGAACTTGAATTAACATTACCCAGCTAATTAAGCTGATTTGATCTAGTTAATATTGGCTATATAAGATGTGCTTTTGGAGAGAGGCAGATTAGGGTTTAAAGCAGGAAAACTGAGTAAGGAAATCTGGTTTCAGTGGGACAGATGCTCAGATAATATAAATTGGTGTAAATTTATTGAGCTCAGTTTAAAGCACTGAGTTGCATTTAAGGGGTATTTGGTCCACTTATGATGCATTTTAAAACAAGCCTTAATAATTCAGAAATGCAGATGACAAGTCGTGCTGGTTTTGGCCTGGAATTTAGACAAGAGTGTGTCAAGCAGAAAATCCTTGCAGAAGGAGTGAAGGTTTTGGGGATACAATGCCCATTCCCTTCACATGGCTGATTTTGTGGGTCCTTCCCTGGGTCCTTCCAGTTTAGCCTCATGAGTGATACAATCCTCAGCTGGAATCT
The DNA here is from genome assembly GCF_003984885.1 of Neopelma chrysocephalum. NCBI lineage: Eukaryota > Metazoa > Chordata > Aves > Passeriformes > Pipridae > Neopelma > Neopelma chrysocephalum. The sequence continues at coordinate 4,996,892 of NW_020897781.1, forward strand.
GATATCCAAAGCAGCATGGAAATGCTTTGCCTTTGGTTGTTTGGGTCTGTAGGAGTGCTTATGACTTTCTGGATCTCAGCAGGTACTGTCAGCACTAAAGAAAGGTTTTAAATTTATTTCTCTGCAATGTTTTGTAATGTTTTGCAAGAGTTTAGTCACTCCTGACTTTCACATTTTTTCAACACAGGACTTTCACATTTGATATTACAGGATGTTATGTAGGACACTCAGATTTAACAACAATCATGGTTGGGGTAAGATTCCACTGCTATTTCTCACAAACTGTTTTGCCAGTGAACTTTGATCCAAATTGACAGAAGTTCTTCTCTAAACCTTTCCAAGCAGAGTGTTAACTGGAGTAGGGCTCTGGGCTGGGAATCAGGAGATGAGGCTTAACTCTCAGTCACTGAAATTGTGGGACAGCCAAGGACTACAAGAGGCCAGGACAACAGCAATTAAATTCTCTTCCCAGTGCCCTGCAATGTGACTGAAAAAAAAACCTTTTAAACCTCCCTTAGCAATTTTTTTCCCACTAAGAATGGACAATTGTCAAAAAAAACAAGCCCCATGTTGGGACAGTTCTGGTGTTTCATGGATATAGAGACAAAGGTACCCACAAGAAAGGTGTGGAGAGGAAAGTACCATGGGAACCTTGGTTAAATCCTGTTTGATGCTGGCACTTGTGAGAACCTTCAGCATTTCAAAGAACTTGTCAGTTTGATTTCTTTTTGTGTAAAACACATATAAACATTTAATATCTGCCTTTTAGTGGAGATGTTGTGTGAGTCTGAGATTGAGGGGGGATCACGTGAGGGTGACCTGCCCGAGCACCCGTGTTTGGTTACTGGGGTTCTTTCTTCTTATGTTCCCTGTCAAAATATTCCAACTTCAGAGCCAAGGGTAAATCTCTGGAAAAGCTAATGCTACTGTGGGAGCTCTGATTTCCATCTTGAACAGGTTGAGCATCTTAGGAATGACAGCTGGCATGTCACGACAGTTTCTGTTGATGAGTCCGTCTTCTAAGAGCCTCATTAGAGTTTTCACTCACATCCAAAAGGATTCTGGGAAAGAATTGTTCTGCTATAAGTCTAAGAGATGTGCACATTGCAGTGCTACAATAGATTTGCCCTGTCAGTGTCTGTGGAAGGCAGATTCCCTGCTCTTGGCATGTTCCTTGACATCCTTCGTTACTGTCCGAGGGTTGTTGTTAAAACACTCCCTGTTCTTTGTGTCAAAAGGGGTTTGGGATTATCCTTTTTGGAGATGTGCTGTGGTGTAAACTGGTAAACTGCCAATGGTGAGAGCAAATTTCACACTGAAGACAGGAAAGTTTGTTCATGTGGAAGTCACTGTGTGAACATCTGGGGCAAAACGTGGGAGGGGATCGGAAAGACGGGCACTGTAAGTCAGGACACAGGGGGTGGATGTGCAGCTGGGCTGAACAGTCAAGACTTTCTTTGGACTGATCTAAAGATATCTTTAAAAAGGGATAATAACCTGGTGATAATGAGGGAGAAATCCAGGGAATAGTTGGTCACTTGGCTACAACCCCAAATACAGTTTGCACTCACACTCCCCTGCAGGTGTTAGGGACAGCTGGCAGCAGAGGTGCTGGGTAAAACACAAATCACATTTTACATTTACTTCAGTTATGCTTTCCTATGTCTCCAAGCAGAGCCTTTGAAGGCCTGGGATGTGCTGCCTCCTGTTTGCTTTCCATTCATCCCATGGGATACCTGACCTTCTCCTCTCAGTAGCATTCCATTAATTCTTTTTCCTCATTGGCTTTCTCTGCTTCTTCTCTGCCCACTCCAAAAGGTCAGCCACAGCTACTCCCTTTGGCACAACAGAACCTGTGAAAGTGAAGAGTAAGAAGATTCTGGGAAGCAATAAGGTCATAAGATTTTTGTTGTAAACGTTGGCACTGACTTCCCATGTGCAGCAGTGATCAGAGATGGGGACAGCAGGTGTGGAGAGCGAGATTAGGCTGCAAAGCACGTTCCATAAACCCTTCTGTAGAACTTTCCAAACATAATGGAACAACAAACGGGTCAGGAGAAACAACTTCCACAACCTTAGCATGGAAAGAGAGCCAATGAAATCTGCATTTCTCCAGGTGCATCCCAGTAGTTCCTGCTCCTCTGTTCCCCATTCCTTGCCCGGATCCACCCGGCCTTGCTTTGTTACTGCGACACAAAGAGGAGGAGAAAGGGTGAACTGCTGGGAGATGGGAGACAGCGTGTGGCTTCCTCCCAGCCTTCCACATTCCACAAAGGGATCTCTCATTTGATGAAGATCCTTTTTTCTGTTTAGTCATAAACAGATGAATCCCATAATAGCCTCTGTTTCCTCTCCTACAGGAGGTCTGTATGATTAATAAGATCTCCCTGTAGTGAATGCCAAGCCAAACAGATGAATGCAAGGCGCATCTGCTGTAGATTAAACATTTGGAAAAAACATTTTATAAATATTTTTTTCCACAACAACATATCCATATGGCACTTAACTGGGGTATATATTTAAACCCTTGCATGTACAGTATATCCCCATGCATATGTATTTAATATACTTATTAAATAAGTACTTATGTTGTCACTCAACAGATAGCTTTTTGATATGACTTTTAATCTCTTTGAGATGTCAAATCAGACTGTTTGAAAGGACCACATGTGCTTTATCGAGCAAAACATGACAAGACACTGCTTCTGAGTGGGTGGGTTAGTGGGAAGCAAATCTTTTATTTTATTATTTCTCAGAAACAAGGATGTGTAAGATAATTACCTGGTTAGGATGAGGTAAGTTAAAATAACTTACACTGAATATGGCTGGAGAGATAAGGTTGTCCTGGGTACCATGAAAACAGATCCTGAGGAGACAGGAAAGTTAAACTAATCTGATATTTCTTAGCTGAAAATCCTAGCATGTAAATTTAGCTTTACTAACTTCGAACCACTGGAATTATATTTCATTCTAGTTAGTATTTTAGATTTCCTTATCTAACCAGAATGGGTTAAAGGACTTTACAGAAATGAGAAAAAAGTAATTTTTTTTTCTAATCCTTATTGATAATGGGGGATTTGCTTTTTCTTTCTGTGTCTCTATGTCTGCCTTAGAGGACTGGACCATAATTCTGGATTGATGAAAAATGAAATCTGACAATTTATCTCACCAAACTCAACAAGTGAACATTATCTATTTTAGCTATTGGCACTCTCACATAAGTCAATCTTGTCTTTTATTATGTTGTTCTTGTAAAACTCAGCAATATTGTCGTAGGCTCATTTTCTGATAGACTGGGAATTTTGGTTCACTTGTCCTGAAACCGAAGATCCTGATATGTGATTCAAAGAACCCCATTCCTGAAATGTTTCCTAAGACTTTTCCTACTCGGTCTTGCAGCCAGAAAGAGGAAAAAATCAGTCCTTGCAGATTCCATCTGTGCTCACTTGTTGTCTGGTCGAGGCCTGAGACCCCCTTTGTGTGTGACGCAGCAAACTGGGGCACTTGTGCGAGGAGAAGGGCTCAGGATGTGACGGGTGCTCCGGGAATGGCCAGTGCCTGTCAATCCCTGTCTGTCTGAGCTCTGAGGCTGCACATTTCAGACCTTACAGCACCAAACTCGCAACCAGACGTGACGTTTCTTTTACCCAGATTGCAGAACAGAGGAAAATAATTGCCTGCCTTTGCTTTTCTCACACCCCATTAGGTGCTTTGCCGACTCAAACAGGAAAGACAAAAAGCGCCTCGTGTTCAAGGAACTTGTAATATTTGTGTTCATTCCAGTTTCAGACTTTGCTGCCTAAATGGTTTGTTTTCTGATGTTCTTGCCATAGTTTTCCAGACACTTTTCTGAGTGTCCTGAGGGCAGGTGGGATTGGAGGTGGGCAGTTCCCTCACTTTTGAAATAGTGCCTTGGTGACTCATGGCTCATTCTGCTTTAGAGACTCATTTTTTGATGTCCTTGCTTTGCTCCTGAACTGAGAAACGCTGCTCTACTGTTTAAGAATTTTTAATTTTTTAATCAAAATGTCTGTGAAGTCTTGGAGCAAATCACTGCACAACATTTTCAGAAACCTGTTAGAAATGGTGGGGAACTGGTGGATTTGATCTGGAAAGTCTTAGAGTGGTCCTTTCTGCATCTGGGTTGAAAACAAAATGCAGAATGTGAAGCTTTCCTGAACACATCTCATTTCCAGAAGTCTCTCTCCTCGGAGTCCTGGTGTGAACACTCAGTAGCTGTTTGTGGTGTTCACAGCAGGTTTTTTCCTCCATGTGTCAGAACCATACCTTACATTAGTTTGCAACTAGATTTAGTTAAATGAGTTTAAAGAAAGCCACTCTTACTGTGCTTTAGCAAAGGATTATTTTAGGCTGGTTTCGATTTGTTCCCACTGAATTAGATTTAAATTGATATAACCTAAGTTTATATTGATTTAATGGTGTCTCAGCCCTTCGTACTGGTTTAGCAGAACTGATTTGTAGTAAGTCCTCATGAATCCTGGATTCCAAAAAGGGGTAACAGCTCTTCCAGCATTACCAGGGGGCTGCTGGACCTGGAGGGCTCTGAGCTGGAGAATTCCCTGTCCAAGCACCCTCTGCTCACCAGAGACAATAAATGCTGCCAACACCTCCAGTGTTCCAGTCTGAACCTCCCCTGCACGTGGGCACACAGTCCATCCGAGCAGAGAGCTGGGATCATTTCCCAGATGCTCCCACAGCATCCTGGAATAATATGGCAGGATCATTGTGCAGGGAGAAGGTGCCCAGACAGTCCCTGTGGAGGCATCAGTGACATCCAGCAAGGATTTGCTGTTCTTAAAAGGCAGAGATGGTGCATGGCCAGTTTGTGTGGGCAGCCTGGCACCCAGGGAGCTTGCAAAGAGCTTTCTGCTGGATTATTCCTCTTTGCTCTCCCCTGCCAGTGCCTCCCACAGTCTGACACCATTGTAGGAGAAGACAGGGGGATCATCATGGCAAAGGAATATTTCCTTGGGGAGAAGAAATTTCTTGTTTGATTTTTTTTTTTGCTGAAGAATGGCTTCTTTAAGTGATATAAGGAGGGTGAGATGGGTTGACAGACTGGATCTTTATTTAAAACTTTTTTAAAACAGAATCTCTATTTAATCTGTTGTTTTATGTTGGTCCACGTCAGGGCTGAAATGGAGCTGGGAAGTTGCTTCTGGAGGTGTGGATTTCCTGAGCAATGAGGCAGTGCCTGATCTCTCCTGTTGGCATTAACCTGTGTGAGATGTGGCTGCTTAATTGTTCAACACCCCCTTCCCTCCCAGTTAGACTAAGACTGGGTTTGCCTCTTGCTCTGAGCCCTCAAGATCATCACAGGAATTCCTGGAGGCTTTGAACAGCCTTCAGTCCTCCTCCTCTTTGCCAAAACGCCAAACCACAGTTACCAGCAGGCATTATAGAAAAAACACTTTTAACAAGAAACTCCCAACCATGAGAAGATATTTTCTAGGAAAATGTTTTCTGTTTCACCATAAAAAGCGTTGTCGTTGGAAATACAAACCTTCTTCATTAGAGACAGCAGTTGGAGAAATATAAAGTGTTCTGCTCGTGGGACTTCTTGTAAAAATAAAAATACTTTTTATTGACAAAAACTAAGGAAAAAAAGCACACCATGTGCTCTAATGATAAACAACTGCTTTCCTGTTCATGTGGAGTTCAAACAACAGGCAGGATGCAGTTTGGCTGCCTATGGCCGAGGACTTTTAACTTCTCTGCTTGGCTGAGGATCCAATGCAAACACTTTGCTCTGTCTAAGGTGAGAAGTGCATCCAGTGAACAGAAACAGTTTTGGGCTGGGAAAGGGAATGACGAACTTTTATCTGCAAATGTCACTTTAAACTCTCTGTGTGAGTACCCGTGGTTCTCAGCCAGTGTGTTTCTGTGATTTAGCTACATTTCCTGCCAGATTATTCAGCTCCATACAGATCCCTCGCTCCTGCAGTGTGGAAACCTGAATAATAATTTGAGCTGCAGAAAGCCCTGGTGACTCGCTGGCCTACTTTGCTGTCCCAGGGGGAAGGGGCACTTCTCTAATTCAGGAGCCATGGCTTTGGCAGATGGCTCTATTTACTCCATGAGCAGGTCAGGACAGGAGGAAAAATGGAATGTAATCCAACAGTATTCAATTAAAGGTAGCTCTGTGCAACTGTACCTAAGTCACTGCTGTCAAATCCTCTAGGGAGTGTGTTCATTTGTCAGCCTTGTTTCCTAAGGAAATGAGGATGTCTGCCTGTCTGCCTGTCTGTCAGATCTGTCCTCTCCAGTTAATTTATTAATCTCTTTGCCATTATCAAGGAAAAATGGCCAAAGAGGAGGGTTTTCAAACATACAAAATTCCAACAGAGTTGACAGAACTTGGCAACTGAGACAGAAGGAGATCCAGAGGGTCTCCATGGAGGGAAAAGCAGATGGAACCACACCTACCCATTCCCAGCCTGGAGAGCAAATCAGACCTGTTGGTCTCAGCAGGCACGTTCTGCCTCACCAGGCTGGACCAGGATAGTCCTACCCACCCATCCACACAGCTGGGAAATGTGGGAGCACACTGGGGGAACTGTCTGCAGAGGACAAGATTAGTTAAAGACCTAAGAACAGATAGAGTAAGATAAAACAGAAAAGCTCTTAGAAAAAAAACATTTGAAAAACCAACCAAGCAAACATTCCAGGTTCCCAAAAAGTTGAACCTTGTGTGTATTAAATTTCATCTCTGTTTTGACTAAAGCTCCAAACTGGTTTTGGAACCAGATGTAAACGTCCGTATTATTATGGCTTTTTTAAGAAAAATATAATTTGCTTCAGTTTTCTTGGAACTGAAAGCACAGGGAGAGATGGCAGAGCACGTTCAAGTTCCAGCTGATTATTGGATTCATTAGAAACGGGCTGTGTGAAGCAAACAATGCAGGCAAACCCTGGAGGAAGCAGGGTGAGAGGGTTTGGGCTCTTGCCTTTGTATGCTGTCCACCCCCCCAGCAGATTAGATATTTGGAAGTATTTCCAGACGTTTTTCATTTTGTTGGTAAATAGGCATGCACTTGTTCTGGGATTTCAGTCCCCAACTGTTCACTTTATCCAAGGGAGAAAGGCAAAAACGTAAGTGAAGCTCAAACAATAAAACCTCAGCAATGGGTCAGGCCAGTTATTATTACATGATTTCAGGCTTGGAAAGGTCATTTATGTTTTCCAAGTTGGATTTATTTTTTACACTTATTTGTAATATTACCTCGCTGTGTTTCATAATGTCAGGGAAAATGTCTGGTTTCAGGCCTAAAATGTCAAAGCAGCATTTTCAAAATCACTCAGCACTGAGCCAAATGTTTTCCTGCTGGAGTCAGTGGTAATGGTCCCATTTGCCTTTGCAGGCTGAGGGTGGTGCTGAATGCTACAGAAATCCACATTTATTACCATTTTTGCAGGCTGCACTTCTGCACGTTCCCCTTCCTTCTCCTCTTCCATAGACCTGTTCCTATGTGGAAAGATTCCTGGCATGAAAGATAAAAGCATGACAGCTCTGAGTCCCAGATTCACTTCCAATCCTTCCTAATGACCATAGGTTGAACCATGGAACTGTTTTGTGCCTTGGTTTACCCCTAAGTGACACCAGAATCCCCAGCTCAGAGGGCTTCACAGTCCACCAATGCCTGGGAATGACAAAGCTGCTGCTTGAGCAAGTGCCAAGTATCATGGAATATTAAATTATGGAATAAACTGTTCCTGTAGCATTGTGAGAAGAAATAGAGATGAAGTTGATGCAATGCAGACACGTCTCCATCTGTGCCTCCACGTGAGGGAGCTGTTCTGGATACACCAACTGCCACAACCCAGAATTCCCTTAGCAAGGAAAATCAGGCTTAAAAAGACTTGATGAGAATCCATTGTTGATATACCCTTCCAAGTGGCTTTGCCATTGGCTTTGCCACGATGCAAATGAAAAGGGGGCACAGAATAAATGAATTTGCTGTTCCAGTAACTCTGATTCAAAGTTAGGTGGGCTTTCTAATGACTCCATGAGCACACAGTGAAACATCTCTGCTGCTGGAGTAGGCAGGACATGCCCAGTGCCATATTCTTAAGGACAGCTTTGTTTTGCCTGCTCTAGAGATATCTTATGTCTTCAGCTGTGAGCACTGCCAGATAAAAAACCTCTTAGCACTGAGATTCTCTAATCCTCCAGACAGGATAAAAAGCCCCCACATTCCCCTGCCGTTGTCTGCCCTCTCCTGTGCCTTGCATTACTATCACATCAGCTTAGAATTAGCTGATAAGAGAAGTAGGAGTGTGCAATAAGCTTGTGCTCTCCACTGCTTCTATATGTCAGGAATATTTCCTTTGACTTGTATTCAATACCTTGGTTTATGAACATTATCGTTCTTCCTGCTCAGCTGGTTTCCTGCAGAGAATTGCTGTGATTTCAGAGTATGAGCCCTATATTATCCCCTATAAGAGTAGGAGCCCTATATTATACCCTATAAGTGTATGAGCCCTATATTATACCCTATAAGAGTATGAGCCCTATATTATACCCTATAAGAGTAGGAGCCCTATATGGGGGTTTCTCTGGTGAGTGTTTGGTAGCAGAACCATCAGGAGAGTTGTTCTTCCCCCTGGGTTGATGTGTGGAACTGGCTGAAGCAGCTCAGACACGTCATGGGCTCCCAGAGGACCTGACAAATTAGAATTCCTTCTAGAAGAATATTCCTTCCTCCTGTGTGGTATTTGTAGAAATTCCTCTGCTGTGACATCTGGGAGCAGGAACAGAGAAAGGGTTTGGCCTCAGGATGATGAAGAAGCAGCAACAAATAAAATTCTGGTCCCAGAGCACTGATTTTACTGAGGGCTTTTTTTCAGTCAGAATATCTCAAATTGTGGTATCCACTTATGGAGGAAGATGGGATTGCTTGTTCAAGAGTTTGGATTTCACTTGAGTGCTCAGGGAGATTTCTTTAAGTTATTGCATGGTCTTTTTTTTTTAAATAACTATTTGAATTGTAACTGTCCTTTCTTAAGGACATGATCTAGGAGAAGGCATGAATTAGAACTATGTACATGTAAGCTGAAGCTTTAATTAATTACTTCTGAAAAAAATAATATCAATTTATATTAATACACATTTATTAACTGGAGAAGATAGGGGGTCAGAGGAGAAAGGGAACCTGTTTCACTGGACAAGATTAAACCTAAAACGGAGTAGAGAAAAAAGAAGTATCTCTGGCTCCTCCTGTTCTGAGTTCTTAGCCACAAAAAGGTATCATTATATTGCAGAGCTATGGCCTACAAATAATTAATATTGATCCCATTAAAACTTCTGTAAATGCTCCAGTTTACACTGAGAGTGCAGTGGGTACTGGCAGGACGGAGCTCTTGAGCAATAAAGCTCAGCAATGTTAACTTCATGATTTGGTTTTGCTGTCAGTTGGTCATCATTTCACTGAATTTGGGATTGCAAAGATCTTAGGAAAGTGTGGGTTGGTCATCATTTCGCTGAATTTGGGATTACAAGGATCTTAGGAAGGTGTGGGTTGCTCTGCTGTCCTTCACAGCCTCCGACATCCTGTTGCTCTTGGGGCAGTGGGAAGCCTGTGGGAGGCTGAGCTTTATTTAAACAATATTTATGACATTACTAGAAATAGTCAAATTACTTTAAAAAAATAATCATATAGAACATGGCAAAATCAAATGAAATTAAAATGAAAAATACCCTTTAATTTCAGTCTGTACAATCAGACGCAATAGTCTGTGTGCAAATGGATTAACGTGCCAAAACCGTAACTTGAGGCTAGAAGTGTAACATCCCTCAGTAAATTAACATCAATAATTATAAGCTGTAAACAGTTGCAGATATAATTAAGATTTGGGGCTCTGGGGTTGTACAAGCCCTGCTGCAGCTGATATCAGACTCTGTGATCTTGATGTCGGAGTCCCCTCCGGAGACAGCAAAGTTACAAACATTGCCCTGCCTGGAAATAAAGTATCGACATTTTGGGAGCATTTGCAAAGTTCCTCTCTCCCTCTGTTATAACTTTCAATGAATTATTTGTGTCACTGGAACTCCTTTTGTGGAAGCCCTTACACAAATTTCAAAGTGCCTTATGTTGTGTAGAATTTTCCCTTTCTCTAAGAACACCTGCTTGGGGTGTTTGTTCAGAGGATGGTGATGCAAAGGCCAGGCTGTTTGGTAGGGGTGGGAATCAGAAGTTACTCCTATTCCAGATCTGGAATGGCCTTTTTTTTCTGCACATAACCCAAGTATGAGACATGGGACAGAAAGAGGAGTTTAAGTGGTGACAGAAGTTGGCCCTGACTGGCTGTTCTTCCCCAGGAGATCATTAATGTCGTGTGGTGGGAGCTGCCCTGTTTGTACCACTCCAAGACACCATTTGTGTGGGGAAACCCTCAGAGCAGAGCAGTAAAAGATGGCTTAAGTGTCTGGGGGAAAAAAGACAATAGGATCATCATTTTATCCTGAAGGTCCGGGGAAGTCAATCTGTGCAGCTCTGGGATGCACACGGTGTGCTGGGTCCTGCCTGATGTTCAGGTAATATTCCAGTGGTTAAATGTTTGCAGCCTTTCAGCGTTTGTAGGATCTGCCTCTCAGGTGTCTTTGAAATGGTCCCATCAGCAGAGCCTGCAAAATTCCCAAACTGGTACAGGAACATGTTACAGACACATTTTCACTACAGAGAGAACCTGTGAGATGTAAAACTTCCTCTCACTGCAGCAAAACATGGGTGCAGTGGGGTGGCTGTGGGAGCTGGGGAGGCCACGTGGGCACTGAACCCCCTGTGTGCATTGTGGGGCTGAGCCCAGGAACACATCCAGTCCCTGGGGTGGAGCTGGTACCAGGCAGGGGAGCCACACAGACACAGAGCAGGGCCTTCCCTCTGTCCTGTGTCATATCCCACTGGAACCGTGGTACTTGCCCTCTGTGTGGCACCCTGTGCCCTGTGCTGCACCAGCTGTCTCTGAGCCTTTCCAGAGCAGTCCAGTACCTGGTGTAAACCTGTTCTTGCTCACACAGAGAACAACTCTGGTCATACACAGAAATTAATATAAATCCTCAAAGAAAACAGCTTTGAAGAGCGTTGAAGTTGTGGTGTCGAGCAGAACAGAGGCAAAGCGTTCAGTTCTTGGCTTCACAAAAGAGTGAAAAACAGCTGAAGCTCAGGAGAATTGCTTGTCTGTTTGTAGTGATCCTCGTGGTTTGTGGGAGGCCACATCTTAGGAAGTTATTGCTGGTAACGGGCACATACAAAGAGGAGATTGGAAAAAATGGTGCAACAAGTTAGTCTTGATCCTCCTGAAATATTGTTGTTTCCACTAAAAGATAAATGCTCATTTCACTGTAAGAAACTGCTTGGCCAGGAAATTATTATAGGAGGAATTTGGCTTCAGTGGTTGATTTTTAAAGAAAGGCAACCTCAAACCAAGGCTGCAGGCTGGCTGCATTCCTCCTGCTCCTCCTCCTGCTTTACTCACAGTACCCTGCTTGGGAAGAGCAGAGGCTGAGGGAGCTGCTCAGCTCTTCCCCCCTGCTGCACTCTGATGTTCCATCCTCATTCTGCCACCTGACACTATTTATTGCCTGCTTTACCCACATCACCCTCTAGCCCTGCTGAAGTGTTACTCTGGCTTGCAGCACCTCTATAAATCTCTTAGAAAAGCACCAGGGTAGTTTTACAGGTGTAATGTCTTTTTATTTTATTCCCCAGCATGCAGTACCTGAAGCTGTTTCCCCCCAGTGTATAAATTTAGTGAGTTTTCCCCCTGTCTCTGCCTTTCTGATTTCTGAGATCAAGGAGCATTTGGAAATGCTTCCACTGCCTCAGTTCTGACTGACTGGAAAATAGGTTAAAAGTGATACTTTGTACTGTAGCACTTTACAAAAGTGTGTTTTGTTTGACAGGACTTAATAAAAAAATCTTTTAATCTCTGTCACTGTGGGTAGGTGGGAAGGCCAAAAAGTCTAAATGTTTTAAAGAAAAATTTTAATTAGTATGCAAATTTGACTTTCTGCATTAAAATGTCATTTACTAAGTAAATGTTGTTGCACTGGAAGTTCAGATATTTGATCATTTTCTGTCAAGGTGCCTTTGCAAATTTCCTGAATGTAATAACAGCATTTCAAAAACAAAATGAAATTCTCCTTTTGTTGCAATGCACTGGGTCTGCTCCACCAAAGGCTGTGTGACTGGAATATCTTATATCAGCCACTAGCTTATCGTGCTGCTTCCCTTTCCCCAGCAAAGTTGCAAATTTTGTTCTTCTCTCAGTGCCTGCAGAGGTTTCCTGAAGCAAGGGAGCCAAGAAATAAACCCCTACATGTCATAAATTTAAATCGTTGAAGTGTGACATCCAAATGACTACAAAAGCTATCGGAGTCATTGGAGTCAAAGGAAGTGGCTGTTGGGTTATTGTCAGCACTGAAGGTGCTGGGAAAAGGCTTGGGAAAAGCCTTACACACATTTTGATGGTTAACTAATTTCATTGTCTCAGTCAAATACACATAGTCCTGTCTCCTGAAGAACAAGATCAATGATTGAAGGCCCAACTTTGCTTTTTACACAGGAAAAGAAACGTTGTTCTAATCGAAGAGTGGTGGAAAAATAATTGCGAGGCAAAAAGAAAAAAAAAAGGAAGGGGGAGAAAATTTAATAAAAGCAGGAAATTCCAAGTTTAGTTTCTTTCCTTCAGTGTCTGTGGGGTCAGTGGTTTCTTCTTGCCACCCATGAATGAATGTTCTGTCTCAAACTGCACCTTATATGGAGCTGTGCAGGGATCAGAAACGTGGCACATGGGAGCCATATGTTCAGCACTTGCCACCATCTATTGAGAGCCGAGGTTCAGGGCTGCAAACTGATTTAAACATCCATATTTAGAGCTCCTCGGTACAAAATAAGGCACAAATTCTCACGAAAGTTGAAGACAGAAGAGAAGAAGCTGTGACCCAACATAGAAGTGGTTTTGAAGAAGAGAAGGAAGGGCTGGGGGAATTCGGTTTCTCTGAGCACCGAGAGCCTGCCCTGCTCTGAAACAGGTCCCTGGCTGGGGGCTGTAGGGGGGAGCTCTGAGATGTGAAAGCCTGAAGGTTTATCCTGAATAATGTGTTCAGTCTGTATCCATCAAAGGTCAAGGGAGAAGGAACCTCTCTAGGGTGGAGGGTGAGGGGCTCCTCTCTCCACCCTCACCTCATCTTATGAAGGTGCAAATCTGCCTGAGGTACCACAGCCATGGGAGAGAACACAACTAATGCAGCCCTGGGCAGACCTTTCAGGTTCTCTGTGTGTGTGCGTATAATTCCTTAACTGGGTGTCCCACACGAGCACAAAATGTGTGATCAAGGGTTCCTGATCTCGAGGCTTCTTGCAATAAGTCTAGAAATGGCCTCTAACCCATTTCTAGTGGTGAGGTGTCCTCAGTGTCCCTCACAGCCTTGTGTCATTTGCTCACACACCAACACCTACTGTGACCTCCCCTGGAGGTCCCTGAGGAGTCACTGCCCTGCTGATCTTGGAGGTGCCATTCCTGGCAGGGTTGAGTTGTGGCAGCAGAAGATCATGCCCTGTCAATGCCTGTGCCTTGCTTTGAATGAACACCCAGCATCAGTTCCTGCCATTGCTAATTTGGCCCTTTTGATGTGCGTGAAATCTGTGAGACGAAAGAATGTACAGTGGATTTTTTCTTCTGCATAATAGACATTTTGCTGGTTAAAAAACCCAACCAAACAAACAAAAAACCAAACTCCATTGCATATGAATGTTTTCACTGTGTTGGCAATTTTTATATCTTACTGGCAATGTTCTAAAGCAATGAAGATTGAGTCTGCTCAGCTCCCCAGAGAGCCTCGTAATTACAGCAGTGACTGCTGGGGCATGAAAAGAAGTCATTTGGCAGAATGGTCATCTTGGCTTCCTCTGTCTCATCCTCCCCTCTCCCTGACTTCCAAGCCCTGTTTGCTCAGTTTACTAGACAAGCACATTGTTTGCTCTTCTCCAGGGCAGATGTTTGTTTAATCCAGCACCTTCTGCTTCCTTCCCAAGGCCGAGGGAAGTCACTCTGTTCACTGTATTTTCTTTTCTGTTTGCTCTCCACTGCGAGCCAAGGTGGAGAGAAGAAGGACGATGGTTCAGCTCATGACAAGTGATTCCATGTGCTGGCATTTCTTGGAGCTTAACCACCATCTCCTGTGTTCTATAAATGGCACATGACAAAACACAGAGAACATCTCCCTGGATTGTCTCACTGTGCAAGGATCTACTCCAGAAGAGTGAATCAGAACCTTGTAAATGGCAACAAAATAATTCCCCTGCTTCCTTTTCTGTCTCATTCTTATCACATCCTTCTTATGTCTTGATTTTATAACTGCCATAGACTGGACAGACAGTTTCAAATATTTTCATATTATAGCCCCCTAAATCTCCCTCTCTTGACCATCATGTTGAATAGCTGATTAATTTAACAAACCCTTTCTGGTTTAGATCATTGCCCCAGGAAAGCAGCACTTTCGGTTTTCTATCTCATTCTCCTAAAAGACCAGAATATCCCTGGTGCTGTGGTTCCTGTCTTCAAATCTGCAGTGCCAGTGCTGTCAGCAGAGACAAACATCTTCATTTCCTATTCTCATTTAACCTGTTCAGAAGGGGTATCTCTGCAACCCCTTCAATAACCTTTGATAACAGATGAGGTTATCTCAGGATTTGTGGTGTTACTTTATGCAATCTGTGAGAATTCATGGAATGCAAAACTTTTCCTGATTTTACCTAGCTGGAAAGGTAAAAGATGTCTGTTGGCAGTGATCCAAAACTCAATGACGTCAGTGGGAACCTTCCCACAGACTTCAAGAGCCTGTAAAGCCCCAGCACAGATGCTGTGGCTGAGGATGGCTGGGACATACCCCTTCTGGCCATAAAGACTTTGTGCTGCAGCTAATTCCAGTTTCTTAGACAACACTTGTGTGTTGAAAGACTTAATTCCCTAAAGCATAATAATTCTCTTCAGCTCATGATTCTTTCCAATAAAGTGTAATACAAAATGCCTTCGAAAAGGCCACCAGCCAAATTCTTCTCTTGTTTACGTGTTCATAACAGATCAGTGAACAAAGTTCTCCTTGCACTTCACTGGGATGAGAGAGGTAACTCCATGTCAGCCTATGGAAGGATTACTGGGGGAAAAACCCCAAACATTTTGCGGGATAAAAGAGTCTGCGGATTTCAGCTCAACTGCAGAAATATCAGAGAAGGCAGAATTGAGCCCTTATTATTTCCTGTCTACTGCATTTCTCCCATTTTGTCATGGCAGCTGTGGAGATGGAAACTCCCAAGCTTTCTACAGCCAAGTCATCTTTCACCAATAAAGTCATCCTGACTCACATCATAGATTAGACTGTCACACTAAACCTGACAAACAGCATTTAATATGTCTCAAATTGCATCCGGGCAGATATCCCTGTAAACTACTGTCTCTACCGCGCAGATGTTTCCCATCTCTTCAGGAACAGCTTTGATGGCCAGGTCAGGCCTGAGGCTCTCCTGCTTTTACCCACTGGGAATTCCCGGAGCCGTGGTGGGATAACAGGTCACCCGGGCTTTCCTCCCGGAGGGGGTTTCTGTGCATCTCCCGATTGTGCTGCTGCCATTCCAGGGGAAATACATGAACACTGTGGGTCCTGTGCTGTAAAGACAAGAACAAGGTGACCCTGGTCTGTCCTTGGAGGCCTCCTGAGGTCACTCCCTCTTAGGCTGACAGGAGTCTCCTGTGTTTCTGAGGGAACCATTTCACAGTTTTTCCTAATTTTCCTTCCCCCCCCTTTTTATTTTGCACACAAACCATTCTCTCTTACCCTTAGCTTGCAAAAATAGAGCTTTTGCACAATGCAGGCCTGTTATTTATCTGTTTTCTATCTGTTTTCCTCTTCTAACTGTTCTTTTAACTTGCTCTAGCCTTGGGTTGTGGGTTTTTTTTAAGACAAGCTCTCCCTACTCTGCCTCTTTCCCAGACTGTTTATGTTTGAAAGACTTCTACGTTTTGCTGGTGCTAATCTTCACATCCTCACTTATTCCCATTGGCCTCTGTTGCCCTTTTTCCTGTGGGATGAGTTTCAGTTGTATCATCTCCAAGTGCTCTTTAACTTTTTCCAGCTCTGTGCACTCAGCTTTCTGGTGCACCAGAGGACTCCAAACTGAAATTCCTCTGGGCAGTTCATGTTTCCTTAAATTTCCATGAGGTGAAAAACTCTTGGGATTCTTTCACTGAGTAGTATTTCAAATGTAAGGATAATGCTGTCCCAGCTGTGCAGGGCCTGGATGAGGGGAGTGATCCATGAGGTGAATGCAGCACGGATGTGCTTTCTTGGTTATTCATGTGACCCAAGTGACAAATAAGGTTTTGTGCAAATGCAGGTGTTTACCTGGCAGGAATTCCAGAGGGCTGATGACAAGGCTGCTGTAGGGTTTGGTGATGGCCAGGACTTCCCACCAGCACAGCACCTTTGGCTACTGAGTGAAGGGGTCAGACCTTTAGCTGCTTGCAGGGGGCCAGCTGCTGGAAAACACGTTAGACAGCACATTACACTCATGTTTTCCTCAATTCATTTTCTCCAGTAGGTCCTAGGGATCATTTATATTAATCCTTAAATATTAAGACTAAACCAGAGCAGATTTTGATGAGTGATGCTACTTCCAAGGAAGTCAGTGGCAAAAATCCAGCTGAAGTCAGGTGGGTGCAGGAAGAGCACCTGACACAAGCCAAGATATCCACAGTCAGAACTGGAGCTCTGGCCTTCTAGAGCTTGATGTTTGGAAGGAGGGAGCAAGCACAGTGTGAGCAGATGCTCTGCCCTTCTTAACCTCCCATTTCCTCTCTTTTGCTCCTACGTGCCAGAGACTCACAGAGATCGCTTTGTTTCTCCCTCCACTTTCCGGGGTTGTGCTCTGCTTCTTTCTTGCAAAAAAAGAGAAAAGTAAAACTTGTTCTGGGAGACTACAGGGAGAAAAAAAAAATTCTCTGGTGTCTCCTCTGCATCTTGGCCAGAAGCACAGCAAACACTGTCATTATGGTGAGCAACAAAGGGCACGGCTGTGCTTCCAGCAAAAGCACCCCTTGCTTCAGTGTGGGCAAGATTAGGCCAGGGAAAAACCCAGCTGAGTTTAACAGAGGAGAGACTGGCTTTGCCTGAAACAATAATCTGAGCTCCAGACCTGCAGTGACAGCCTTAGATCCAAGTCTCAAGGAGGTACTGCCTGGGGATTCTGCTCATTACTCCAACAAGTGCAACAATCCCTCTTTCCCTCTCGAGCAAGATCCTTTGTCCATCCTCATTCAGATACCCCCTTAACTGCCGTGGTGGAGTGCAGGGCATTCAGATAAGCACAAACTGTAATTAGGTCACATTCTGAGTAAATAATATGTGGGTGGGAAAAGGGAGGAAGGAGAAGGGGGAGAGAGCAAATGGAAGAAAGAGGCAGGGGTTTGGCAGGGCTACAGAAGTGCAGAAAGCTTCTTGTGAGTCTCAAGCTAAAAATGTGAGATCCCAGGAATTGAAAGGCAGTGAACATCTTGGTATGTTCCATGTCCTTCCTCACTTTCCCCAGTCAGCAACAGACCCACATTTTCCCTGGTTATCCTTTCACAGCTGAATTATTTGCTACTTAACTGATGAGTTTAGCAACACCTGGGAAAAGGGTTTCCTTTACATGGAAAAATGAGAATTCTCTTGTAAGGTCAAAAACTGCCAAACCTTTTGAATTATTTTGGCTGAAAAATTGCCAAAGAACACAAAATAATTCACTTTCTTTGGACCTTGTTTCTTTGCTTTGTGATGAAATAACAAAAATGTTAAAGGAAAGCAGACTGTTTCCTAGAAAATCAATGTTGTTCTCATTTGACAAAGGCTTAATGGAAAAAAAATGCAGGTTGCAGTAGGGATTTGTTTGGGAGCTGATCTGAGACAGAAGTGGTTAAGATCAGCCCTTGGTCAGAGAGGAACAGTGGCACCTCCTCTGCAGGGTGTCCTCTCTGCAGCCCTGCCTGGGGGGCAGGTGGCTCAAAGGAAATCCTGAAGTGCCTGAAGGCTTTAGAGGAGACTGTGGGACAGACACACCCAGAGGAAAAAGCCGCCTCCAGAGCCTGGTGCTGGTTATGGTCAATCTGCACGTGTTTCTTGTCAGTGGAACAGCTTTTGTTCTGCTCAAATTCCATACAGGAGATTCTGGCTTCCATTGGAAAGCTGCAGGTTACCAAGAGTACTGAGTTCTCCGTTATCAGCTGTGGGCCTCAGATTCCAGTCTGAAGATATTAATGTCTAGTTTCCTCCTGCAGAATTGGCTGCACATGTCAGCTTCCTGTGTTCTGCCTTCCAAGCTCAGCGCTTGCCGAGATTTTACTTCTCTTGAAACGTTTTCCTTGGTGTAATGAGTGGAAAAAGTTTCCCAGAGTGCTCAGTCTGTAAATCTACACTATTCCCTGTGAAGGGATAGACAGTTTTCTTTACAGGAGACGTTTATTCTTGGTATGATTCTGTTCCAAGGGTATTACATCACATTTACAGGCTGTGAGAAGGGAACAATCCCAGAAAAGATGTTGCAAAGATACATCCGATATATATTGATCCCTATATCTGCACAATCCAAGGGAGATCACGGATCCTTCCCAGGAAGGCCATTCTTGGTTGGTGTGGCCACCTCAGCTGCCCTGTTCCTGAAACTTCTTCCATGAGTCAAAGAGAAAAGTCCTGACTGAGGCAGCTGGATGTTGACAGTCACCTTGTGTCCCACTGGCCCTCCTGATTTCCGTGATCCCTCTTTGCCCAGCACGTGGGAGCTGTTGGCTGCCCTCAGGCCATGCCATGCTGGAGGTAACATTGCTCTGAAAGAGAAGTGATGCCAACAGGTTGACTCCATTGGCTAATTCCTGTGGCCTTGGATAGTGGTGTCCTTTGGGCATTAATTGCTGCTGGAACAGCCTTGAGCAGCACAAGTTGGGACTCTGGACACTCACACATTCCAAGTGTTCCGTGTTTGCCATAGGATGTATCTTGGAGGAGTTTTTTAATACATCAGTGGTTTTCTGCGACTCATTTTGTTTTGAATCAAAACATTTGAGAGGGTATAAATTTGCTTCTTTACTTTAATGTACCTTTGGAGGATATTTCTGCCTCCCCACAGTGTTAACTGGCTCTCACCATGTGTCAATATTGCACATTTTTATGGGACTAGAAGGTGGAAGCTGAGCTCGCTGAACATACACAAGCCATGGAAGGGTTAACAAAACCCAAAGTCTTCTTGCAGAATTTAGTGTGTTTTTTTGAGAAGGAGAGGGAACCAAGAATTAAATTTGATTTATTTTGCACAGGCCAACTCAAGACAATAGAATTTCCTTTGTTTTCATCTGCAAAACCAATAGACAGACCAAAACCGAATAGAGGTGAAGGGTTATGGAACTCATATTTTTTCTACCTTCTGTGACTGTCTTCAGTATTTCTTGTTATCTGCAGATATTGCTTTCAGCACAATGACCTTTGAATAAACAGGATTGTGGTGTCCTAAAAGAAGTGAAATAAAAAGCACAGGGAAATTTGAAAACACTGTGAGGTCTGTGACCACTTTTCAGCTAAACTGGATACTGAGTAAACTTCAAATATTAAAATAATAATCCATTAAGATCTAGAGAAGACCCCTCTGAGAATCTCTGCTTTAAGTACTAATCTGCCTTTGCTTAATTCCATATGGGAAGAGCAGTTTAATTTGTGACCTTCTTGTGTGATTTTAAGAGTAAAAAATAAACCCACAGCATATTTAGCAAATCGAGCCATGCTGGGGGGGCAGGAGGGAAGGGGAACAGAAAAACTTTTCAGAGTCTCTATAGCTGTTGGAAAGTTTTTACCCAACTTTTTCTTCTGTAAACACAAATATAGCCAACATTTTATGCTGAAACTAATCATTGAAGCAAGTTCTCATGAAAGCTTGAAGAATTGCCTTTCCCATTTATGGCACAGAGCCTGTGGCTCCTATTCTTCAAATCCGTCAGTCAAAAGAAGGGAAAATATCTCTGCATCTGCACATCCCATTATATCCTAACCTCTGGATGCAGAAATGGCATCTGAGCAGTGAAAAGCTGTAAAAGCCATCGATGAAAACCTGTTGTGGCTTATTCCGAGCTCTACCTGCCCACCTTGCTCTGGTTGTTCATTCTTTCCACCTGAGCAGCTTTGGGAAGGATCAATCCCTACAGATCCCACCTCAGCAAACTGCCTTGTGTCCTGTTCCCAGCACTTTCCCATCACTCACAAACTTCCTGCCAGACAAACTTTGTTATAGCCCATCTACTTCCCCTGCAATATGCCATTTGAGGCTCTTTTCAGGGCTGCTCTACATAATACACTGTGAGGAGAGACAGAAATATTTCCTTAGAACGTGAACTAAGCAAACACAAATTTAAGGCAAGTTATCCTGAACCCTGGGCCTCAAGCCAGTCTTTTTCTATTATCTCATGGGAAGCTCTGATCTGAAAGTAATACTGGCAATAGGGAGAACTTCTCCTGAGATGGTAATTTGCTTTCTGTCAGGCCACAGTGGTATCAAAACCCCCTGGCAAACAGGCAGGGAGCATCTCCTTTGGAGCTCAGACAGCACAGCCCATGACCTCAGTATGGATTGTGAGCAGGAATTCTGTGCAGAGAGGCTTGGGAGGGAGGGTGAGCATTTTTCACTTCATATATCATTGCTCACAGCTCACTGCTGGGATTCCACCAAGTCAGACAGCGCTAAAATATTGTGGAAAATGAAATTTCCTGGGTTATTGTTTTTGGCAGTTCTAATCACACCGGACAATTGGGCACTGGAACCAACACAAAAGCTCCTCATGTTAATGAGAAAAAGACATATGTTTAGTAGTGTGCCCTGGTAACTAAAGGGAAAAAGCAGATTCTATCTTTCCAGAATTGAAGCAGATGCTGAATATTTTCAACATCCAGAGCAGTCTTTGCATCTGTGTATAAAGTAACAAGAATCTCTGCAATACTGCAGCAATAATCAGGCAATGCATCACCTGCAGATTTCAAAGGGAGATCCTACCTTGTGTGTGTTTCTTTGCCTGCCCTTTCCAAGAGCCTAATCAAGTGGAGTCTAACAGCAACCAAGGCAGAGAAATAATTAGGGGCTGGGAATGGAAAGAAAATCAGCCAGCAAAAATTAGTTACTCTCTCACCTTCAGTGCTCAGAACAGCAAGGCCTCTGTGTTCAGTGCTCGAGCTGAACTGCAGCTCCATCCCTCCCTGCAGCAGTTCAGAGCCACAGAGCTGAACAATGCACAGCCTGGGCTGATGACACGTAGAGAAGGCAAAGCTGGTCTCAAAATCGGCATAAAACAGTTTTAAACTACATCTGTTTCCGTGGCTGGGGGCTGCAGGTCAGAGCAGACCTGTGTGACTGAAGGGTTGCTCAGCCTTGTCCCTGAGGAATCACGTATTCCCTGTTCCCCAGGGTGTCCAAACCCCTGTCAACACACGGCAGCCTCTGGCTTGTGGCTCTGGACACAGGATGCTCCTGGTGCTGGGGCAGGGCTGTGTGGGGCTGTGGGGATGGGGTGGGGATGGGGTAGGGCTGGGGTAGCTTTGCCTGTTGCTCCTGTGCTGAGGAAATCCCCAAAGCAGCTGCAAACCCTGTGACTGAGCAATTTTCTTTTCAAGCAGGCGGTAAAAACTACAGACCCTTAGTTTGAGTGGTGAGCTCCTATTCCCGCTCTCCAGTCATCCCTGTAGGCTGAGGATGACCCTGAAGTAGCCTCTCTCGGGTCGGCTCCCCGTGCAGGGAGCGGAGCTGTCGGGAGGCGGCAGTGCTCCCCAGCCCACGGCTCGGGGCATCCTCCGCCTCCCCGGGAGCGGGGTCAGGTGCCCTCGGCAGCTGGAAAAACCCCCAGCGATTTCTCATCAGGACTGCGCCGAATGAACTCGCTCCAATTTTATTTGCAACACTCGAGGGCCCTCAGCACTTTGCGAGATTGCGAGCGAGAATCTCCGTGTAACATTTCTGCACGGTGACTCACGTTTGGACTTGTTTCAAATCAATAAATCCTCTCTGGAATAAGCCCCCCAACTCAAGCTGAAGACACATTCATCCTGTTACTCATTCCCTTTCCAGAGCACCCCTGACCAGTGTAGGCTTCCCAGCAGAATTAAAAACCCCAAGCTCTGATGGATGGAAGTGGTGAAGGGAATGGGAGCAGTTGCCTCATGCCCACAAACAGATGAAGGTCCTCTCAGAGGAAGTGCTGAGATCATTTGGATCTGAGCTGAGATGAGCAGTGTCATTTCAGGTTTCCTAGTGAAAATAATAATAAAAAAAGCCAAATCAAATCCTTCTGTTGGAAACTATTGACGTGGAGGCTGCATTTTCCATTAATAGAAAGCTGGAAAATTCCAGATATTTGCTTTGAAGCTCCAGCTCTGAGAGGAATGACCAGGTTATTTAATATTTTCATTGCCATCCCAACTCCTCCTATAATAGTGACTAAAGGAATGTTACCCTTTGCTACAGGAGTGCTGAGGAGACACCAGCACGGACAGTCTGCACAAACAACCTGTATTCCTTTCAAGGTTCAGTGCTGACTTCTTTGTACTCCTCCAGTCTCCTAACAGAGAGCTGGGAGGGGTTGGCCTCTGTTTCCACTGGTTTTAGTGCTTCTAAACATGAGCTTACAAATGCAGGTGACCAGGAGCAGGGCTGAGTTTTTCCCAGAGCAATAGCCTGTGCTTAAACCTAAAGGTCACAGACACCACAAGCGGCACCGGGATCTATAAATTCTGTCGTGCACATGTGGCATTTCTCGATTTGTGGTGGTCCATCAGTATCCTATAGGAGATCAGAGCACCCTGTGCTCCACACTGATGTCAGACAATCCCTGCCAAAGGGTACTGACAGTCTCAATAGATAATTTCAATTTTACTGAGCGAGATGTGCAGCCCAGAGAGGTTTCTTGCTTTCATGAGCTTCTGCTGGAAGTCTTTTTGTGACACAGAGCACGGAGAGTTGCCTTTCCCCAGTGCTCTGGGTTCCCGTGGTGGCTGGAGCAGTGCTGGCCCTGGCTCTGGGATCCTGACAGTCTGCAGGGCAGGGAGAGCAGCTGGTGTGGAGGGGGAGAGGGGAGCATCACCTCAACACCTTATTGCCAGATGCTCTGTTTGCTTTCCAAACTTCACTCCAATGAAACAAATGGACCTATGAAAAGGTAGTGTAGGTGTTTTCTGAGTCATTCCCATCCGGGCTTGATTGAAGGATCGCAGACTATGGTGTTCAGTGTGGGACAAACAGGATCTCAGTGTCTCTTCCTGGGCCCAGCACTGACATTTGACTGTGTCCTTTCCTCTGTGAGCTCAGGGTGAGTTTCTTCCATGCCCAGTACAGTGCAGGGGTCAGATACTATTCCATGGAGAAATGGAAAATGGCACCATTGTTGACTGAGCAATAAATGTTGAGCAGGAGCTGGGAGTGGATGGCCAGGAGGTTTGAAAAAAGTTGTGCATAAAAAACATAACAGACTTTATTGAGTGGAGCACAGGAGTACTGGCTGTACAGAATGTTACCTAGATTAATATTTCAAAATTGTTTTCTGAAACTTTTCTTTTTCTTTTCCCAAATAATTGCAACAATAATGCTAAAGAAAACCTCTTCAAACACAGAATCATTTCTGTTGTCGTAGAATTTTTTGAATGCCAAATACCTGCTGAGTTAATCTTTGGAAGAACAAGAAAAGTTTGTTCTTTGTATATGTAGATTGTTTCAGGGTATTGTTTGATTCTGCTTTTGATAGGGGTCATGTTTCTGGGCTTAGCTGGATAGTTTGTTTGTTCCTATTCATTAAAAGGGACCCTGCAGCTATTTGGGGAGGGAATGTGGCATTACATTATTATTGCTCCAAAAAGTATGGACAAAAATGTATTGTAAAAATTCTAAGGTTTCTGGTAGGAGTTCTCTCAGTAATAAATACTTTCGGTCTGCTGGAGTGTAGTTAATGTGCTGACATTGTGTTGGGCTAATTAGACAGATCCTTAAGGTACAGAGTTAAAATATACAGATAATTCTGGATGTAACCTATTGGTAAAGCAGATTTGTGCAATGGTTTAGGGGAACAACAGCTTCCAGAATCAGCCTTTACCTTGCTCACCTTGTCCCACTGTCATAGCAGTGCTCATAACAGTGCTGGGGATGCTGCAGGGTCCTGTCTCCCTGCTGCAGGATAAAGTACATCAGTGAGTTATTGATGACAGTTGTTCATACCCCGGGGCATGAGACAGAGCCCTGGGATGAGATCAACCCTGCAGACACCAAAACTTCCTCCAGGATGTCCATTTAACTTGTTCTGGTTTGCATCGGGGTGTAAAATACCCTTCCACAATACAGTGCCTGTGCTCTTGCCTCATTGTGCCCTCCTGGAGCAGAGCCCAAGGATTTCTTTTTCCTGGAAGAAACAATCACCATCAAGGAATTATTCCAAAAAGACAGTTTATGCTGGAGTTGCTAACCCATAGCAAATTCTTCTTGCCCACCTTCTGCTCAGGGCCTCACCTCTTGCACTGAGGCCAATGTTTCACTGCTCTGAGAACTTCCAGTCCATCAGTCCCCAGCTGACCCTTCAGAACCTGTGGAGCATCGACAGTATTGTCACTGTCATGGGGCTTTTCCATGGTCAGCTTTGATCCCTAACCCAGAGGGGACCCTCTGTCCCTGCCACGTGCAGCCTCTCTCCTTTTGGCTTTGTGTGTTTTGCTCTCTGTAGCTCTTTAATCATTCACAGGGTTATCCCACACTGCAGAGACTTGTCTCCCCTGCCACAGACCAACTTTTCCATGGAGAAAGTCACGAGAGATTTCAGCTTTGCTGTAGTGCAGAGTAGTGACAGCATAATAGTGTCCAAGTGCTTGGGAAACAGGGAGGGTGGTGGGGTTGTGCTGGGAGCTGCCTTCCACTGGGCTGATAAAAACAATGGCCTGAGAGCTCTGAATTGATCAGAATATTCGTGGTTAGTTAGAGAAATCTTTATAATATATATATAATATATATACACTCCTTTTACTGTGTGCCACAGTCATTAGGATGACAGTAATAAAAGACCACAGGAGCTGTTCTTTTTAGGTACCTGTATTGTTATTTTTGCAACCCGTTGGAGTTGGTACAGAATGTAAATACAGCAGATACAGAGCAGTGTTCCATCACCACCCTCATCTTCTAGAATTTTGGGATTGGGGGTAACAATATCCTGCCAGCACTACACCAGGGAGAAGTGATGAAGCAGGCCCAGCTTCATCAAATCAATCCTTTCTGCTGAGTAATGTCTGTGCTTCAGGTAGAGAAATCTTGGATTTAATGTCTTTCGGAATTTTTAATTAAAACCCCGTGGCTTCCAAGTGTTCATTAATATCTTCCCCTTCATAGTTCTGACCCACATGAGTGATTCCCCACCCCTCTGAACTCAGTCTAACTGTGAGCCCTGCTCGGATGTGACACCTCCCTCCTGGAGTTCTGGCAGTTTGGAGCCAAGGATGGTCCAGCCTGAAAAGATGGAATAGCACTTGTGGCACTTTTACACATAACACTGGAGAAAGGGCCATATGTTCAAAACTGCAAAGTTTCCTCTAATTCTTTGATTTTTGAGGTTTTTATTCATATTCAGAAATCTCAAGGTTTTGGTATTTTTTCTGGTTTGAGTTTTGCTTCTGTTCTCTCACTGATTTTTGTCCTTAAAAACAAAGGAAGAGTGAGTATAAGGTACTTTGTAGTTCCTTTCTCTTTCCAGTGCCGCTCTAACCTCTATCACTTCGTAAACTCTGAAGTTAAAGAGTAAAAAAGAGAAAAATGAAAGTGAGAGAATTTAAAACAAAACCAAAACTGTTCAAAAAGGAAAGAAAAAAAAATCTCTATTTTTACTGTTTATTGTCAGTAGATTCCTGTCTTGTCTTCCTTTTCCTCTTGTATCTACAGTAAAAACAGACCTCACCACAGATTAAAGGCAGTCTGACACCTTTTAATGCCTTCCAGTGCTTAGATAAGGTTTTAATACTGGATATATAGTTAGCATATGAAGAATTATCATTACCACCCATTATCATAACTCATGTTTCATTGGTGAGCAATGCTCAGCATTCCTCTAGAAAGTCACTGACAGCACCACATTTGTAACTTCAAAGGACCATACTTGTAATTCCAAGGATTATATTTCCCTTTGACAGTGTGTATGAGCAAATTGCACCAAAGCCATCAGTCTGACCAGTGGAAAAACTGCTCAGTTTTCCACTGAGTCTGGATATTTTGACAAATATCTTCCACTTAAACTATTGAAAAAACAGCCTTTTAGTGCCTGTGACCAACTGTGAAAATCAGCATCTACTCATGTGCTATGAAGGCAGTTAACCACTGACATAACCTCTCAGAGCTGCTCCTGCAAGACCAGATGCTCTTCTGAAAGCACAGCTGAAGTAGAAATGCTGCAGGAAGCTCTTGGTGAAATGCTGGGGCTGGTGCAAGGCACTGATTGTGCCACTTCTGCCCTGGAACATCAACCAAAGGAGGCCCCTGAGCCTTCAGGAGCTGGGCAGGGTGTGCTGAGCAGATGTGAAGAGCCACAAACCAGCAGAAAATAGAAATAAACCAAATTCTGGTAATGGAACAGACTTTAAAGTGGAAGGCTAGTTACAAACAAGAAATTTACATATATATTTATATATATATGTATATTTTTATATGTATTAAAAGATATGAAAAATGCCTCTGCCCCTGCCATTGTCCATTCTGGTTCATTATGTACCTAAAATTTTATCTGCTCTGCAGAAGATTCCCTGTCCACTGCAGAACTGAAATCCTCCTTGCTATTCTAGTGGAAAGAATCAGAGCTGAAATGGATATAAATTTCGAGAAGAATCATTTCTTAGCTCACCCCGACCTCCCAAACCCTCTGGCTTTGGCAGTTCTTACCTCCCCGGTCGCATCTTGGGTGGTTGTTAAGGGAGGGACAGACAGAGGAATCAGAAACACCCAAAGCTCTGCACTGCTGACTTTGTGCCCAGGAAGGACAGGTAATTTGCTCTTCATTTGCTTTCCCTTCTATATTTTTATAAATGCCAGGGCTAAGCAATGAATAACATGGGAAATGCCTGCACAGGTGGAAATCAGCAGCTTTGCCACCTGCCCCCCGCTGCTGTTTGTGTTTGTGCCCGGGGAAGGTTTGGGCTGCAGGAATCACCGGGCTGGAAACCACTGCAAAGGTTTGACAGGAATGGAGAACTATTTCTCTGCTCTTTGTACATTTTTTTGTTCTGTCCTGGCTTTTTCCTAGGCATGACTCTGTGGCCTGGATCTCAGGCTCTTTCCCTTACTGGTGTGTTTTTAATGCCTTTGTATCTCACTCTTCTAGTTTTCTTCTGGCCCTTGTTCACCTTTCAGAAGAGTCATCTCTGACTCTCGTTGGGCACAGCCCCATATCAGTGAGACAGAGCACGTGCTAAGTCCTGTGACAATATCCCAGTCTGACATGCTGAAGGAGCAGAAGTGTCCCTATTGCACACACTGGGAAAAAGTGACTCCATATTTATATTTGAAGTTGGCCCTGCTTTGAGGAGAAGGCCCTTCAGACCTAAATGAACTTGATTTACGGAGGGACTCCTGGGTGAAATATTCTTTCCATGGACCAGTGAATCTCACTGTGAATTGAAGTCTCTGCACATTGAATTCCTACCTTGTGATAAACATCCAGTTCAGTCGCCGCTTGTAGGGAACACTCCACAAATTCCTTCTCTCCCAAGTGTCCTGGTGAATGAAGGAGAATAAGATCAGACAGTTTGTTTTGTTCAGATGCTTGACTGAGGACCCATGGGGTTGATATTGCAGAATTCCCATGTCCTACTTCCTCACTCCTCAAATGTGTTAAAAGATGAGATTTCACAGAACAAGCAAGAAAGCCATAGTTGGGTCTGAGGGCAGAAACACCTTTGGAAAAATGGTGAGAAATGGACATTTTGTTGTGCATTCCATGTCTGCTTCTTGCAGTTCATGGCACTGGCACCCAGTTCTCTTCCACAGACATCCAAATTAGGGGATACCAATGTTCCCTCCATCTCCCCCTGAGCTGTGCTTTCCCTGTGGTGGAGTCATGGGGCAGGATTGAGTGGGAGCGTGGTCTGAAGGGGGTGTGGTGTGAGATCCATCCCTGTCCTGGCCATTTGCTGCTGGTTAATGTGCTGCCAAATCAACTCCCTTAACATCACTGGGAGCCTTCTGTGAGACAGAACTGCAGATTATTTCTTAGTGTGTTCCATGCTCATATACTAAACTTTGAATCAGTTTGCCTTATTGCTGGCAAATCCCCCTTCATTTTGTCTGCAGCTCAAACATGTGAATTGGTACCTTTTGTCAATTCACAAATTTCCCAGATACCCAAATTCTCCCATCTACCTTGCTCTGCAATTCACCTCCTGCTGTTCTCTGCATGGGATGCAAGGATTTTGATCCATGCCACATGCTGCACATCTTCCCAATGAAGCAAAACCCCTCCCGTGCTGGCTGGTACCCTGCTGACATCCCATTTCTGCTAATTAGGACCCTGAGTAGTTAGTACAAAATATAAATGTGGCAGGATTCCAAGCTGCAAAAAGAAGGGAAAGTGGGGGAAAAAAATAGTTGGACAGCTAAGGGAATATGTAAATGTATTTAAAATAGATGATTCTGACTGCAGTGAACAGATGATTTTTATTTTTTTTTTAATTCTGACTGGATGGCTTTAATCAAAAATGATAGTTCATACATCTGCTCTTTGAAGATAAGCCTGCAGTTACACAAAACACTTAAAGAAAGAAGCTGTGGTGTGCTGATGAGACCTCAAAAATTCTAACCCATGACTAGGAAGATTATAGTCTGGTTACTTCAGCAAGTTGCTAATTCTGAAATATTAGACCGAATTATTTGTCCTGTCTGAGGCATGAAAGGGATGCCTGTAGATTGTGCTGAAGCAATTAAGACGTTTTAGAAATCATTAGTGAACTTTCTTGATTGAACAGGCATTTCCCTTCCAGGCTCTCCCTGACTCTTCCACAATTATTTGACCTAGAAAAGCAGCTCTCCATCATCCTGGCGTTTATTTTATAGCACAGGGTACAGATTATAAATGAAAGCAAGCCTGCTTCTGGGAAGGTGGGGCTCCCCTGAAAAAGCAAACTGAAATTTAAGTTGGAATCAGGGACTGCACTTTTATCAACATCATAAAATTGCATGGAGGAGTGTCTGATGTGATCTCAGGAGAGAGAATTCACAACAGAAACAGGGGGAATGTTGAGTCAAAGAGGAGTATTCGTGTACCTTATGCTGCCTGTGAGTAAGTACAATATCTCCTCACGGTAGTATTAGTAAGTGGTGTTAATAATTGCATGATTGTATTGTTAAAAGTTCAATATTGAGAAGTTTTTCCCCGTGGGAGTCTGTAGAAGTGTCATGGCCTGCAAAGCTTCCCGTCCCTCTGCCCCTCAGCACAGCCCACACAGCTGAACTGGGTTGTTTTTTGGGAGCTCAAGGCCAAGTTTGCTGCTGTTCATGATCCCTCTCCAACAGCTCCCTTAGCACAGGAGGCAGAGAAAATCCCTGTTGTGCTGAGCTACTGTATTCCAGGGGTTTATATTCGGGAGCAGGGAATGCAGTGACCATCCAGGATCCCTGTTCTGGACTCAAACCTGGAATTGAGCCAGTGCTCTGACTGCTGGGCAGAAGATCTAGCTGAGGCAGGGAAGAGAAAGCAGAAGGCAAGAAACTGTCAATAGCCATTAGGAAAATATATTAAAATTCTACAAAGTATTTTTGGTTGGGACTTTTTCTATTCTTTCTTGTACAGACTGCACAGCAAGTAGCATTTGTCCCAGAGGCTGGGACTAGAGCAGTCTTTGTGCTGCTGTAAATGACATTTTAACTCCATGCTTCTCTGTTTATTTTTATATATTGGTGGCCTGCGCTGATACAAAAAGTACTAATTTAATTCATTTCTGCAGGACAGTGTTGCTGCTGGTTTAAGGCCCATTGGCAGTGAAACTTCCTCATAAGTGACATTCATTCCCCTTGACAACCTCATTTCAAGTCATCAGGAACACTGAGTCAATTGTAGACCAAAAAGAAAACAAAAATCAAAATAAAAAAAATCTGTGTTGAGGGGGCTTCCGAAGAGTTGAACAGGCAGATGTCTTTGCTACATGTAAAATTAATCATTACATTTGTGCTGCTAACTTGTTTCTCTATTTGTGTCACACAGGGATTCTTAAATGACCTAATATTGAATCTGGTGAATTATAGGCTGGAATACCACAGTGTTTATTATGCACTGACAGAGGATGGAATGATCTGCTGCTCGTGGGGTTTTTCTTCTTCCCTGCTTTGGAGTCTGTTTGCCTCTGGTACCTCCTCATTAGTCATTCCTGGAATTTACCTTTCCGTAAATACTTAGAAAGGATTTGTAGTTCTTTTTTTCTTTACCAGCTGTATTTTTACACTGTGATAAGGGCAAAACCAAAACAAAGCCACAGAGCTGCTTGTTTGTTTAGACCAGGTGGAATCCTGGGTCCAAGGTGAATCTCAAATTCAGTGTTGCACCCCTATTAGAACCACGGAGTTCAGTCTATCCCAAATTTTACATATTCTTCCATGCTTTTGGCTTCTCTGGACCTGCAGGGAAGGCATTTGCTGAACAGCTCAACTCAGTAGAAATGTGCTTCAGCACGTGCTCAATTTGCTCGCTTGAATGGAGCCGGGCTGCTCGGAGCTAATAGAAGGCATTTGAATAATTTAAACTCCACTTTTAAGTTTAATACATTGCACTCACATTTAAAATTGATCTGCTCAGAAATAACAGTGTGTGAGTGTAAAAATGAAAGACCAGGAAATTGTAAGAGGGCAGCAGTGGAGTCCCCATCCCTGGAGGGATGGAAAAGCCGTGTGGACGTGGCACTTGGGGACGTGGGGCAGTGGTGGCCTTGGCCATGCTGGGGAATGGTTGGACTTGATCATTTTAAGGGTCTTTTCCAGCCTAAACAATCCTGTGACTCTGATATTAGTGTTGACACAGCACTAATATTGCTTTTCTCAGGCTCACTTTCCTTCTCTGTAAAGGCTTTGATCAGCCTGAACTCATTATTTTCAACTGCTTAGAAGAGATTCCTTACACTGTTACTAATGCAATTAAACTTAGTGTAGCAATAAAAGAATATTTCCTACAAGAGAAATACTGATAACAAAGGTGTTCATATCATACTTTTTCATTTAAAACATTTGCTTTTGTGCTTCATTTTAAAGTACCTGGATTTCTTTCCAGAGCTGCCACTAAGACACTGTGCTGTCAGTGATTTTCCAGTTGCTTGGCCTCAGTTTGTTGTACAGAGTTTTACCAGCTGGTGTTTCCTGAAATCTACATTGTCAGGTCACCAGTTCATTAATTAAAATTGCACATGTAGCCATTTGTAATTTTCTGATAGACACTCCTGGCCTTGCTCGTGCTCAGGGTCTCCTTCATGACACAGAGTGGGAAGGAGCCTGTCAGGATATGGCTCTGTCTCCATGGATTTCAGAACATTTTACCAGGACAGGAGATAGTCATGCTTTTTTTTTTCAAGACAACTTATTTTTCCTTCAGTGAAGCTCTAATATATATGTATATTTGTTATAAAAATATAGCTTTTCCTTTTAATGAAAGTGTGGAGAATAAAAACATTCGCCACTTTCATTTCCCTATTTGTTTTTAAATGGGAATCCAATGGACAGGTTTTCCCAAAAAATAATGTGGAAAAGCAATTTTCCATCCAAAGATGGATGTTTTGTGGTGGGTAATAGCATCCACTTTACAAGTGACAGAGACAAGTAGAATTTACTATTTTAAAATATGAATGCTGAAGTTTTAGAAAGAAGTTTTAGCAGAGCAGATGCCCCATTTCGAACTTGTAACTATGGAGGTTCACCTGGATTTCCAGAGTTCTCCACTGCTGGATATTATAGAATTCAGTAGCATGGTTGCCAGACTTTTATCCAGTGCAAATCTCACTGTGCTCAGTTCTGTCCTTCAGATTCCAATTCCAAGTTCATTGGAATGTCAGCTCTGAGGTTCATGGTCACTGCATGTGCTTGGATATTTACTAATCATTTAAGCATTTTAAAACCTTGCTGTTTGTGCCCCTGCCTGACCACAGTATGTGTCCTGAGGATATTCCAGTGCTGCATTCCCAGCTTTTCTTTGGGAAGTTTGACCCTCTCTCACGAGATGGCAGCTGCACAGGCTGCAGCACAGCAAATTAATTTGGGTTTGCTTCAATTAGATGCTCCATTCTAGTGAGAGTCAAGGTAAAATCCTTGTGAGATGCTCAGTGCCCTGAACATCTGCCAAAAGCAGTAGATATTGGAGTTCATTAGTGGTTCTCAGAAGGATTTAGCAACTTTGAGGATTTGTGTGGAAAATAATTTCTGTAGAAGAGAAATTTCTGCCAAAGGATCTGTTTCATAAAGAACTCTGCAAGTTCTTTAAGAACAGACATCTTAGACTCTTTTTTGCCCTTCAGTGGAGAGATTTAAGAGCTGCTACAATCCAAGCTGCTGTCCAAGGGTATCCACCCCTCACACAACTCTTCTCTGGGTGTGTTTTCACCTCAGGGTTTGAAATCAGTGCGAATTTAAAGCACAGGTGGGAACATATACCTGTGTAGTGTTGGAATGGCAAAACAATTCCTTCCTGTGCCTTTTGATGGCTCTTAATTCCATTGCAGCAAGGTGATTTATGAGTAATTCCCAACAGTGAAGGAAATGGGCAGGCCTGGAAACTTGTAACAAAACAGGGACCTTCTAAGCAGGTGTAGCCCAGAGCTGTGCTGTCAGAAAATCATCTCTGGCCCAGAGAGGTCCCGTGCACTGAAGCTCTTTCTTCTGAGTGCAGTAGGTCTTCATTTCTCTTGAGTCAAAGCAGGGGGGAACTGCCCTAGATATGATTAGCCCCATTATATTTTTAAACCATTCCTCAAGGAGGAGATTTGGAATGACACACGTCCAAACCTCAGCAAAGTTTTGCAGCACGTTTGTGTAAATAAAAAAGGAGTAAGAGTGTGTCATAAAGAGGAACCAAACTCCACTGGATTGTTCCACACCCTGCCTTCTGTGAGCAGAGATCTTCCTTCTCCATGGGTATCTGTTCTGCTGTGCTATTCCAAAGGCTGCTATTAAGCTTCGTGCATACTCCAATATTCATTGCCATGGATTTCTAATTACATTGGGATGAGCTCTGGCAGATATGTCCATATAATAATCAATAACTGTCTTTGCCACCCACCTACCACATGCATGTACACTTAATATTAGAATCACCCACGGAATTAATGACTCTATGAGGCAGGAAAAAAAAAGAAAAAGTAACTATCTCCTGTAAAATAATCCCTTTCTTGGCACACGCTGACATTGATTCACCCCAAGAGGAATATTCCTGCTGCAACTTCTATAAAACACAGAAATTTTTCAGTAATTGCTAAGGCTGAAAATTAACATCAAGTGGCTCTAACTTAAACCAGAATGCCCTGGAAGAGGAATGGACACTTGGGTCCCAGTGTCCAACCAGCACTGTGTAAAGGAAATGTGGAGGGATTACTTTACTGAAGTCCTATTTTTGAGAGTTAGTCTAGTGGGTGGCATGGAGGCAACAGCTCCAAGCACCCACAGTATCTTTCTTTCATGCATTTCTTTTCTGCAGTGAATATTTGTGTTTGCAGAGTCCAAAGAACTGGCAACGGTGAGAAACCAAATTTTCTGTTGACTCGTGGGCTTTCCTTTGGAGTGCTGGCAGTGCCTTCCTGGGACACACACCCTCAGAGGACACACGTCTGCCGGGGCCTGGGGGGACTGGAGAGCCCATCTGGCCCCGGGGGTCTCACTGGCAAACAGCCTCCATCACTGTCCAAAAACTGCCATTTTCATGGCAATTTATCCAAAATGAAACGTGATGTGTTCTTCTGTCTGGGAGGTAGAAACCACATATTTAACTCGGGATTCTGCCTGGTGAACTTGCCACGAGATAGTGGCTGATTCTTTTACAAATGTTTGATACACTGATGCCTTTAAAACAAAGTCCATCTAAATCTGGATGAGACTGTTTCTCCTGCTTCAGAAAAATATGAGGTGGGAGCGAGGGGGCTGACTGCAGTTTCTCTCACTTACACAGGGTTTTGGAGTATTTAAATTTCTGTGTGCACTGTAGGCAGCCTCACTGGGACTGAACATCTCTTTGAAACACTTTACACAGATAGGACCTTTGTGGACAGGAGACTCAGAGATCCTTCCAAGTACAATCTTCATTCAGCAAAATTTTCAGAAATGGGGGGAGGGTGTCACCAAATCTTTTTATAAAGCTTCAGTAAATGCTTGTTTCTCTTGCAAGTTATGGAAAAAATTTTTGCACACTTCAAATATTCCACATCAGTCACCAAGACCTGAAGATGTTTCAGCACCCAAAGCACTGATGATCCAAGTCTGGAGAATGTAATTAAAACTCTGTTGATTCCTTTCTGTATTGGTGTCCATGTTGGCAGTGTGAGGGTTCCACTATCAGTTCAAAAAATCAGTTTTCAGTGTCTGGTTAGGACTAAAATCTGATGAAACTTTCCCTTCAAATCTGTCATTTTGAACGTACTCATCAAAAGGATATCAGGCACTTTCTTAATTAATACAGTTTTATAAGCCAAGGAATATTTTGCTGGGCTTAATTTAGGCATCAAACAAGTTAAAATGCAGAGCTCTTTCAGCATGCAAGGAACACTGTAGTGTGTTTATTTCTTGCACCAAGCATTGGAATTAATGCTCCATTTTGTGCTGTTTCTCATTCTCTAGAAAGTTTAAAGTATCCAGGTAGATTAAATTGAGAAGAGAGCTGAGGAGCAAATGCTAATTTTCCCATGTTTCTCTGGAACCTTTTTTTTTTTTTTGTGCAATTCAAAGCAAAATGTCATCAGGAATTTCCACTGATGGGTGCACAGAAGCTTTAGGAATGCTGCATAGGAATCAACTGGTTTGAGTAACAGATGAACCCACCATCTCTACCTGTCCAATGCTCCGAACAAAGGTGCTTTGTTAGCAGGGTTGGGAAACTCCTGCAGCTGAGATGACTTGTGGTTGTTTCTTAGACCCAGACCCAGGAGTTTTATGGAGAGTTGTTGCTGAACTAACCCTGGAGCTGCATTCAGCTCAGAGCTTTGCTGTCAGAGCAGATTCAGTGCAGTGGGGCTGGGTCAGTGTTTGGGTTTGGGTTTGGAGGTGGGTTGAGTAAACTCTGTATATACAGCACATACATCTGTGGCTGAGCAGGCCACTGGCAGCTGGAATTCTCAGCTGCCCTCAGTCTCACTGAACCTCAGAAGCTGCTCAAGGTCACACACAAAGTGTGGCAAAGTCAAGAATCAAACCAGACACGTGCTTTTAAGAGCTTTCCCTTGGTGCAGCCAAGAGCAGGATCCGCCGGTGACAACAACCCTGCGCGTGGCAGTTTGTCCTTGGAGCCATCACTCCTCCCAACGCCTCCCTCGGTGTTAAACCTCTACAACACTCACAAAATCCTAATGGCTTTTGCCAAATGAATTAAGAGCCCTTCTATGCTGTGTGCATTTGGAAAACTCATGTCAGTAGAGCAGTAAATCTCTCAGAAGCAAGAGGAGACAGTGAGGAAAAGTGAGTGAAAGGTGGAAAGTGCTGTCACGTGTGCCCAAATTAAAATGGTAAGAAATCATTTTGGTGGGCAATTGTGTAAATCAGGGATAAATAATTGAATGAAAATGAATGATTTGGGAATAATTTCAAACTGCTAGAACCCCAAAGCAAGTCCAAGAGAGTTTTTTTTCTTGTGTTTCTGGAGCCGTGTTACTCCAACGATTGTTCAGTGGGATGCTAAGTCTGATGCAGATTATTATTATAACAAAATCAAATTGACTGTAACACAGGCTTGCCAGGCACTGCAGCAAGCTCTGTTTACCAGAGTCAATTCTTAGCAAGTTCCATTTGCCTGACCAGTGTTCAATCAATAAACCTGCCTCTTGTCAAAATGTGCATCATGTCAAGGTCCTGCTGGATGCACCTCCAGCCCAAGAGTCTGAAATGCTATCCCAGTCCAGCAAAGTGGTTGTTTTATCTGCCCCAGTCAAGAATTGACATGTTTTTATTTTCCTCAGATGTTAAAATCAAGGAGCTTATCAGCTTCTATGCAGACTTGTAGTGAAGCTTTCGTGCCAGGGGAGAATCTTGAATCCTGTCCAGCACCTTTGACAAATGCTGAATTGCAGGGAAGCACCTTCCAGCTGGAAGAGAACTTCATTATCTCGGGTTATTTGCCTCGTGCTGCCCAAGAGCTCTGTGTCAAATCTGCAGGGTTGAACTATCCACGTAGTGCTGCTAAACTGGGCTAAATGACCTAATCTATCACTTCCCTCTCCCTGACTTGTTACATACACCTACATTCATCAGGAAACTTCAGCTAATCATCCCCATCAGGATGGGAGTGGGAGCTGGACATGGGAATTCTTACTCAGAGTTACATTCCTCTGGAACTCACTTCTCCTGGAACTCTACCTGACCTTTAGCTCCAAAAATGTTTCAGGATAAGTTATTGCCTGAGCCCCACTTCCCCCCCTTCCTGCATAGCAGAAGGTGAAGCAAAGAGTTAGAGGAAACCTGGGTTCATTTGGCTTCATATCCATTGCAGCAAAAGAACTTATGGGAATTCTGGTTCACATTCTACTGCGATTAAGTTGGATAAAATTTTAGCTTGTCTTTTGCACTCTCTAGAGATCTCCAGGTCTGCAATTTCTATTAATCCAGATCTGCCTGCCTGCCCCTCTGCTTGTGGAATATTATCTCCTTCTTCTGCCATCTCTTCCTACTTAGTAGGCTGAATGAGAGCACTAATTAAGCTCTGGTGCCAATTTACTGATGCACCATCTTTTGTTCACCCCAAGAGAGCGGGATTAGCAAAACGCGACAGCTCCTCGTCTGAGTTCCTGGCATTCGATATTTGTTGTAATTCTGTCATGAATGATATCTGCATAACATGCAATTATAGCCTTCTTTCTGTATTGAAATCTACAGAGGATTCTTTCATTTCCCTTGAAGAACAATCATACCCTGTGCAAGTGTCTTCATGGTTTTATGCCTACAGGAAGTTTCTAGACACTTTTTTTTTTCTTATGGTGGGTGGGAGAGAAACATTGACTTTTAAAGCCCCGTATAGTTTTTCTTCCTCTACAGAAACACATTGTCATTCCAGCTATGGCTGTAGAGAAATTTGTTATGGTGAGATAAACTGCACATGCAGTTCACTGTAACAAAATTCAGAGTAATGAGGTAAGGGAGTATGTTTACAGTTTTAACAGGGGCCCACCACAGAATACAGAGCGACGTGGGAACCTGAGTTGATTGTGAATATCCCGTTTTATCTTTAAATCTGGATAACATTTATTAGCAGCACATAGAGAATGAGTTCTGAAGGCATGGATGCAGTTCTGGTATAAAACAATGCAAAGCAAAGCTGAATTTTAAATATTGTGAAACTCTGTGCGTGATCTGGTGGGGACAAGAGGAGAATGCTGTGAAATAGAGCAAACACTCATTTCTTGTACTGCAGTAACCCTGAAGACACGGCCAAAGACGCGGGTGTTGTAATTCTGGCTGTTCTGGCAAACACCAAAAAGAGCATCTCAGGCCCAGCAGGATCTGCTGCAAGCCATGGCAGTGATAAAGGAGGTGTGACCAGACTGGCTATCACAGAGGTCTTGGCAATGACAAGTGATTCTCAAGGCCAACTGCAGTTCCCTGATTTCCATCAGGAGTAGCTCATTACATGCTAAATCAGCTGGTGGGTGTTTTATCCTTGGGTTATCTTTGGCTCTGTGCACACAAGCCCAAGGCAGATGAACCTGCCTTGTTTATCATTATGGAGCTCCAGTGGATGGGTTTTAAAAAACTCTTTGCTCTGCTGCCTTCTGAAGTTCACTCATATAAAACAAATCCTCTGCTCTTAGTGACTTCACGTTCGTGTAATTCGAGCCCTCACAGAAGTGAAGTTCAGCCATTCAGTGTTTTTCAGGAAGGCACCAAAGCAAATCCGTCTTCCTGTTTAAGGGATATTGTTGTGAAGCTGCTTTTTGATACTCAGACTCCCATCCAAGCATTCAGCAAACTGCCCAGTGTGCCCAGGGTAGGGCACAGACAAACAGGAAAATAAAGGACTGGGAGGTACAGCCAATAGGTAGATTTTTTGCTCCAAGATGGGAAGCACATGGGTTGGTGTGATTTAACCCTGAGCAAACTGAATTAATCAAAATATGCACCAAAAAATAAGAATCCAAGGGCAGGAACAGCAGGAGTTACTACATTCTCCTAGCAGTTGAAGAGAGTCATAATAGAACCAGAGGTTTCTAGGATCTTGCTATGGAATTTTTGTCTTTGAATCCTCAGCACTGGAAGGTTTGTGTTCCCCACACAGTGATAAATTCTCTTTTACAAACTGGACTGAGAAGGAGGAGGGAGGGAACAGGGTGGAATCAATTACAAACCATATCAGACATTTAAGTTTAAACACAAGACCTTGCAAAGGCTTGCATGAAATCTTACTAGCAATATAAACAGGACTGGTGCCAAACTAAGCACCAGAAGTATTCAATAATAAAATACAGCTGTCTCCATTGGCACCTACCCATGAAAGTTTGTCATTTTTACTGTTAGAAATGCTGACAAAGAGAAATCTAAAAAATGAAAACATTTTTTCAGAAGAGGGAGGTTTTCATGAACTGCAACCTAAATATTCGTTTAACATTGGAACATTCCATAAAAATAATTTATAACATAATTTCTTCTTAGAAACGCATTTTGACAGAGTTCTTTTCAAAGACTTTGGTGGAGCTTGGCAGTGCTAGTAGCTCTGCTTTCAAATCCATAACTCTTAATTATTGGAAGACTCTCCATGCACTTCTCTGGGGTTCTGGTGAGGCACATCAAAGCAGGGGCCCCTCTTTGCTTTGGCTCCGTGCTCGCCGTGTCAGCTGAGGAGGAAAGGAGCCTGACCCGGCCCTGTGGGCAGAGCTCTGCGAGCCTGAGACACAAAAGCAGTCCCAGGAAACGTGCAGGGTTGGGAGCTGCTCCTGGCAGGAAGGCTGTGGACCCTCCAGGGAGGCTCCTGCGGCTCCTCGGACTCGCTCCGTGGGCTCCGAGCCCTGCTCCCCAAACAGCTGGGCTGTGAGATCCGGTCTGTCTGAGGGACAGAGTCGGAGAATCACGGAATCAGCAAGGTTGGAAGAGACCTTTAAGATCATCCAGTCCAACTGTCAACCCAGCACTGCCACTGTAACCCCTAAACCACATCACCCACCTCTTAAACACCTCCCGGGATGGTGACTGCACCACTGCCCTGGGCAGCCCCTTCTAATGCCTGACATTCCCTGTTTCACCCTAACAGGCAAAACATTTTTTCTAATGTCTAATAAAATCTCTAATATATCTGTGTCCTACTTAATACATTTTTTTCTAGATATGGCACTTTAAGACCATGCTTTAGCACTTTTCAAGACATCTTTAGAGGTTTCTACCTGGTCTTTCAAGCAGAATAAGAGCATTATTTGCCAGTTAAAGAGAGATTTAGCCTTTGGATTATACACCTTTTTTACAACTATCTTACAATACAGGAGAGGACAGTCACTCTTTCCCTGCATCACTCCACACACTTTTGGTCCTCATGAATCCACGTTTCTTCTTCCTAGTGGTGAAGCTGCAGTTTCTGCTCTCCCAGATGTGTTCCCTAACTTTGGTCAGGATTGGTCTTGGATTCCTGCCATGACTTTCACTCACTGTGGTTGGCTGAAGGATGATCAGGCAGTAACTGCATTACTAAAGATAAATTTAAAAAAACATGGTAATTTTACTCAAATTTTCTTCTCTCCTTTCTCCCCTTTCTCCCCCTGCTACATCCTCTTGACCCACTGGAAGCTTCTCTTCCCCCAGATGTAGCTGATAAAACCCAGCTCTTCTGGTGGCTGAAAACCATCCTCCTTCAGGTGAACTCCTGCAAACCTATGAGACAAAATGAACCAACCACGTTCACAAAGAATTTTCCCTCTTCCAGTGGGATGTCTTCCATTTATCCTGTAAAGTCTTCCACAAACCTTCTCCCCTGTTTGGACTTCTAAGGAGTCAGAAGGAAATGCAATGGTCCCACCTCAGAATTCTGTAGACTTTCCTCTGACTTAAATCCTGTATTTTTAAGGTGTAGTAATAATAATAATAATAATAATAGTAATAGGTTTTCTGAACTTGCAGTGACAATGCAGTGATGTATTTGCTTGCTCTTCAGACAATCTACTCTGAACTGTAGTGTACATTAGTTTTCTTTTTACCAAGACTGAGGTCTTTAAACTAAGAGACTATTTAAGTGTGTAGAATTCCAGACTAGTGCATAGGGAAAAAACCCAGTAAAATGCTCCTCTTGTTAAAATTACAGTTACTGTACTGTTCTGCTTAAAATACTGCAGTCATAAAATTCAGATTGAAAATTATATGATCAGTCTCAAAGCAACTGCCGTCAACAGTTCTCCTCGTCAGTCCTGTACAGTTTAAGTACTGATTAAATTCTACAAAGATGGTCAAAAATGACATTTCAACATTGTAGAGCTGCCTGGGCTCTGGGAGTGCTTTGAGCTTGCAGGTTATGCACAGGCCAGCAATTATTAATGTTTAACTGAATGACATTGAAAGTAATGAGAAGACACTGTAACTTTAAAGGGGTAATTTCTTTAAAGGCTGAGTGACTGTTATCATTTTTTTAAATTCTATATTTATTCCAGCTCAGTCCTTAACTGCAGCCATGCCATGTAATAAGAATGGAAGTGCTCAGACAGCAATTTACCACCGTGCTCGAGGCCCTGTCAAAGCACGTGGAGTGATGCCATAATCAAATTCATGATGTCTTATCTGTTTCAGATAAAGTAATCATCAAAGGAGTACTGGCATGAACAGAGAGAAAATCCAGGGCTCAGACATGCTCTAATGTAGTGAGCTGTGACACAAATTGGGCTGTCCCTGTTTTGCCTTTCTTCCCTCTCTGTGTTTCCTGTTGCTGTGCCAAAGAAATGCTCCTGGCTTTGTTTCCTCCCGTCTTCTGAGACAAAGGAGGTTTATAAAGGAAAAAAGCTGGAAAGGGTTAAAATCTCAGAGTGAGACGTTTGTGTCTTGTCCCCCCCTCCTCCTTTGTCTTTTAACACAGTTATTGGCTGGCAGTAAAGAGAGCAAATCCACAGACTTGAGATTTTCAGTTAAATCAATAAAATATTGTTTAAAAAAATGGAGTTAAGTGCATTATCTGTCCATTACTCCATTATGGTTTGCCCTCAATCATGGAAGTGAGACCAAGGTTCCCAAAAGGCAAATCACATTTGTAGTTAACCTAAACCAGCTTTCCCAGATCGGGGAACTATTTAAGGTCTCTTTTCTCCTTGCTAATTAAGCACGTGCCTATCACTAAGCACATTAGTAATACAGCTGAAGTCAATGCAATGATGCTGGGGCTGAAGGCAGCTGCTTATGTATATAATAACCATAAGGAACACAAGAAAGAAAGCCACTGTTCAAGGGCAACAAGAATTTAAATATAAATATTTTCACTTGCTCAATAAAACACACAGGGAAAGAAGAGGAAAAAAAAATCTGATTTTTTGTTTTAGAGGCATCAAATTCAGAAGGTAGTAAAGTCATTGAAATGATAGTTCTCTTGGTGGGATTTTTGCTTTTCAGATTTGTTTCCCTGACATTTGGCCCAGGCCAACCCCAACATCCCTTTGTGCACTTGCTTGGAGTTGTTTCTGGTTTAAATATTTGCTCAGGTCTTGATGCTGAACGTTCCAGTGATGTATTTGAGGCCCAGGCCCTGCACCAGCCTCTTCCCTCTTCTGTGGGTGTTTAAGGACTGCCAGGCAATTAAAGGCCACTTCTCCAGGGAGCAAACCCAGCTCCCCTGGAGTGCAGGAGAAGGGCAG
This sequence comes from Neopelma chrysocephalum, assembly GCF_003984885.1. NCBI lineage: Eukaryota > Metazoa > Chordata > Aves > Passeriformes > Pipridae > Neopelma > Neopelma chrysocephalum. The sequence goes on from NW_020897781.1 coordinate 5,038,959, forward strand.
GGGATGCAGTGCCAGGCTGTGTCCTTGTCAGTAGGGGCATTTTATATAATTAGGAAATATCTATTTTCCTCTAATACACAGAAACAATTAAACCATCCAGTGTTTACATTCCCAAGGACTCCTGCACCTGTAAGAAGGAAAAGTACATATGAACCAAATATTTCCAGCCTTCCCTTCAAACACTGTTATGTTTGATTTTGGGTAGTCACTCACGGTTTTATTACCTCAAATGAATAATCAGCCTTCAAAAGTTGCAAAAAAGTTGGATAATTAAGGGGCCCAAGTGCAGATTTAAAAAAAAATGTTATCTTCAATCTATTTTAAGATATGCAGAACCCACAAGTGTACTATTCTGATGGGGGAAAAACACACAAAAAATCAGTATGAAAATGTACTGCGACACTACAGAATACTAATCACTCCTACACAGAGAGAGCCTTCATTTTATCTGCTTCTGCAGAAGGTTTTTATAAAGTCAGATTTTAGAATAACTAAAACCCAGTACAACTGAAGGAGACAAAGCTTTGCACTTGAACAAAGAAATGTTTTCTCAAAAAATAACAATGACAATCTGGTTTGTGCTTTTTTAGCTGTGCATATTGGAGATGATGGATAGATGGTTACACAAGGAGAATATATAGTGAGCTGATTATGTTCTCCATTAAAAAAGTCCCAAGCAACTAAGCCTCAGTGCAAATTCATGTATGTGAGTGCTGGCAGATTTGGCTGATTGTGGGTTTTAGCCTCACTCCTGCTCCAAATGATGACCAAACATCCTTTATTCACCCAAGAGAGAATGATCCCTCCTGGATTCTGGCTGTAGAAGTTTAGGAAGTAGCTTCTCTCTTTCTTGGTCATACCAAGACTTGCAGATCCAGTTCCCATCACCACAAGGGGACTGGTTTGCCACAGACTGTCCCCTTCCCTGTGCCAAAGATTTCCACCACTTTCCTTCCACCCCATGTGCTCTTGGATGTCCTCAATGAGTCAGCTCCTGACCTGATCCATAAACTGGAGAGCCAGGTAGGAGAAAGGGCAAACAGCTTCCTGGGAGATAGATTCTTAACCAGCTGTGATATCCTAGAGGAAAGGGCAGGACTGGAGGTGAGCCAGGAAAAGGGAGTCCAAACTCCATCCTGCAGGTGTTCTGTGCCACAAAGAGCCACAATCACAGAGGGCAGAAATCTTATTGCCCTTGCTCAGGACTGGGAAGGAGTGTCCCAGAATTGCTCTGTGGAGAGGAATTTATTTTCTCATGGCAAAAGAAGGTTCCACAGTGAACCAGAAATGGACTCATGCATCCCAAAGAAACAGTCTCTGAAACCTGGATAATCCATCCCCCCTCAGTTGAATACGAGTCCTTCAGCAGAGAGCCTGCCCAAAATGTAGTTTTTTCTGGAGCACTTTCTTCATTTTGCACTATGACTTTACAGGGCACAAGTTCTGATCCACCCCTCAGATTCCTGGGCACAACCAAATGCCAGAGTTATTGAGTGCTGGTTGTTGGAGAACGTGCTCTGGTTTCCTGCTGAGGGCCATTGTCATTTGCCACTGCCTGAGTTCAGGAGAGAAGCACTACAATCATGGGAAGAATGAGAGGTTTAAAAAAAAAATCAGTTCATAAACTTTAAAAAAAAAAAGCCTGTTTTGAATTATTGTGATGAATTTAATCATTTGCCCCTGTATCACATCAATACAATGAAGGTTTTTCTTGTCAATGGCTCCTTTGATATCGTGGGCGATAAAACCATCGAAAGGCTTTAAAGGGATTTTTTCACTTGTTGTTGTTGTTGATGTCGATGACAGAATTTGGGCGCCAGATAAATAAATCTGGATTGCAGTGGTGGATTGGTGGTTCCACAGGAGGAGCTGTGACCAACCTGTCTCTGCCTGAGCCAGCTCATGTCTGCAGCAGCATAACCTCATTTTTGCTGTGTTTTGCTGTGAGGAACCAGTGTCCTGCTCCACTGCCACCCCCTGCCTTCCCCTGCTCCACCCCTCGCTGTTCTTTCCTTCGCTGCATCCTCAGGGTGTGTTTTTGTAGCACAGTTCACTACACCTTTTCCTTCCTTCTGCTTTAGCCAGTAACACCCATCAGATGGAAAGAAATAACTTATCTTCATTTAATTCTGTGTTCATACATCCTAAGTGCTGACTTCCCATATTCCATGGTACCAGCTGCTAAATTCAAAGCACAGAGTCATTTTTTGCTTGAAAAGTCCAAACACTTACACTCTGTAAAGTAAATGACAGTGAGGTAGAAGAGTCCATGTCACTTATCCCATCTATGAAGTGGAGATCCTGCTCCATATGCACCAGCTGATTTCTTCCAGTTGTGATATTTAAGGAGTTTAAAGTGTTACAACAGTGAAGTGTGGTGGAACAACACGTGACTACACGTATTTGTTTAAGTAGCAAGGATTATTTTCCTTGCACATGTCGCTTAAAAACATGGTTCACAGAGCACTGAGAGAGAGAGTAAGAGCTTCATGCTTGGTTTTGGAAAATTCTGTCTCAGCACAATGAGGCAGAGCTGACCTCAGTGTGTCGTGTTTACCAGCAGAATTCAAACAACCAGGATAAATCATTGTCAGTGACAGCAACGGGAAATTAATCCAGCAACCTTGAGAACATCATTACAATCTTTCACACATTTACTATCCTTTCTGTGTCTAAGCGAGATCTTATTTCTGTGCCCAAGTCTTTGGGGCTACAGAAAGCAAAAGACACCTACACATCTTCTTCTAGAGCAACAAATAAAGCGCAGAGACAACAGAAGAGAAAGCAGGTGGCCTTGCAAGTGCCCTGGAGAAGATCCTCCAGGTCACACTTGGTAGGTGGTGAAGAGAATCCATCCTGCAGTGTCTCTTGTAGACATTGTCTTCCTTGTGCTTGTCTTAACAGATACCGTGTGATACCTTTTGACCCCGATTCCTAATGGTAAAACTGCTTCATTTATAGAAATGTGAGTGCTTAGTGTGCCACATCAAGGCAGGAGTTCTCCATCTGATCCAGATCCCTTTATTGCCAGTGGAGATAAGCAGAATCTGACCTATTTTAGATGCCTACCATAAAATAATGTTGCATCACACTGGTGTTAGAGGAAGTTGTGATGACTCGCTCAGACAGGGATTTCAACACTGTCGATGTCCCAGACGAGGTGAGACAAGACCTGCCCACAGCTCTGTGGGTGCTGCCTTAATGAATCACAACCACACAGAATTCTCCAGTATTTTTAGAGATGGTAGAAATCTGATGTTTTTGGTTTCCTGGCAATACTTGAATGGGAAATGAATGAAATTAAATTCTGTGGTATTTTGAAAATGTTTTTTTTTCAAATTTTCAATGACATGATTTTTTTTAAGCTTTCATTCCTTTGGAGAGTGTCATTTTGGTGTTCTACTTTGAGCTTTGAAAAAAAATGCATTTTAAACCAATATTTAAAAGCTTTGAAACAAAAGCTGACCTCAAACAGAGAAGGGGATAGTTTCACATAAAGATTTGTAAAGATCCTTTTTAAACTCTTAAGCTTTATTTAAAATGAAACAGTCATTAAAAATTAGTGTGTCATTGCTGCTGGATTCTTCCTCTTCATGGAAAAGAGACTGGACATGAAAAATTTCCCCACTTTGAGTATCTTGTTTCTGGATAGGATGGTGCGTGGGAGAAAGGTGCAAGTGATCTGTGTCGGGAACAGATGTTCCTTACAGATGTTGATCCTGACTAATGTTTGTGTTATCCTATAACCAGTTCTCTGTTACACTGCATAGGCTCTTAACCCCTTGACTTCTTGAGGCAGAGTATGCCACGAGTTAATTATATAATATGTCACAGTGTTAATGCAACTCCTGGATTTTGCTTTTTTTTTTTCCTTTTTCTTTTTCCTGAGGCTCAGAACTACTAATGAAATCAGACTGAGGTTTCTGACATTGTGTCCCCAAACTCCATTTCTGCCCAAAGGCTTCTTACTTCTCTCTTTCACTTCTTGAAACATCTTTCAGAGAAGGCACCAAGCCAAGTATTCATAAACAACTTTTATTTAACTGGCATTCTTTGGAAAAATAAAACTTAACTCTGTTGAGATTCCCCATTAATTAAAATGACTATCTGTTAGCTGTAATCAATCAAGTTGCAGTTTGAAATGCTCCCACTGCTCTACTGCTGCAGCAGAGCCCAAATCCTGAGCCACTTGTGCTGCTTCCCTCGGCCAAGATGCACCCAAACAACTCCATCAAATGACTGAAGAATTTTAGAGCTGTCATGTCTCCTCTTCTCCTTCAGTAAAGAGACAGCCAAAGGGACATAACATTACTGGTCCAACATTAAACATGTAGAACACTTTCCTTCGTAGGGCTGGGCAAGTGGGACAACTTGTAAATTAAAGCAAGACAACATGGGCTGGCTGATGTCCAGAATTGGTCTCTGGGGAGGACTTTGGGAGTGGTAACTAACCAGAAGTACCCACAGCCTGGCAGTGTTTAATGGAATGTTGGCAGATGTGCTGTATAGTACTAATAAATTAGTAATGAGAATTAATTAATAATAGTTCGCATTCATGTGAAACATTCCTTGCTGTAATTTACTTCTCATCCTGCTAAACATGGACATGAGAAACAGTGGATCTTCGAGGGGTTTACCTTTGTGTAGGCTGCTTTTGGGTCTTATTCCCACATCATCCTCTCTACAGTCCATCAAGGTTTCCTCAAGCACCTGAACTGTGATTCCCTGATGGAACTCCTGTGTTCTCTCCCAACCTTCTGACAGTGCCACACTGACTGCAGGTGAGGCCTCCAGGTGAGGTGGGGCCTTCCTGGTGGTTATTAGATTTAAGGGATTCCCTCCCATGTCCCAGAAGTTATTCCTCCTTTCAAAAGTTCCTGTGATGTTGGTGACTCTTGCTCAGCTTGTGCTCTCTGGGAATGTTTGTTTGGTTCCCTGCTCAGCCTTCCCTCTGTGGAACCAGCTCTTCTTGCCCACCCACAGAACCTTCCACCTCTTCTCACTGAATTGGTTTGTTCATTCCATTTCACCAGTTTGTCAAAATCCTTTTATGTTCTCATGTCTTTGCAGCATTTTTTGGTGTGTTCTCATCACCAAAATCAATGTGAAAATATTGGCTACTGCCAGCTGAAGGTTTGCACCACACATATCATCCCAGTGATCATCACTACCTACAGGAGATTTTATGGCCAGTTTTTAATTCATTTTATAGACCTAGACTATGTTTTACCCATTTACTTTTGAGATACCATATGAAACATTGAAGTTATTAATACCAATAAATATGAAATCTGTACCTTTTTTCTTTTCTCTTCATCAATAAGAGATGGATCAACTGCAAAGCAGAGCAGTGGGAACGCAGCAAAGGGAGGAAAATAATAGAACCTCCTTCCTTGATGCTGACAAATCCCTGGATCGGGTTAAATTTCACCCTCATCTTCTTTTTTTCACTTAGATGCTTATAAAAATAGATTTGGTGGTTTATTGTAACATTTCTCTGGTGATTCAAGATGTCTGACCTCTTATTTTCTGACTGCCCTCACCCTGCCACCCCCCATTTACACACTGGATGTTGGATCGACCTTTTCCAAACATCTGCAACTTGATCTGCTCTCCATAGGGGGCAATATCTCCATGATCCCCACCAGCAGCTCTGGAGTTGCTTTAGCCAGTTCATAGCACACCCTGATATGGAATAAATCACACCCAATGCCTATGAAATATTTCACTGATCTCGAACTTGCTGTAGCTGCAGAATCTCAACCTGCAGCCATGACACAGTGCACTGTCCCAGCTCATCTGCTGATTGATCTCATCCAGCTCCAGATCTCCAGCTCCTCATTTTGTTTGGCTGATGTTATTTCAGGAAAAATATTTAGGCTCCTTTCCTGAGTTTTAATAAAGCTTCATAAATAAAAAATCAGGGCTGTTCCCTGGCCAAGAGCAAGTCCCAGATAAATGTGTGAATTGAACCCTCTGCTGGTGATGATCTTCAGCAAAAATTTTAGCCCATTGCAAATGCAAAATAAAACCCATTAGCCCAAAGATTAGCTGAAGAAGCTGAAGTTACATGTTTTATCTCATGCTTGTGATGGGCTAAAAGGTGCACCTGGATGTGTAAAATCATTCTGATTCATGATGATTTATTAAGGTGCAAGAACCCATTTGAGAGCCTGACCGTAAGATTTATGAACAACAAAGAAATCTATTAAACATCAATATGATGTTTATAAACTTAGGCAAAACTTCTCTTTCTTTTATGAATAATAAACCAGAGAAAAAACTGTTGTGAGGTCAAACAAAAGCAATCTTTTCAGGGAAACACCAAAGTTCTATTTGATCAATGGGAAATATTTCATCTGACCTGAACTGAAACATTTCACTTTGGTTTTGAGCTATTTAGCTTGTCTTAAAGAAGGCTCATTTTTTAAACATTACCTGAACTTTTACATGAAAGATGCCAATTTAAAAAAAACCCCACCAAACATTCAATTGGGAAAATGTCAAAATGAAACTTTTTGGCATTTCTGAAACAAACATTTTAGATAAAAAATGTCAACATGAAATGTTTTGACGTTTTGAAAAATGTCTCCCTTTTTTTCAATCTGAAACTTTACCAAATTTAAATTGAATTTACTGTTTGTCTAGAAAACAAGAAATGCTTGCGTTGGTAGTTTTCCCTGGATAAGCAGCTGATCTTCCTGCCAGGTTAGCACTGAAATGACAGCCAAGAAACTGTAGAAACAGGTATTTTAAAGCAGATTTTGCCTTTAGTGTGGCTCAGATCTGGCCTTTTTAGTCATTATGTATGTATGTATGTATCTATCTATCTATCTATCAATCATCACTTTTACTCTCTACAATGTCCAGCTTCCAACTTTGCCAGCAGTTCTGTGACCCACAAAGAAGTGAGAGGGAGAGAAATTATTACTGTTTAACGAGTGAGCAATTCCCCATCACATTAAAATGATATTTTTATTTAAAAACCTGGCTAGTGGCGGATTTATGACAGTTCATTACAGAAAAAAATGGTTTATCCATTAAACCATAATCCTGAATGAGCTTTGGAGTTTGTTACAGCTAAATTCTTAAATTAAAACAACCCCTTCTAGGCCAAACTCAGGGCATTCCAAAATAAGATCTCAAGCTGCAGTGAAGTGGCGTCATGGAGCAGTCGGTGCTTGCACTGCATTTTTGGGAGGTTGTGGGTGCTCTGTGCCAACCATATTAATTACACATAATTATACAAAAATTAAAACTCATGGTTTACCCAAAAATGTTGTGCTGTAGCTGAGAGGCTTCGGCGGGGAAGCAGCTCCAGTTCCTGTGCAAGAACCGCTTTTTGTGTCAGAAGGAATTTCACATTCCCGGGGTTTCACAATCCCTGCAGCCGGAGCCCAGGGCGGTGCTGTTCCCACAGCAGCAGGAGACCAGGAGCACTGCCAGGGAACCTGAGCCCACCTCAGACAGGACCCAAAGCACTGTGAGGGTGCCAAAACTCTGAGCTCCCGATGCCTTCCCCCTCGGTGGGATCCACAGCCCTGAGTGAGGAGCCTGGGAATGGCTCATGGCACAGGCTGGGATGGAGCTGCTCAAAGCAGCCCCTGTTCAGGGCAGGGTCAGCCTGACCCCGCTGCAGCACTGGGGGCTCCATTCTCTTTCCATGGGGGATTGGCTGTCTGGAGCACTGTTTGAAAGGTCAGGATCCAGTCCCCTTTTCCCCCCTTGGGATAAAGCAGGACTTGTGCCATCCTGTTCAGGCAACGGGGATGTGGGAATGGTTCCTTCTCTGCAGCAGCCCAGTGATGATGATCCTCACCTCAAGGAGGGGATGCTGTCTGCAGAAGTGGGTTTGAATCCCTCCAAGCACAGAAGGAAACTGGATCCACATCCTGGCCAAGCCAGCCACTAAACAATTGAATCAAGGTTACTCCTGCACTCTTTAACAGAAAGAGTATGACAGGGCTTACTGAGAGAAACCTACTGGACTTTAGGGGAAGCCAGTAAAGGAATGGCTCAGTTTGCAATCCCAGATCAGCTGGATGTGGGATAGATGCCCTCCCTCTCAGCCTTGCAGAGACTGATGCAGACATTCAGTGGGAAAACTGTAGACACTTGGGAAGTCCTTGTCTCTTTGACCTTGAAGTCCCTTGGTTGGAACTTGGTTAAGAGGGGTTTTGCTGAGCAGAGTCTGGGTGAGATCTTCTACTCCAAGGTCCCTTCTGTTGCCTCTTTTGCATTTGGGATGCAAAACATTGGAACACGGTGAGGGGACAGGTGGGAATACACAGGGATTTGGCTGAGGGGCTGTTGGGACAGTGTTAATTCCCTGCTGGGGGCAGGGGAGGGTGCAGTGACACAGCTGCCTGTCATGAGTGCAGGGCTGCAAGGAATTATTGCCTTCCCACAGGAGCACTATAAGAGTTTGAGAAGGGGAAGGAGAGGGTTCTGCTCATGTTGGTACCTGGCTGAGAGACTCTGGAGAGGCACTAAGGCAAGTGGAGTGGGCTGGGCAGCCTTCAGTTCAATTCCTGTGTGCTTTAGTTCAGAGAAGCCTTTCAGTGTTCAGGAAGGGACCAGGGAGGCTCAATATTGACACTTTCATTTCACAATGAACATGATTTTACATCTCAGCTCTGGCTTCTTGCCCTCTTCTGAGTTAAGTATCTGTGGGCTCCTTCTTTGACTTTTAGGGGATTTCTTAATCCTCCTGGCTCTCGTTTAAGTAGTGCTGGGCTTTCATGTTTCTTATTAGCTAATGTGAGGAAATGGAGCAATATGAGGTTATTAAAAATTACCCAGCCTTTAGATGAATGGGAAAAAACTATGTCCACTGCAATAACTCCTGTCCATCACCTGGGCTGTGTTGATCCCTGCCAGCCAGGGTTCAGCCCACTCTGTTGCCATGTGTAAATTACCCACCTAAATGCAGCAAGACAGCAGAGCCGCTCCATGCTGAGTCCTAAATTGACACCAAAAAGGAAACTTCCATCCAGCCTGGAAATATAAGGAAATTGGGCAGACTAACCAGTAGCACAGAAAGTTCTGAAACCACAATGGCTATTAAATAAAGCCAATTTTTTTTTCCTGCAGACGTTAAGTCAGTGTTTAAAAATACAAACATCCAGATAATTAGAGGAACTTCAAATCTGTCTTCATAGTGTTTCAGCAGGATGACATTGTCAGCTATTCTATTTTGTATTGATTTCCACAAAGCTCAGTTATTCCCAGCCTTCCATTTCAAATGCAGCACCTTGTTTTCCTGTATCTTGAAGCAAAGAAATTAGATAAAAACTATTGATTAGCAAGGCACAGAGGGGAGGGATGTCTGTAACCTTCCTTTGTCTTGCAGCTCTGCAGCTGAGGCAGCAGTAATAGGATTCTGTGCGAGTGCGACTGTGATGAGGTCACACTGCTGAGAAGGGAATGAAAACACTGCAGTCAGCGAGATCTCTTGCTTCCCTGATAGTTTTTGATATTGTTTGTCAAATTGCGATTTGAAGGTTATTTCTCTGGAGGCTGAAGTTGCCTGGCTGCTCTGGTGCACTTGGCTGGGCTTTCAGAAGTCGTGCGTTCCCACAAACACCTTCCCTCTCCCAGTGTCTGGCTCTTATTGGGAGCCAAAATAAGGGGCAAGAAAAGTTCCTCCAGAAATTTTCCATCGTTGTGAGATTAGAGCGGTTGTTTGTTAGAATAAGTTGGATTTGTTTGGTCTCCCTGCCTCTTCTTCCTCCCTTCTTTTTCGTGAGTCCTCTGCAGCTCAAAACAGGTTCAATAAACACTTTCAAGCCCCGTGAGCCGTGAAGGGTTATGCTGATTTAGTACACAGTGCTGTACCATTTATTGGTGTCATTATTCAAGAAAGAAATGAGGAATTTCCTCATTTCATTTGCTTGGAGAAGGAGGCATTTTGTGACCTACCTTGGGCAACTGCAGAACTGCACAGAGAGTCCAGAAAAAAGACTGATGCTTTCTCCTCCTGGATGGGCTCTGCCACTGCTGTTCTTACATTGCTTCATAGCAGTGAAGCAGCTCACTGAGGTGACAGAGAAAACTCAGGCTCGTGGAGTCATGGAATGGTCTGGATTGGAAGGGACCTTAAAGATCCTGTAGTTGTGACTGCCCTGGGCAGGGTCAGTGATCTGCTTCCTGGGAGAGGGTGTCAGGTCAAACACAGGATAAGCACAGATTACCTGGCCCTCAGGACTCTACTTTTGGTGCATAAGGCAGCTGCATTCCTCCCTTCCCACAGAGGAAGAAACCACATGCGGCATGTAATGTCTTCCACTAATCAGGCCTTAGGGGGTTTTCCTCCCCTTGGAAAGCTCCCTTGCCCTAGTTCTCCTCCCGTAACAAGACACTGGAAGATTGGTATGGAGATAGCTGGCTAAGAAAACCCTCCAAATAAACTTCTGGAATTGCATGGCAGTAACAAGATGCCTTTAGCAGGCAGCTGCCTTGTCTGGCTGTGCAAAAACAAGTATGTCAGGTCAAGCTGCATATTTTGAGGTTTGATGTCCCACCCTCTCAAATAAGTGATGTGGGAAGAAGTCTTCTGGGAAAACTCCTTCCCCAGGCTTATTACTGTGGGGTTTTTTGTGGGAAGCACTGAGACTTTCCCATCCCCTCCTTTACCCCATGTGATGCTCTGTGATCATAACATGTGGAACTATCTCATGCTTCCAAGAACTCCTCCAGTGCTGAACAAGCACACTCTGGGTGTTTTTCTTTAGTCTTTGTTCTGTTCTGCATGACCCTGAGGACATCATTCTTTGCCCCCTTTGTTTCTTCATCCATGTGAAGAAGGTGATATTTCCTTTCTCCGGGGCTGTTGTGAAAACTTTCTGCTTTTATTGCAAGTCCCCTCCCAGCTGTTGGGTGCTATGGGAGAGCAAAGCATCTTGCTGTACTTGATTTATTTATAAGGGAAAGTTGACGCTACTTTAGAGATCTTTTTTCCCCCCCCCTCCCTCTCTGAGTAATCTGCTGGAAAGACTGTTCTCATTTGCTGTTGCTGTTGTACTGTTTGTATCCTCCTCATCCCATTTCTGGCCATGTTTAAGGTACTGATGAAGCAGCTCCACAGGTTAAAGTAAGAGCTGTGGGAATATTGCCTCTGGACTGCCCTGAATGACTCACTGAGGGCTGGACAACGGGAATCATCCGGTGCCTGTCGGGTACCTGTCAGCTGGCTGCTCCTGGAGGATGGAATTGGGTCCTGCTGGCCCAGGGCTGCAGTGGTTACTGTCTTATTAGCATTCAGCATCACCTCTGTGCTCCCAGAGAGGCACTAAGAGTGGAGACTCAGGAAAAGAGATTAGAGGAAAGCAGGAGTGGGGAAAAGGCTCGAAATCGCATTATTCTTTAGAAAATGGGCAATTGCAGTGTACTAAACACAAACAGCACATTCTTTAAATCTCTAGAGGGGCAAAGCTTGGCTGAGAGATCTTGCTTTTTTTTTTACCCTGTTTTGTTTCAATGGATAAGTATTTTTCTCTTAGTTCCCACTTATCTTTTCATTTGACAGATTTTCTTGTCCGCCCCCACCCAAAATATATTGCTAAGTGTGGCTTACTCAAAAGGGATGTGACTTTGGAGTCAGAGCAGCATCTGGTGCTGTAAAGAGAGTCCAGAGTAGTGAGTAAGGGCAGAGTGGCATCTTTACAACATCCAGAGAGAATCTGGCAAAAAAAGAACCCCCCTTTACCCACAGGACTTGGGCAAATTTTATATTTAATCTCTTAAATATTCTTGGCCACTATTGGGCATATTTTCAGGGTTGGTCATCTATCTCTGAGCAAGATCTAAAGGACTCAGCCAGGTGCAAAGATAATTGTTTCCTTATTTCAGGCAGCATCTGCTCAGCCATCTGGGAGGCTCATTTGTAAAAGGTGACAGGCTCAGGGAGCAGCCTGCAGGTCCCACCTCTGGTGGCATTGAGTCCTCCTTAAGGTGTGTGTGTGTGACCACAGTGGAGAGAACCCTGCAAAGGGAATGCAGCTCTGCTCAGGAGGAATTGGAGAGTGAGCTGAGTGTTTCCTGAGCAGGAAACAAGGAGCAGGAGAAGTTTGATTATCACAGAGAAAGACTCCAGTCTCGATTTTCCGTGTTTTACTCCTACCCCAAATTACCCTCCCTTCATATTAAATGCTTCTGTGTCCCCATATATTATATTAATCTTTTATTTTACAAGGCTTTTTACCAACAGAATTCCTGCCAATTCTCCACATCTCCCATTAATGAAGAGCCATGTCCACCATTATTTGAGTGCTCTGTGCTCTGTAATTCCACAACATCTGGGGTTGGGGCCCGTTAATCTTCTGTCCTGACCTTCTGCCCTTTCAGCTGATGGTTTGTAGGAAACTGTTGTCTGAAAGACAGGGAGTAACAGGAATATCTGGCATTGGACAGGACAGGTGAATACAACCTGCAGTGTTCTCTGCACTGCTGCTCCTGAGCAATAGTCAGTGTTGTAATAAATGAGAAATAATAACATACTTCTGGCTGGAGCACAAGAGATTTGTGTGCAGTGGAGCAGGAGGACCCAGGTCATGTGTTGTTGGGTTCTGTTGCAGGTTTGGAAATGTGCTACTTGTTCTTTGTAGCTCTGTTGCTAAACAGACATTTTCATTTCTAAGTACTTGCTTTCCTTTGTTACCCCAACCTGCCAAAATTAGAGGCATCTGCCATAGAAAGGAAGTCAGTTTTGTTTAATTTATCTCAGATTTATTTTGTGACATTTCCTGGATACATTTACCTATCACATTATTAAACAAGAGTTTATTTTCTGGAGGCTGCAGCTTCAGCTTTGCCTATGTTTCAGTAAGACAGGAATTTAAATACTGTCAACATGCTGAGAAAATAGAAAGTCTTTCAGGTGTGTTTTGCAGGAGAAACTTCAGAGCTCCACTATCTCTCCTAATAGTTGGCCTGGGGCTTTTTCAAATGTATAATCTGATTTTTCCACTCATTTGAAATGTAAACAGAGAATTTTCACAGAAGACAGAGAAATCCATCTGCAAATAATATTTGTTTTTGGCAATTTGTTTCTTTAATTATGATGATAAATTTTCACTATTTGGCAGCAGCACAAAGAAATATGCCCTTGAATGTCTTTGTTCCTTCAGGAGGAGTGGAAAAAATGGGCCTTGTTCAGAAGGCAATTCCTCCATCTAGTCACATAATTCTTGTCACTCACCCCAGCAAATGATGAGAAACCCCTTTTTTTAGCTCTCTCATGGGAAGGATCTTTGGCTATGACTCAGAAAACATTTTTATTTTTTTTATTTTGGACAAACTTTGACTGACTTGGGAGAAACTCAAGTGATGAGGTTGCACAAAGTTCTAATCTGCCTTTATCTCTCAGAAATGCTCAGTTGTAATGAGGAACAAACATGAATTGCCCAAATAAAGGTACATCCTTCAGAGGTGCTGAGAGGCCAGGGGAGCAACTGGGGAGCAAATTTGGGGGACCCTAAATCAGGCCCAAAGCTCTGAATGCCTCAGATGTGCTTTCCAGAGATGAATCAAATGCCAGTTCTGCACCTTGAATCCATCTCTAAGGCAATGGATCATCCCAAAGTTGTTGTCGGGTTATTCTGTTATTTTCCTGGGGGCTGGATTTAGAAAATTAATTAATTTAAATCTCTGTTTTGTAGTACCACACACAAGCTTGTTGTTACTTCTTCCTTTTCATTACAAATGAAACACATGTGCTTATATTTCTAAATCTATTTATTTAAATTATATACTCTGCATTATGTTTGGGGCAGGTACTTCATTCTTTGGAGAGAAGAAAAAATATTTGCAGGACACAGCTTGAAATACAAAAATCTCTAGATTCTACATGTTGACCATTTATATTTGTTGGACTGTGATCTGATAGGGGAGAGCCCTGGAGTTTTCTGTCTACTTTAATTTCATTTGTGCCTCCCCAATGCACCGACTCGTGCACTGTGTGTGCCAAAACATCCCTGATAAAATGCTTCTTGAGAATGTTTTTAGCAGGCAAAGGAGGAACCCTGAACACAGTAAACACGTGATATGTAAGATGTTTTATAGTCCTTAGACTTCTGCAGACTAAATGAAAATAACTGTGGAGCACGTTTCATATTCAGAAAATCCAAACAGGCCTTGGTTCTGGATAAGGAAGAGGGAGCAGAACTGGCTGAACTGGGTGTATTAAGTTCTTTATTCAATAACTTTGTCCCTTTTCTGCAGTTGGATTTCCCACGACTGGATTTTCTTAGTTTTTCCTCCACTTGATTGTTTGGTTTGTGCAAATACCCTGAAATCACTGCTCTGGTCAGGAGCCCTTCACAATTGCCTGGTTTGTGGCATTTAGTTTTCAATTTTAGCCATATGGGGTTTTTTTGGTTTGGCTTCTTGCCTTTTTTATTATTCTGTGCCTGCTTAATTGTAGCTTTTATGAAGAAATGGAGAAAGAGTCATAAAGACAATAAGACAAATCATTCCCAAAGCAAATATAATGAGGGAAATGAGGAGAAGAGTTGGAGAAATATTTACATGATTTGAATTTTCTGTCAACATTCCTAAAAATAGAACAAAAAAATTAAATGAAATAGTCAGATGATTTGTTAGTGAAAGGAATAAAAAGAATTGCAAACACGAGAACAAATGTTCATTTTTATTCCAAGAAGTAGTTCTTGGCAGTATTTAGGACTTTTCTAATAGAGGAGACGAAATGTAGGTTTTATCCCACTTGAGCATAAATCAGTGCAATAGACTAAACAATATCTATTGTAGGATGCACTGAGCTCTTCTGTTTTCTACAGCCCTTCAATTAAGTCTGTAAACTCAGTCTGTAAACTGTAAAGAAGTTTAATCACCTCCTGCTCAGCCAGGCCTCCTGCAGGTCACTGCCATCGTCCTGCAGCACAAGTGCTGCAGTGGGGAAGCCTTCCAGTAGCACTCAAAAATAGCAGCAATTACCTAATTACAGCATGGCCATGCTAAAGGTCACATTGATGGCCACCAATGCTGATGAATGGGAAGGCAGTGGCGTGGATGAAATCATAATTAGTGCAGCATGAGGTAGGTGTTATGTTAAACATCCAAGGGGAAAAAATGAACAGCGTTGCACAGGTGGACTGAAATGTTCCCCGTAAAACTTCACCTGCAACAATCCCACTTTGAGAAGACAAGAATAAGCTTTACATAGTTTGCTCCTGTCAAGAAGTTAAGCCAGTTGTGAGTTCTATTCACCAACTAGGAAAGCACGTGCTGGGTGTGAAACACTCCAGACTCCACTCTGCTCGTTTTGAGGTGTCACAGGGTGGCTGTGTTTGACACCACAGACACTGTATTTTCTTTCCAATGAGCTCACCAGCCACTGAGAAAGAAGAAATTCAGCTGGAGCAGCAGGACAGTGGAGATGCTCTAAGATCCAGGCAAACAATAAATCAGGTGTCCACTCCTCAACATGTCTGGGGAGGGTTTGATATTCTGTGCGTGTCACACACGGGTGAAAAATCTGCTGCTACCGAATTAGCAGAAAAACCAGCAACATTTATACTGTTTAGGTTGCAAAGGTTTCCATCAACACTAAACAGGTGATTTTTCATTGTTACAGTATATGCAGGGCTAAGATGGCACCTTATGTCTGCTATTGATTTCCCTGCTGCTGCCTTCAAACTTGGTGGTCACAGCTGTACCTTCCCTCTGTCAATGCCGGGGTCTCCGATGGAGCTCACGGGGTTGTTTCTGTCTTTGCATGAACTTCTGTTTCTGTTCCAAAATTACAGTGCTGCAGAATTTCCAAAAATCTGGCACATAGGTGTACTTTCAGGACAGCAGAACAACTGAACTTTTGTGGGTCAAAGACATGGCATTTATTTAGGGCTTTTAAATAGGAGGAGAAAAGGGATGAAACTGTCGCTGTTAAAACACCTACTCTAAAGGATTTCATTCAGTTGCCTGGATTATTCCAACTGTGATATAAAAGTACAGAATGTCATCCAGATTGGCTCTCCAAGTATTTTTTTGCATACAAAACACCTTCCTGAGAGAGCATCTCCATCTCTGTGGAACGTGCCATTCTCTCTGGAGAAGGGAGAGACCCATTGCCTTTTGCAGAGCTCAGCGGGTTTCATGGCAAGTGTTGCCTGGCTGTGGAAGATGTACCAGAGATATTTCCAGTACCAAACCTGCCCATTTCTTATGGTGAAGAAGGAACTTGCTTTGCTTGAGCTTGTTGAGAAGGAAAAGAACTTGAACAACCCATTTGTTTTATAAAACCATCTCCCGCTTCTCATTTTCTTCAGTCCTTTGGTCTTTTGAACTCCGGTCTTCCAGTCTTTTTTGGAAAATAAGAAGAAAAGCAAATGATAGTAAAAAAAAAAAAAAAAAGAAAAATGCCTATTTGCAATGAAATCAGTTTTTCTTGTTGTTCCTTTGGGTTTCTTTTAGTTTGGCTGTTAGGTACCAGGACAGGAGAACTAACAGGAACTGTGTTCTGGTACTGGGTAACTTCTGTTTAGTTCTGTCTTCACTGAACTCCCATCTCTGGGGATACAAGTAATACAGTCAAACATTTTGCTCCTTTAGGGCACAGGTGGGGGATTCCTCTACTAGAACAGACCAGAATCTTTTATCTCCCAGCATGTGCCTTTCTTCCACTTGTGTCCTTGAAAGACACAAGGTAATGGGAATTCAAGTTCGAATTCCAGGCCAAGTATCTACTAATTTCTAAACATAAAGGGCATTTTTAAGTGTCAGTTTTGGAAGACTGGATCCCCAGCAGCAGAGTTCCCAGTTTAGAGGAGGAGAGGCAGAAGCACCAAGGAATGTTGCTCAGGCTCCCTCCATCCTTGCCCGTTGTTTCAGTGACTGTTGAGCCTTGTTAGCAGTGACACATCCCAGAGCTGGACAGGTGGCCTGAGCCTCTTATCTCAGATATCTCTGGAAAGCTCCTTTGGCAAGAAGCCCAAATGGGAAGGAGCAATTCTTCTGTCTCAGACCAAACTTGTAAGGAATCTGGAAAGTAACAGGCTCTGCTGGCTGTTATTTCTGTTCCCTCCTCTGCTGTCTCCTCTCCAGATTATTTTTTTAATCGGAATGTTTGACTGCTTCTCATCTTGCTGGTGCAAAATCTCTCAATATCCAGCAGGAGAAAGGTCCACATTGCTATCAATAATCTTTGGATCATGCCATTAGCTTCACTTAAGCTTTGGGTCTGGTTCTTCACAGTTCAAAGGATTTATAGTCTCTATTCCAAGTCCTTATCCAGTTTTTCTGAGTTCCTTAACTCTGTAGATATGAAAGGTCTCAGCTCTTCACCTGAGTATGAGCTGTATCTACTGCTAACCAATAACACAGACATTTAGGGTAGGAAGGAAGGAAAAAAGGACATTGTATTATAATGTTTAACTTGTGAAACAAGAGGAAATGTCTTCAACCTGTGATCCATTTGGGTTGCATAAGCTATGAATGAGGCATTGTTAGGCGAATATTAAATATACATGTATATATTAAATATTTAACTTGAACTTTGTTCAGCTTTCCTTTCTTGTAATTCCTTTTCAGTGTTCATAGAAAACAAACCTGATTTTTATGCTGCTTGCCAGTAGTGACCTCAAATTTTCTGTTTGTGTTAATAATATCAATTACCTGCACACATGAGTCACGTTGAACTTTGTCACTGCACTGGAGGAGTACTTTTTGGAATATGTCCACAGTGCTTTTTTAATGTGAAAACACTCCCTATTGCTTGAAATAGTCTGTGAGTGCATTTACTGTTTCATGCATGTATAACTCTGGAAGTTGTTCATTCCGAAATTTTTTCGGTACAAAGCTGAAGCCTGCAACTGTTCCAGTTGAGGTGATAAGAGAGATGATAAAAGAACTCCAGAGAAATATCCTTGTCAAGCCCAGGAATGAATGCAACCTGAAATGTCCCTGGAATCCCACAAGTGTATTTTGAACCCTCCACTGGTGTGTACCTCCAGTGTGTCCCCTGCAGCTGTGAACTGCTACTCTTTGTGTAGGACTGGGCAAGGCTCCAGTGGCTCTGTTCTTACAAGGAATGCATTTTCCAGTGTTTTGAGTTAATGACTATTATTCAAGCTGAAGTCAGTTCCTTTCTCACACTATTTTAGGCTGTGTGTGGTAAACCTTTGTGCCACTCTTCTCCTCAAAACATTCTGGTATTTTCCTTCTGTCCTGAAACCAATACAACTTACACCAAGGTCTTTATCTTCTGAAATAAGTGTTGGTTATCTCCATAATGACTAAATCCTGAAGTGCAGCAGGTTGGTATTTCTGCTGGCCTACTGACCCTCCTTTTATTGGTGCTGGTCAATGCAATGGTGTTGTGTTTGATGTGCAAATAGAGAACAAAAGGTCCCTGCCCTGATGGCTGAAAGTTTAGGTATTTGTATTGATTGGATAAATATTGGACATTTGTCTTTTTCCACCAGAAAGTGATACATTAAGGCAACTGTTTCCTGGACAGATAAAGAGTGAATTTTGAGGATATAAGGAAATTAAGCCTGGAGTGAGGCTTGTAGTAATGGGAAGGTAATGGGGGGAAGCAGGTATGTGACCTTGCAATGTTCTTCCTCTCTTCCTCCCTTTATTTTGATTCTGACCTGATACTTTATTAATCAGACTTTGAACAGAACTACAACCTGTGTGTTTTCCAGCATTCATCCATCCTTGTGTGCCTCTGAGGCGGTTTCCTATTCTTGCCCTCAGGGGAAGGAGTGCAGGACTCTTGGACCATCCTGTCTTCCTCATTTGCCTTATCCAAAATCTGACTCATGAGTAGCCCTTCAGAAAAGTGCCTTAGATAATGGGCCACGTCTCCCCTGCATTGCTCAATACCCACATGCTGATCTCTCAGGCATTTCAGTCCTTATTTATTGTTCGGAGTGCGTTGAAATTTCCATTTAAATTAAAATTAATAAAATGGAACGTTGCATTTTTTGAATCTGTATGGGGAAAAGTTATTTTTTATTTCCATTGTAAAGTGAAAATATTGCTTACCATTTTTATTTTTAGCTCTTTCTTTACACGTGCTTTTCTTTGCTAGGCTTAGTTACACAGAAGGGTAATTTTATCTTGAAATTTTAAAGCTTCTTAGAAGGAGAAAACATACCCAGGGAAAATAAGATGTTGCTCTCATCTGAAGGAAGAACAAAACTGGTTATGAAATCATCACAATTAAAAAAATATCTTTGACCAGTTTTCCTCTCCGTTCAGTGACAACAACTCTGATAAAATGTATCTAATTAACACCCAGCAGATAACAATTATCTTGTATAATTATGATGAGCTTGTTTGTTCTTTAATTGACAGCTTGGGCAATGTTTTATGATGTTTATGTGACCTTGCAGCTGATCTGGCCCCGCTCCCAAGTGTGTGGCTGTTTGGATTTCCAGCCCAGCCCTGGCTCTCACCCCTCGTTACCGTCCCTGTCACTCCAGGGTGACACATCCCGCTCCAGCTCTCCCTGGCTGCCGCAGTGTCGCTCCCAGCCCTCGGAATTGTGCCGAGATTGCTCCCGGTTGTTGCCCCTCTGCTGCCTGTCCGTGCCTGTGCGTCAGCTCCGGGGAAGAGCTGACTCTGGAGGAGCCACAAAACACTCAGCACCAGAGATGTGCCCTGTTAGGAACGAAATCCTTGGATGTGTCTCGTGGTTTCACATGTAGTTGGTGCAGACTTTGCAATAATCCCACAATCTGCTTTCTATTAAAAGGTACCCAATAGTTCAATAACCAAATGTCTGTGCTGATACAACAGATGCCTTTGGTTTGATGCATCCTGGATGCTTTGGGAGGCTTTCAGTTTTCCCACTGAACAAAATTTCTTTGCTGTCCTGTAAATAATGAACCCTCGTGTGTTGGTACCTGGCTGCCATGGTCATTTTTGCAGTAATGCTCTGCCTACAGCCTGTCCTTTCTACTGAGGGATGTCTGGGATAAAACTGCAAATTAATTTTTGGAATAGATTTTGCTCTTTGCTAGAGAGAGGCAGATCTAAGTAGTTGGACATTGTGGGGGGAAAGTGGAAGAGTGGAAAGACAATCAGGTGGCTCAGATATTCAGGGATGACTAAGAGGGGGTCATTGGTTTTAAGCCCAGTCTGTCCAGGTCACTTAATCTGTGACTTGATATTTTTTTCCCACTGACAAAGTGGGGTCAGAATAACTATTTCCTGATCCCTTTTCTTTGTGTTTCTCTGGGGTTGAACCACTGCTGCCTTGCTCTGGGTATTTTACTGCCCTGCATCTTCAATTTTTAGGATATTAGTGCCTTCCAAGGGAAGGACACTTTGCAAGCCTGTTTCTCCTACAGAGGAGTGGGGACAGAAGTCCTTGTACGGGCTGAACTTGTGTGAATATTCAAACTGGATTTACAGTGGTGAGGTTTTTAATGTTTGCAAACAGGAAATCTTTAAACAGCTGAGTATCAGATCCCTCTTCCTGTCACAGTGGCTCTTAATTAAAATCTTTGTCCCAATTTCTTCATTTCATATGTAGGTGTGTTACTTAGAGCAGCTCTTTTCCATCTGTAAAGGAAGAAGGAGCTACTACTTCCAGAAGGCTTTGGGCCTTTATTGTGTTTTTTTTTTCTTCAGTTTTGTCCCTCTCCTATTGAGGAATCAACCATTTCCAGTGGTCAAAGCAAGTTGAGTCTACAGATTTTCAGTTCCAGTTTCTTCATCCTCATTTCTCATCCTGAGTGCTCTGCCTGCTCCCAGGCTCCTGCCATGGTCATATTGTCACAATAATCAGGTGCCATCTCAACAAAATCAACCCCTCTGTGCTCAGGCAATGTGAGGGCTGTAATGCAAGCATGGAATAGTTAATGAACAAACTTGTGGTTCCCCCATGTTGCCTCACTATCCTTGTCCTTGAAGGTTTGGAATGAAGGGGAATCTCCACTGTGACAATCCTACTTGGCACAGGGTGGAATGTGTGAGTCAGATTTATGTGAGGGGTTACTTCCCTGAAACAATCTTAAAATTAATTTAGTGAGAAACAAAGAGGAAACATCCCCAAACGAGGTTTTGTGTGATATTTCTGGATTTTGGGGATTCCATTAGAGAGGGAAATAGTCTGGGAACAGCTTTTCTTATAACATCATCTTGTCCTTTTCACTCCAGGGCAGTATTAGAAAGTGCAGTGGTGCATAAGACTTAGTAATAACTATTATTATTTGTTAAGCATTGTCTTATAGAGCACTGAGAACATTGGGTTTCTGTCCTACATGGATCATTACTTTGGGAATGCAAAATTTTTCAAACAGTAAGTGTCCTCGATGATTAGAGAGAGATTATCACCAAGTGCTGCATTTTTATTTGGGTTTTTCTTGTGTGTTTTTTTTTCTAAATGAAGGGGCTGAGCATTAAATTAATCTGGTTATCTGTAGCAAAATTCTGGTTTGAGGATGAGATGAAGTATGTCAAACCACTTAACCTGGTCTTCTCTCAACACAAATTGATTGGAAGGAGATGTAGAAAAATCCTCTGCGTTGACTCTGATGATTTGACGTCCCCAAGCTGTCAGGATGGGCAAACCCAATCCAGATGCCTGGGTTCTTAGATATTGGGATAGATTCCCTCCATCCTTTAGGGTGATTTCAGTATTTGACAGCCAAGGTAATGGACAGCTGGACTTCCAGCTTCATTAATTGAGATATTCCATCTAAACCCAATGGGTGAGGGTTTGGGTTGGCAGGAGGTGAGAGTTCCACGTATTGTTTTTTCTAATCTGTCAGGAGGATTCTGTAGAAGAAAATCTCAACTTAAATCAAGGCAGATACATAAAATAATAAATGGAATAAAGTTTGGAGATGTATCCAGTAGATTCTCAGTAAGAAATATTCTGAAGAGACCTTATAGTATTATCTGACCTTCAAAGCAAACTTGAATTTATTTAAATGCCATAGGCACAAATTACATGCTTTTTGCCTTAAAATTCATCGGGTAGCTATTGATAGAATTAATAAAAAATAATTTTTCAGAAAAAGTGAACATATGGCTTGTTATTACTGACTTCAAGCCACAATCAGAACATTATCTAAATAACTCCAGATCCCAGCAGTATGTTCTCAAGCATCTCGTACATTAGAGCACGACTCCTGGAATTCTTTGAGGCTTTGTACGTTCTGTTGTGGATCTTTGAGCAGTGTTGTCTGTGTTCTGACTTCTAATCCTGTTAAAGATCTTCATATTGAGGATTTTATAAAGGTGCTGTGAAAACTTTAAGTGGGCTTGAGGTGACATTACAAACCTTGAGCTTGGGAACATTTTTTCGGGAACCGAAAAACTAATTAGAATCAGTCTAATCACACGAGTGTTTTTCTTTCTTTGTTGTTTCTTGTGGTGTTCGCTCTCCTGACACTCAGTTGCTCTGATTCTTTTTCAGTGTAATTTTCCAGTCCTTTACTCATGTTGCTTCTAATCTTTATGAGTTGAGTAAATAGATGTAGTGGGATGAGCTGAGAAGCCGTAAGACTTGCAGAATTTCTCCCAGTCATAGGGGAAACATATTGCAGCTTTTCTCCCTAAGTTTTTTGCTGATTCTAGTGACCAGCCAGCTGTGGCTAAAGACATTTAGAAATGTTTTCAGAGACAGGCAGAATAGTCTATACTGGGCTGCTTCTCCTACCAGGTTGCCACTTACCTCTGCAGAAGGGGCTGGAACCACATTCACTGGGCAGGAGACTCGAAGCACCAGGAATTTCAATGTCTTGCTCGTCTAATTTGGCTGTGAGCCATTTTATTGCTCTCTGTTTGATTGATGTATCTATTTAAATGCTTTAAGAACTGGAACTCTTTCTCAGCAGGGGCTTGCACAGTGCATTGCAGGAGGGATCCTGACCTTGTTTGGGGCCTTCTGTGTTTCTGAGAATGAAGTAATAATAGAATAGAATCATTATATAGAGTCATGGAATGGGTTGGGTTGGAAGGGACATTAAAGTTCCAACCCCCTGCCATGGGCAGGGACACCTTCCACTAGCCCAGATTGCTCCAAGCCCCGTCCAACCTGGCCTTGGACACTTCCAGGGATGGGGCAGCCACAGCTTCTCTGGGCAACCTGTGCCAGGGCCTCCCCACCCTCACAGGGAACAATTTCTTCCTACTGTCTAATCTAAACCTCCTCTCTGTCTCTGGCTGCACAATCCCAACTCCCTCAGCCTTTCCTCCCAGCAGAGCTGCTCCATCCCTGATCATCTTGGTGCCTCCTCTGGACTGGCTCCAGCAGCTCCATGTCCTTCCTGTGCTGGGCCCCCTGAGCTGGAGGCAGCTCTGCAGGAGGGGCAGGGGTCAGAATCCCCCCCTCACCTGCTGAAGCAGCATTTTCAAAGCTTGTGTCCAACCAATGCAGTGCCTAAAGAATTGCTGTCACCCCCAGTTAACACACACAGAAAGAGGGCTCTGAATGCAGCTTCCCTTCCTTGGCCTGGGTGCTCAGAGGAAAGGGGAGAAAATTGGTAATTTGGGAACAAAAAAGAAGAGACTGTCTTTATTAAAAGAACAGCCAAAAAAAGAAGATGCAAACCCTGCTCAAAAGCCAAAACTAAATAACCCCTGGGCTCCACACTGTGGATCCCAGCATTATAGCTCTCTGCTGAACCCCACTCTGCAGAGATTTCTGGCTCCTTGCTGCAATTTGAAGCTCTCTTGCTATTTAAATTATCCTTGGGAGACAGCCTTGTGTCTTTACTTGGCTGCCTTTGCTTTTTTTCCTATTCCTTTTTTTTCTTGATGAGTCATTCTACCAGCTTATACCCTCTCATCAGATAGACCAGACAATGAAGTCACCAGGGTTGCCTGAGAGCAAAATTGGCCCCATTATGCACAACCACTGTGCCTTGTCACTGATAATACACTGCTCAAGGGCTGGCCCTCAAAGCAGGATGGAAAATCACCAGGGACAAGAAACCTTCCACCCAAACAAAAATGTTTGTTGAAATTTTTTGGTGTGTGTGTTTTTAAATTTGGTGAAATACTTCCAGCTGAAAACAGGAAATCACACACAAATAAAACTGGTGTTATATTTTGTCAGTGTAGGAGGGAGAGTAAATTATCTGATAGCATCCCTTTACTTGTGTGCACCAGCCTCAGCCTTCTGCAATTAGCTATGGCAGGAAACTTTTATTAGTCTTCTATATAAACTAGAAGACTTTATATCAGAATGTATGAGAGGGAAGAAGGATGCTTGACAAAAATCATCCTTTATTAGCTCAGTACAGAAGCAAAGTTAAATAGTCCTTTCTAGAGGAACATGGGTGGAAAGATACTTACCCAGAGAACTTTATTCCAGAAACAAGACACCAAATATGAGAAGGAAAACAAAACAAGGATGAGGGAAGTGACTTTTTCCACAATGGTGTGGCACATCATTAGCTGGCTAGGAATAGTACTGAGGATTTCTGGTTCTCAGAGAACTGTTCTTGCTGCTGAGGCACAGAACCTTCAAAGCACTCATGGCTCTGATAGTGCTGATGGCTTGGTCTGCTCAGCTGGAATAACAAAGGGCAGCTGGTCTTTTGGGATCTGTAATAATCTGGTGAGGAATTCCATAATAACTGCTAATATTAAAGCTTTTACAAGCCTAACTGTCTGCATCAATAAAGGACAGAAGAAAAGCAGTTTATTTCCTGTTCTAAATCTTACAAAACCATAGTCTCCATAGAGACCTCTCTTCCTTCCTTTCAGTATTTTTAACAAGAGGAAAACCTCTTTATTGCTTAGCTAGCCCATTCTCAGAGTTGTGCCCATCAGTGGGCTTTGGAGAGACTAAAGTGGCTGAGTTTCATCGTCTGGCAAAGCTGATCCTTCTTTTAATTCCAAACTGGTGCTCTGTCATTAATGATTTTTTTCCATCACTCCGTGCTGAACACAGATGAGCCCCAACGCTTCTGGGCCCTCTGTTAATTTGGTATAAAAGGATGCTTTCTCTTCCCACCCTCTCTTAAGGTCCAGGAAACCTTAGTGCAGTGCTAGAGGTGACTAAAATGTGCTGGGAGAGAGGAGAATCAGAGCTCAGGGGTGCTGCTGGTGCTGCTCTTTGTGTCGTGTCTGCAGAGAGCACAGACAGCGTCCCCAGAGCTGAGCCGGTGCCACTTCCCTCCTCCCTGGGAAGGGAGAACCTTATGTTGCAAACTCACCCCGGGAGCACAGTCCAGAAGGTGACTGCTCTCAGCTGGGTGTTAAAAGCATCTTGCACTATTTTTCCAGCCTGATTCTATCTCACCAACTGTCTGGCTCGACTGTTTTGCTGTGATTCTTGCTTACAGTTTGTCACACTGATGAAAGATTAGCTCTGCGTATGTGGGTTTTTTCCTTTTTTTTTTTCCCTTTTTTTCTCTCTTCCCCCTCTCCCCCCCCCTCATTTCCCAGTGTGGCATTTAGGATGGAGGCTGAAAATATTGAACAAACTGCTGATGTCCCCAAGATTCAAATGTGTGAAAAAGACTCGTAAATGAGTCTAGCACACTCAGAAACATTCTTAACATCTGTTCAAGCAGGAGTACCAGTTCCCTTGCTCAGAAAGCACAATTTGTCCTCCCTGTTATTTAAAACTTTGGATTTGAATATTATCAGAGTGGAACTAAGGAAAATAAACTCTTTGATTGTGGATATAGGATTTATAATGGGATGTGTGGTGGGGATGGTGCAGAATTATAGAATTTTAACTGCAGAGTGTCCTCAGTTTCTCTTATATTGAAAGTCTTCCCCTTACAAAGCACTGTGGAAAGGGCCACATAGTTGCAAGCCCTGTGGATTGTGTCCCCTGGACTGCTAGACATGGGTTTACTGGAAAATAGCACGTGTTTTCCTCTGAAAACTTACTACTTATGTAGAATAAAACAAAAGCACCTTAAAAATCACTAAAAATAATTTTAAGCTTTATTTTCGTATACACTCCTGATGAGGCAAAAATCTCTCTACCTCAAGTTTTGTCTGGCAGTAAATATTTCAGGATTCTGTCTCCGAAATGTAGTTGCAAAACTCTCAACACTTCTGCAATTTAGTGAGAAAAAGGCTATAAATAGGCAGCCAGACAGAGGCACAGCAGGGAGAGCCCAGGGGTCCGAGCTTCCAGCCTCTTTCTGCAACCACAGTAAAGAATTGCAGACATAAACATGACAATTGCAAAGGAAAAAGGAACTGGTAACTCTGAGAATGAAGAAAAATAAGTAAAATAAGTGGCTGCATTCAATAAAGAGGCTGAAGGGCCTCTGCAGTTTGCTGAGGATGCTGCAGTGACCTTCGCTCGCTCCAGCGGGGCTTGGGATGAAGTCCTGGCACTCCAGCCCAGATCCAGCTCTCCCAGGCTCTGGGGACAGATGGATCCTGCTGTTCCAATGTCCAGGGCTAAATCCCACTGCTGGTCGGGACTGCAGCACGCTGGGAGCTCTGGAGAGGGGTCTGAGCACAGTTTTAAAGCAGGTGGATGAGAAATCTGTTCAATATTGTGAGTGTTCCGAGGACTGGAACATCTTTAATCACAATTAGTCCATTAGTATTCCCCATTTAAGTGATGTTTATTGCTACAAATGTCTGGTGATGGTAGCAATAGTGGCTCTTTTGCAATTATTCCACCTTTTAGAATCCATACCAGTGCTTTTAGTTCTTTTTGATAGAGAAATTATGTAAGTCACGAGTCTCATTGCTGGTGTGGTACAGCAAGATGAAATACTTTTCCTCTGCAAGGTTAATGTGCTGCAAGTCTCCCCATGATTAGGAACAAAAATATACCAGCAGGTGGGATACAACCAGAACAGAGAGAGTTCTGTGAAATCCAACTTAAACCAGGCAATAAAACGGGCAATGGCATTTCAGCTTAGAGGCCTCCTGCAGCAGCAATCTATAGTTCCAAGGAGAAGTCCCCTGGAATATACCTGTTGTTTTAAGAACAATGAGATTTTTGCAACTGTGATAACAGTTTTCCAGCTGCACGTCAATCCTAAAAGCCTGGCAAGTGTCCTTTCCTGAGAAAGAGGGATTTTGAAAGTAACCTCTAACACCAGCACAAGGACAGCAGTTAAACCTGATTACACTTGGTGGTGTTTAACCCTTCGGGGAAGCTTGGAATTTAACAGATCCAAGTAGAAGCCCAGAATGTTTAATTGGGGTACGTGAACTAGGCTTTCATGGCTTTGTTTCTTGTCTTCATTTTGGACTGAGTAGTATTTAACTCTGTTCAAAACCAGCTTTGCAGTTGGCCAGGGTGTTACTGTGACCTGAACCTCCAGGTTCAAGCATCTGGTGCCTGTTTGTATTCCTGAAATATAAACTTAGCATGCATCCTACTCTAAAACTTTCCTTTAGAAAAAAATGTTATCTGATGAGATCTTTGCTTCTCTGTTTGTTTTTTAGTGCAGTGCATCTTTTGGGTTTGGGTTTGAATTCACATCTCATACTTGCGGGTCTGTCACCGTACAGTGCAAGTGGGAGAAGTTAAATGTTTTGGTGTAAGACAGGTTTGAAAATAACCTCAGTATTTCACAGTAAAGGGAAATCAATAAGGCCAGCAGCAGAGAGAAGAACAGGTGTATTAATAAACCAAGACTCTGAGTACAGTGGGGTCAGGAGCTAAATGTAGCTGTACCTAAAGCATCATTCCAGACACCAGTATGTGGTGGGAAGATTAGAAGCTTGGCCTACTTGTAGCTAGACACAAAAAATGTGGGTTGCTGGGTTCTTTTTTTGGCTGAGGAGGGGTGTTTCCCCATTAGGATACAAAAATAGTAACTCCAGAAACTAAACGTGACTTGCAGACAAACTTTCAGCTCACTCTGCTGAATTCCTTTTTTCAGTGTCACTGGAGTCTGTGAAAGCAGCAAAATGCATTCAAACTGGTCACAGGAGCTCTGCTATGGAATATGCCTGATCTGGGAGGATAAAGAACTTCCAGGACTTGCTTTTCAATATTTTTCAATAACTCAGGCATCATTAATCTGGGATATATTTAGTTCACTTTCTGACATAGTTCAAATGATGATGTCGTTTATTTGGAGGTCAAACACCCACCCAGCCACCTCCTTTAAAAAACTACACCTCTAGAGTGCACTAGATGTGCTGATATTGATAGTGACATTTCCCACCTCATTCCTGTGAATTTATGCCTGGATTTGTAATATATTTTATTCCTAATAATAAAATGCTTTGGCAATGTGAGCACTGTGAAAAACAAATTTTAGGTATCCATACGTGAAAAGAAAATGCAAAAGCTCTGTATAATTTAAGACTAACAAGATAACATCCACAATAAAGTTTTAGTATCAATAGTATCAATTTAATATCAATGACAAGTGAGGAAAAAAAGTCCAAATAAGAAGGATTGGCTGGTTTTACAAAAGACCAGTTCTTGTCTTGACTCAAGACCACTTATCCCTCTGGTAACTTCACATTTGTAACTAGTCTAGTTAGATGAGTTTAGAAAGAATTTTGACAGACTATATGTAGCCTTATAATTTGGGACTAAAGTGAATTTGCTGAGACTCCTCTAAGGTGATTCCACATATAAGAAAGCACTTGCAGGCTTAGAGACTACAGGCTTTGATCAGTAATACTGTGCCATAATACTCTTTCCCAGAAATATTCTCAGCTGCTGTCTAATTCCTGAGGTTTACTGTAGTTCCTATTAGTCACTACTGTTTGCCACGTTTCTGTGACATATTTCTGCCTCCTTTTGTTTGCTGTTCTTGTACTGTCTTGTTACAACAGGTGCCGGGGTATTATCGTACGAAATAAATGTAGTTTGTGAAATGCAATTAAGCTGCAGAGGCAGCAGAGGTAATTCCTGCCCGTGACCTGAATTTCATTCCTTGCAGTGCCACTGACTTGCCAGGTGACCTTGGATGAATTTCCTCGTTAGGAAAATGGGGCTGATTATTTACCCCCAGGGCGTAGTACTACAGTGTAACAAATGACAAAAGCCAGGGAAGTACAAATTCCTTTGGAACTCTCCCAAATTCTGTCCATTGACCATATGCTAAAAGCCATTATGGCAGAGACTCTGACTTCCCTGCTCCACAGGGACGGCCGAGTGTTTCCTGTGCTGGGGCAGGAATGTTTAATGGCCACATTTGTTACTCTGGTGCTGGGATGGATGAGAGGAAACTGCAGCAGGGTAGGGCTGGGATCCAGTGCTGTCAGTGCAGCCCGTGCAGCAGGTAAAGGATGGTGCTCCAGCCATAAATACTCATCTGCTCAGTGCATTCCTTAGGCCAGTTCATCATTTAAACCCTCCCTGAGAGTGAACAGCAGAAAATATGTTTGTGTGTTTGGTTTCCTAATTTTTATCTGCATTAGCTGCTCTGATAAAAACATTGTCCCTTCTTACAGACCTCACCTTGCCCTGTTGTCACCTCTAGTGCTGAATTAAGATGCAGAGGCAAAGGGGGGATATGTTGAAATACTGCACCACAGGGTTAATTCATCCGAGGAAAAGAAGATTTTTATGCTGGTTGTATCTTTCTTGTGCATCTATCTGTATGTTAAATATGGACATTACAACAATACCAACCTGGGTTTCTGCTTTTAGGGTGTCAACAGAGAGGTGAAAATCTAATGTGGGCTTAGTCTGAAATAGGGCAGGGAAAAAATTTCCATGTCGGATAATTTTTACAGTAAGTCCCCTATTGTATACACCTAGGGAGTTAATGAAAGAAAGGAAAGGAAAGGAAAGGAAAGGAAAGGAAAGGAAAGGAAAGGAAAGGGAAAAGGGGAAAGGGAAAAGGAGAAAAGAGAAAAGAAAAGAAAGGAGAAAAGAAAAAAAAGAAAGAAGTGATGGAGTTGTGCTCTTTGTAAACTGGTTTTTAACTGCTTCCAAAACAGGCCGTTTTGGCATTTTGAGTTTCCCTTTCTGCAAGGTTCATGCTAC
Source organism: Neopelma chrysocephalum (assembly GCF_003984885.1). Taxonomy (NCBI): domain Eukaryota; kingdom Metazoa; phylum Chordata; class Aves; order Passeriformes; family Pipridae; genus Neopelma; species Neopelma chrysocephalum. Next base: position 5,068,822 of record NW_020897781.1, read on the forward strand.
AAAGAATATGCTTCAGCAAACATTCCCCAGTAACTTGTTCACCACCTTGTTTCCATTGTCTCATGCTGGGTCTGTTCCAGCACCAGTGTTCTCCTGGCCATTATCTAGTCCAAGTTTTGCTCCAATTCAATACAAATTCCTTTTAGCTAAGCTATCAGAGCACTTTCCTGAGCAAACACGAATCAAATATCTTATCTGAACTAAGTCTGTGCTCTTGACTTCTGCACAAACTTGAGACATGAGAGGATGTTTGCTGTTACTGAAGGCACCTGACAACCCCTATTAGTGTCACCTAATGAAATGTGTTTGTGGTTCATGTCAGGGTTTTTTTTTCCCTTCCAAAACCAAACTCTTATTATTTTCTGCTGAGCCATCAGAGTGCCCTTTTTAAACAAAAGCACGTCTGCCTTTATGATTTTGATTTGCAAGATGCCCATTAAACTTGAAGCAAATATTTGTTCTGCATTACACAAAACAGGAATTTAATTACTTGGTTTATATCTTCTTGATATCTTTCTTTAACATCTCCAAAAATAAAAGATGATGGCAGCAATGAAACATACCTTCCCAAATGTCTGCATTCATTACTGGTACCAATAATCAAGGCCCTGATTCAGCAGAGTTCTCGAGTGCCTGCCCTAATTTTAAGCACAAATAGTCATATAAAGTCAATTAATCATTTTTCATATCTGTGTTTTACAGCATTTTATTGCTGCCAGTGCTGCTGATCCAGCCAGGCTGTCCCCAGGTACCAGCAGTGTGGGTTTCTTGGGGAGTGTGGCTCTGAGTTTTGTTAAGTCAGGAGTTACTAAATTATGCAATGTTTAACCAATTGTTCTTCATGAGGCAAATGCTGCTCCCATGGAAGTCTGCAGCAACATTTCCTGGCCTTAGTTATAACAGAAATAGGCTCCAGTGGAACAGATGATGGGAATTTTATTCATTTCAATAGGGATTTTGACTAGTTAGACACACAAGAGGGTAAAATACTTTTTCTTTCACCCATAAGCTAAACGCTTCTCTGGAAAAATAAATGGTTGTTATGCTTTAAACGTTACCACTGTGCATCATGTCCCACTGGTGTGAATCCAAAGCCCCCTCACATCAGTCTGAAAATCCAAACTGTTGAACCAGAAGAGATGCTGAATGGCAGCGGGGTGGGGAGGGACGGGGAAGGATGTCTCTGCTTTAGCCACTTTTAGAATGCAACGAAGCGATAATGTCAGAACAAGACGTACTTTTTAGGAGCAATCATTCATTCACTACTGTCAGGATTGCTATAACCTATAGCAAATGCATCCACTCAGTGTTCTCGTGTGACCCGAGCGTGGAGAAGGGAACTTCAAACCAAACTGTCGGGTTTGTGCTGTGCGAGTTTGACAGCAAACCCACTCACCGAGCCCGATGGGAGTGTAAATATATACTGGGAAATAGAGCCGTCACTGACAGACTCACCAAACCCAGACTCTCCTTTTGGAGCAGACCTTCTCCAGGATAAATGGTGTGTGATGCAGCCAACTGAATTAATTTGCACCAGGCTCATTTTAAAAGGCGAGGTGTGACCGTCGGCGAGCCCGTGTGTCCGCTGGGTGCTCGCCCAGTTTGCTTTGAGTGCTGGGATGGAAGGAAATGACCCAGATGTAGGTGATTGTTTTATCACATATGAACAATATACGAATATCCTTCTGAGTTTCAAGAATGTCTTTACCATAGTTAGTGCCCATGGGTGGCATTTTGCTCCGAGTGGCAGAGAGGGAGCAGGATCCCTGCAGGATCACCACTGGGCTGCAGTTGGTGGCTGCAGCAGCAGCTTTGGTGAAAGCAGGGCAGGCTGGAGGTGCTCCCCCTTACACGTGGGGTTCTTGAAGTGGTGCCAGGGAACCCCTGGAGAATATTTCCTCTACACTCAGCAGGAGCTTTTTCCTGCCTCAACAACTACCTCAGAAAGGGAAAGGGAAAGGGAGGAGGGTCACCAAGCAAGTCCAGTGATCTTGCCCACACTGCCCTGGCAGGATCAAAGTGGATCACTAACCATTTACTGTGCTTAAAGAAATCTCTGACAGAGCCCATAGAGGACTGTTTCTGTGCAAGACAACACCTTTATGAGAAGAAATAATGTCACTTAAAAGCACCAGATTCTTGTTCCTAGCTGTGCATTAAGGCAAAGCTCTCCAACATCCTGTGTTCACGTGGAAGGGCATGAGGATAAACAATTGTGTGTAGCAGATCCGTGGCTGAATAAAAATCCACAGCTGCTGTGATTTGGGATGGGCACAAGTGACTGAAATTTCGTTTCTTTGTTATATAAAGAACAAAAGTTACACCTGTAGTTCCTGGAGCTGTGGTACCCATGGTGTAAAGGAAGCTTGAATTCATCCCTGCCTCATGCATCCCATCAGGACACAGCTGTAGTTTTGCTGCTGGCCAAGGTAGGACAGAGCCTGCAAATGCCCTACCTGCAGATCTCCCACCCAGGATATGTGCTGGGCACTACATGTGCTTTGCTGGGTTTGCCTAAAGCCCTTCCTTGCTGATAACTCCTGACAGTGCCAGTGGGACGTGGTGAGGGGCCCTGAATAACTGAGACCTCCTGGAGGAGCAGCAGCTTCTGACTGACATTCCTCCATTCAGCTTAAGAGTCAGTGCAGGGGGAAAAGCACTTGTACATCCTTACAGGTTTTGTGCTTGGACATCATTGCCTTCTAGATTTAATTTTCAGTGATAAAGTACGATTTGGATAACGTGTGGAAAGGTCTGATACCGCTGTGCTGGAAGGGAAGCGCAGCTGAAAGCATGATCATGTTCCCTTTCGGGCTAATTGAGTAAGAAAAATGCAACAAGATAAAAAGAGGGGAGGGAGAGCTGTGATTCATGTGAGGAAAGGACAGTGTTCACCTGCACAGTGTCTCTGACACACTCGCAGTTGTGTGGGTGCTGCTAAGCCTGGCTTTTCCAACAACAAGGCCTCTCTTATTCCCTCCTCCCCCTCCCCACTCCAGAGGGATGCTGGCTAAGACAAAAGAGCAAATGCCATTGTCTAGAGCAATCCCCGATTCACTCCCAAGTCGGGCTTGGAGCATGTGGAAGTTTTCTGAGCTGCCTGGGCCTGTCCTGCCGCTGACCTGACCCTGCCCAGCACAGGTCAGGGCCACTGAGTCCCAACAATGCCATGACACGGAGCCTCAGTGGGGCCTCTGCGGCCCCAGAGCTCCAGTCACACCCCATTTTGCTGAATAATGCTGGATATTCTGTGAAATGAGCCTCTGTCTCGCTGTGCCATCGCCCAACAGCCACGGGCTCGCTCTGCATAGCAACTGTGACAACAGGGAGGCCAAAATCCCAAAGGTTTGGGGCACCCAGCCCTGCCAGGGTTCAATAACCCATGACTGGAATTGCTGAAAGGACGATAAATATGCAAATTCCGGCTTTGAGCCGCCTCTGGGGCCGCAGGGATGGAGGTGGGTGTGCGGCAAACACAGGTCTGAGCTCCCGAGCGGAGAAATAAAGTGTGATTGATACCATTTTAAATCCAGGGGCTAAAATAGCCGCCTTGAAAATGTCAATACCCCTTTAAATGTGGGTGGCTTGTAAATCGCAGCCACACATGCAAAGAGCGAGGCAGCTTTCGGGAGGGCTGGGGCCAACCGGGTTTGCAGCCTTTGCGAAAGGGGCTGAGCAACACCCGGCAAGGAATTATTTTAACCACCGGGACGGTGACAGTCCTTAGATCCTGACTCCGGGGTGCAATTTTTTGTTGGGTTTGGGGTTTTTTTTTGGTTGTTGTTGTGGTTTTTTTTTCCCCGAGACCATCTATTTCGGTGAAAATAATTTTAAAATAAGTTTGACGTTCTGCGCGAGGAGCTGCTGAGAAATTCCTTATATAACATCAGCTCAGCGAAACATTAAAAGCTTCTCTGGTGTGAATTTGAGCGCAACTGTTTGTTCCACTTACCGGGGTCCCTCCTCTGCCCCCTCCCCCTGCTCCTCTTTCCATATTGAAAAACAAAATATAGGTACGGCCAACTGTTCCAAATCTGAATTCCGCGGCCATAAATGCTGTAGAAAAATAATCTTTTACACCCTCTTTTCCCTTCCTCCCCTCTAAAATGTATTTGAAACACAATTACTGTGTTTAATGATTCAATTTGGGAAGACTTTGTCACTAGGACAATGAAAGTGGCTCAAGTGTGATAAAGCAAACATACCAATAAACCTTGTTTTTATTGATTTGTAGGAAGCTCAATTGTCTGGGAGAAACAGAGAGAGCTGACATCACCCCCTGGTCCCCCTGGAATGCAGTGATAAGTGTCAGCCTATTTTTCTTACAGGCAATTTCTCTGGCTATGTGATGTCTGGCTGCAAATTTAAAGTAAATGACATTCCACAATCTGTTAGGGATGGGGGGTGAAGTCTGCATTATTTGTTTCAGAATTTAAAATAATTTCGTGTCTGAAAATTTCTCCGGTGTCTAGACAAGATGTATTGCTTGCCTGCTGAAAATATTAGAATTTTTGTAATGTACAGCCGACACAGCTACTTTCTTAGTAAACATACAGATTCGATTTAAGATTTTTTACCCTCCTTTTTACAGCAAATTATGTTATTATTACCTCTGGGGGAGCCAGGTTAGATCTAATTCAGGTAGTCCTACATGGTACTGCCCTGTGCAGGCCAAGTTGTCACAGCACTGTCTTTAAAAGCCTCTTAAGCACTAATTTTTTTTGCATTTTGTTGTATTTCAGCACAACTGCAGCAGCATATGTGATGGGGACACTGGTGCACACACACAGTATGAGCAGGTCCTCCTTTATTTTACACGTTCCTTTACTTCTCCTCGTGTGTTTGAAAGCGCCAGTCAGGGAATTTTGGGAATACAAATTCCTGCCACTGCATGGAAAGATCTCAGGTAAAGGAATCACTTGATCCGTGGTCTCTGTCTCAACATTATCTCAAATGAGACCCTCTGTGATTTTAGGAAAGCTGAGTTTTGCACCTACAGTAATACTGCAATTAATCACTAAAGACTGTGTCTCGTTCACGAAAATTAATAAATCTCTTTAATTATGCTGCCTTTACTCCATGCAAGGTTATCTTAAATCAAAAATTGCCTGGGATGTTTTAAGGAAAAATATTTGCAACGACTTGTTTTCTCATTTAATCTATTCAGCATATGCTCCCTAAAGTGTACAGCTTGTGTGGAGATAAGAGTGTGCATGTGGAGTTAGTTCCCTTCAGCTGGTGGATGGGCAAGAGGCAATAAAGGAATATTTTTGTCCTAGTGGGAGAATTGAAGATATGCTGTGGATTTTCAGTTTCCAAGGAATGGAAAACATGTCTTGCTGAATTTCAGTTATATTGGGTTCTATATGTAGGCTTTTGTCTAGCAGTCTCAAGGCATATATAATATTTTCTAGCACAGTCATCAACATGGATAGACAATATTATTATTTTTCTTGGGGCTTAAATAGGATACAGATTTGGTATGTGGGTATTTACTTAACTTGAAAATATGCTATTTATTTGGACATATTTAAGTACATCAGCAGAAGCTTGATGATATGTTTTTGCTATTCAAGCTCATTAAAAAAGAAAAACTTCTGTAAGAAAAGCTTGTTTAAAAAACAAATTGATTCCATAATTGTTTTTTATCATAAAAATATACTTCCTAAAGTCAGGGAAAAATGCTTTACTGAGTTTGTCATGTTCAAACCATCAGGCTGGTGTACAATTAAAGGTAAAATACTGTAACAAAAAGTGGCAGAGTTAAGTCCCCAGGGACTGTGTAGCTGATTGTTGAGTGAGAAAGCAGCAGAATTTTGGTGGCCTTTAACAAGTTTCCCTCTCCAATTCTTTAATGCTCACATTTTTACTGTAGTGAACAAATCTTACATCTTTCTTTATGCTTCTTAGTAACTCCTCCTGTTCCTTATTAAGAGTTTTATGTTTCCAGCATTTCCAAATGCCAGTTCTCAAAAATCATGAGCCAGGCCCAGGGAAAAGAAATCATGAGTTTGGCTTAAACCGGTGTAAACGTTGAATTCCTTTTATTTGCCTTCTCTCTTTGGAGCTGTTAAGGGTACTGGCACTTCATCTTTTCAGGCTTCTTTCCACAGCTTTGAGAAGTGGAAATATAACTTTTAAAAATGAAAGATGAGGTTGCTTTGCAATGCATGAATCTGGCAGCTGGGGCTTTGAAAAAGCAGACCCAGGAACTACCGTGAGACTTGCAGCTGGGTGTAGGTTTTGAGTTGCTTTGCAGATTAATGCTGGTTCCACGTTTTGAATGTGTCAAACTGTGACTTTCTAGAGAGATGGTGGTTATAGAATTTTTTTTGTGCATCACACTAAGGTTTTATCCATTGGCTGTCCAAGACAGTCCACACACTGCCTGTCTACAAACCCCCCATTTACTGGCGGAAAGTTTTCCGTCATACCTGACCTATTAAAGGAGCAGCCCAGTCTTCCCATCCTTCCCATCAGAGGACAGATTATTGCTTTTCCCTTTGCAGCAGCCGTTTACATACTTGGAGGAATGTTTTATCATCCTTTAGTGTTCTCTTTGAACAGAGCCCTCAGATTAAAGGTGTTGTATGATACTGCAGTTTAAAACCAGCTCACACATATTTCCTGCTGGAGTTTTTTTACTCCCACTGCTTGCAGGGCCTGTCCTTTGCCTTTGTCAGAGTGAAGCCCCTGGGAAGGGCCCTGGAAGGAAGCTATTGGATCCCTCATGGAATGGGCAGAGAGGATGTCCTGTGGATACCCCTGGCTCTGGCAGGGCTGTTCCTGCCTTGCTGCTTTTATTTTCACGCTTCATGCAGGTTTTGTTTGCGTTTCACATTCAGTGTATTTGAACAGACAAAATGCCTTTGAAAAGGCAACACTGACAAAATTATAGGGGCTCACACGAGCTGGGTAAACACTGGAAGAAATACTTGTATCAGCAAAAAAATAACAGAAGGTAAGCTTTGAACTTAGGAGATTCCCATGTTGAGATACATCAGTGAGTAAACAAGAGGCTGGTGCTTTAAAAGGAGGCACAGACAATTGGGAATGTATGTGAAAACATCTTAAATTGAGACACATTTCCCTCCAAAGGTGAGTATCTTCACCAAAACCATGCAGGAAGGTGAGCAGCTTTACTAGAAAGATGCTCCTTCATGCTACTGGAAACAGGGACAACTGTGGGTAGAAAAGGAGGAGCAGAATCAAGTTAACCATATTTTTTTATACTTTAGGAACTAATCCTCATTTCTTCACACGGTTTTGGGAGTAAAATACCTGATAGTGCAAGTGGTGACTAATTAGAAGATGTGCCCTCCATGGGACAGGAGCCATTTGAAATGTGACAAGTAGGAAAAGGCTTGGCAGTGCTTGGATAACGCAGGGAGCCCTGGGATGGGCTGAGCTTAACGAGGCTGTTGTTCCTGACAGCTGTCATTTCAGTGAAAGTTGTTGATATCACCTTTGGAAAGATGCTCCAACTACCCTTTGGCACGTTTGAATTGAAGCAAGGCCCTCAATTACAGAGTGCACAAAAGCTCATCCAACCTTTGCAGCTTGTGGCCTCTCTTAATTACTTTTTGTTGTAAACTCATGGTCAACATTTAATGAGGAAATTAATTACCAAAGAGATGATAGAGAACTTGACTTAGGGAGTAATTTTTTAAAATTTTGCTGCAAGCTAACATAAGGCACATCCAGAAAATAAGCACTGTGGCTCTGCAATTCCTCTAATAGAGTGCTGCCAACAGAGGGGGAAAATTTGAATTATTTAAGAATCAGACTTTGCTGCAGGATACTTGAGGACTCTGTATTTGTGCAAAACTAGAAGAATAAATTCATAGGATGCTGCTAAATGCTTTGGAGCAGTTTTTCAGCTTTGCAGTTTTTTACAGAAACAAGAACTTCTTCCCCATCACCGTCTTCGTGCTTCTCTGAAGAAGCAAAGTTTGTAGCTTATAGTCATACTTGTAAAACTGGAGCCCAGTTACAATCTGCAACCAACTTTTATAAGCTTGGCATTAAGAGGATTAACTTTTTTGTAGTATAATTAGGGTATTTTAAAATTATCTTCTTTATATTTACTGTAGATCTTAAAACTGGTGATGGTTAATTTATTTTTTCTGATGTAACTGGTTGCATAACGTTTGAACCTACAGAGGCTCTCATTTAGCATTGTGTGTGTTGGGATGGATCTGGAATCTCAGGGCTGTTCCCTCCCATTTGCTGGCTGCAAGGCAGACTGACAGAGGCAGCTTCCTTGCCAAAGTTCTAAGAATCTGCACCTCCCACTCCCAGTGAACCTGGAGTGGCCTTTGCCTTCCATGCTGGAACACACCCTGTGAATCAAGTCAACGACTGGAAAAAAGCCTCTCAGGTTCCTTCTTTCACAGTGCACAAGTTTTGTGTCAGGTCACAGAAAGGGTGGGAAGGTGAGAGGGGAAGGTCAACAGACCTCGGAGCTCTGGAGAGCCACCAGCAGGAGTGGCAGTTCCAGCCCGGGGGCACCCCCAGCCCCCCTGGGAGGCAGCTCCCACCCTCAGCCTCTCCCTGCTGCTCTGTGGCTCCCAACACCGGGAGCTGTGGGACCAGCAGCTCCTGTCTGCACCACCACAGAGGCCTCGGCACAGGGAGGGAGGTGTGTTTGGAACCACAGCTGCCACCAGAGCCAGTGCTGTGACTTTCCCTCTCCCCTGTCAGTCTGAACGTGTCCAGGGTCATGCCTTTGGGGCTGTGGGTTTTCCCTGAGGCAGCTGATTTTGTTGCTTTGCCTGCTGTACATTTTTTCTTTCATTGCTGAGCATCTGCAGGTTGCTGAGAGGCTGCTTTTTTCCTGGCTAGATTTTCTGAGTAGGACCTTTTAGGATGCAACTATTTTGCTTCTAGCTCCTTAAATCTGTAGTAGATTATCAAGTGAAGGCCAAACTGAATAATTCTAGATCTTACTTGTCCTTTAATGAATGCTGTAGGTAATTAGTCCATGAAAGACAGTCTGAATTTCACTGACAGGCTTTTCGGGTTTCCGGAACATCTGCCTGATGTCCTTTGACCTTTCTAGAAAATCAGAAATAGGATTGCACAGGCAGTCCCTACCCAGGAAACAGTGCATTTATAAAGCTGCAATGTAGATGGATGTGCCTGGCTAAAACATCAGTCTTCCTATAGGACTAATTGGCCTGATGCCAGTCCTTGAAGAATGAAGCTGTTCCAACGTGTAATCAAGTAACTCCTGCGGGCCCCCAACTGCTGCCTTAATATAGCCATACCTGCCACCGTGCCGAGCTGGCTTTCATTCCCAGCCAAGCAGAACAATCTCCCTTTGGAGAAGGCAGCTTTGGAGTATAAATGTATTCGGAGCTTGCTCCAGCCTTGGGAGGGAAGGGAATCCTCACGCTCTAAACAAATGGAGATTCTTATATCAATTGTTTGTGCCTTAATTATTGCAAAGAATAATTAAGTAATCCCACAGGGACTTGGAATGGGTTGTAAGGTGTGCAGGACTTCATCTTTCACTCTGTGCTAGCAAGCTCAAGGTTTGCAATGAAGGGACAAGGCACTGCTCTCTGTTCTTTTAGGGGATTTAGCCTGGATTGCATCAGGCCTGTGATAACTGGGTGTCACAGAGCACTCCAGGTACTTCTGGAGCCTGTGCACGTCCACATTTCATTGCAGATGTCTGGCATGTGCTTAGATCAAAATTAAAAGACACTGGTGCATAATCCAGCTTAGTTGACCCCAAGCTCTGCTGGCCCTGGGCCCCAGGGCTGTGCAGGTCCTGCTCTGGGATCATCCCCTGCCCCCCATCCTTGCCCTCAGCTGCTGTGGATGATCTCCTGAGGCTACAAGGACTATGGGAGGAGTTGCCTGGTGATGTGTTTCCGAGTTCCTGTGGCTGCCCTATTCAAAAATCAAGCTCTTCACTTCCAGCTTCCCACCTCTTGCTTTTGGGACCAAAGATTTTACCCAGGTGCACAGTGTGAGAACAGGGGCTCAAGGAGCTGCTCAGTCCAACTCTCCACCCCATGGCAAGATGAGCTTTACTTACATCACTCTTGGTAGATCTTTGCTTAAGTATTTCCAAAACCAAAAACTCAAAACCATGCCAGATAAGTTATCCAGTGTTTCCCTGCTTTTACTGTTAGAAAACTTCTCCTTGTTGTTCTTTAAGCCCAGGATTTCTAGTCCTCTTGACAGTGTGGTTTTCCCCCATGTTTCTGCAGCCTTTTGTAAACTGTAGTTCTTGTCTTTGCCTCTTAAGTGGAATTCCTTTGATTCTGTCAGAGTTCTATTTGAGACCCAGGGACCCTGCCCTCAAGAACACTAATTGTGATTACTTTCTCCTGCTATCTCACTGGCTGCCCCAAGTTTTAGGATGTTCTAAAGCATGGAAAGAGTACTTCAGTGGGAGCCTTCCTTTCTGCCATGGTGACTTCACTGCTTACCTGTCCCCTCTGATATCAGCTGCTTTCCCTGGCACTCCAAATTGTTGGTGCTGTAATCACTGCTGTTATGTACCACTATTTCTGATTCTGGTTATTGAAGTTGTAGCAATACCTTTCGCTTTACTGCCAAGCATTCTGTTTCTCTAATTTATCATGTACAGGTCTCTATTATCCTTCTGTCTTCCGCCAATTTTCCTATTTCACACTCCAAGACACTGACAGAAATAATGGAACTAGACCTAGAACAGCCCTGCAGGGTATCCACTCAATACATGCTTCCAATTTGACAATGATTTCCTACTAAATATTCTCTTGCGGAGTTTTTCAGCCTCTTGCATCCACTGCTGAGTTACTTGAAGATCAAATTTCTTAGCTTGCCTATAAGAATGTCTTGTGAGTCAGAGTCAAAAGACTTGCTTAAAACAAGCCATGACAACTGTTGTTTCTCCTCTATCCCTGAGCCTTAATCCTGTCATGGAAAGAATTGAGCTTGGGTTGACATCATCTGTTCCCAGTAGCTGATGTTTGTGCTTACTGATTTCCCTGTTATCTTCTGTGGGTTTACAAGTGGTTTCATTCTTTTGTTTCTGAATCCTTCCAGAAGCTGAAATTTCTTTGCCAGACAGTAATTTCCCAGTTCTTCATCTCCTGCTTTCCGGTGGGTGCTGTGCTGGTCTCCTGCCAGAACTCTGCCCCTTCCCTGTCCCTCAGGAATTCTCAAGAACAACTGCTGACAACCCTGAGATTGCTACAGCTTCTTTCCAAAGTACCTGAGGGTAAATGATATTGAAGCCAGCTGAGTGGGAAAGCCTGTAAAAATTAAAAAATAAAATTAAAAAGGCACTTCCTAATCAAAACTTGTCCTCTGCTGTCACTTGTGGTGGCAGTGCTGGCTCCTGGGCTGGCTGCCCAACTGCAGCGAGCAGAGCAGGGAGGGTGTCACTCTGCTGGCTGTCCCAACACTGAGGTTTGGTATGATTTCCCTTAAGAATATACCTCCAAACACCAGAATGCCCTTATTTTAGAGGTTATGAATACATAAAGAGACAATATTTGCTCTAAAATGTCTGCATCTATAAAGAGAAGAAGAGGAAAAATAATAAAACTTGCATGTGGGAGTGGGAATGTGCACGGACAGGGAGAGATGGACAAGCTGGGAAAAGTCTTTGGGTTATCTGATTTTATTTTAATTTTTATAAAAGTAGAATTCTTACTACCTGTAGTTGCTCAGATGAGTTGAATTCCTGACTGTTACTTTTGACAGGAAGAAATAAGTATAGTTTGTCAGCTGAGACACAGCTCCTGCAGACAAGTCTGTGACAAAGATGCCCAACGTGTTTCTTAAGATGTATTTCAAAGCCACACATGGCCATCAGTCACCCAGCATGCCTTGCATAGGTTTGAGAATTCACCAACAGACACAAAATCTCATCAGAATGAAACAGTTTGTTCACAAAGTTTTGTGCCTTTTTTTTTGGGGGGGAGGGGTGTAAAATAAACCTGTTCTAGCTTGGAAATGTCTATCTTTACCCACATAGCTGCTTCTGTAAGCAGATTTATAGTACAAATTCACTCAGGTCTTCCTAAATCCGATGGCTAATCTCTCATTAACTCCACTGGGTGCTGGGATAAGCCCCCAAGGCTCAGGCAGCAATCTGAAGTGAGGTAAAAGCCCTGGTCTGTGAGCTTTGCACGCACTCGCCCATTCCTCTGAGTGCAGCTGCAGGAGTGTTTAATGCTGCATGGCAGAATGTGCTTCCAAACTACCTTGGAGTTTAGTAAAATCCATTAGGCACTGAGTTTCCTTCTTTCTTGGACGTGAAATCAGTTTAGCCTAGGTATGTACTGGAAGGTGAATGTTCTGATGTGTGAGCATGAGCTCACTGGTGAGAAGTAGCTCCAACTTTCTGTTGCTGCGGCTTGTAAGGATATGCAAAATTGTAAGGGAGAATATGTGCTCTGAACCTGGGCCAAAGCTGACTTAAAAACCTTAAAACTCGGTGTTGCTCTGAAATAAAACCACAGACAACGAGGATATTGGTCACCTGGAGGAGGGGCTGCTCATTTCAGTGGATCAGCAGATGGACAGAGCCAACTATGCACATGACACAAACACCTCCATGGTTTCTGTCTCTGCTTTTTAGAAGATTAGGGTATTTAAACAATAAAAGAAGACCAAACAGGGCTGAGATTTGGGGGGGGGAAATCTTTTTTCATGTAGGAGATGGGAAGATCCCTAACTGGCTCACAGAGCCATTCTCTTGTTTTCAGTACCTGTGTTTCCCACAGAAGGGCCACTTTCTAGAGCTTCCCCCAGGCAGTTGGGTTCATGAAGGAAACAGCATGGCCAGAAGGATCCCCGTGGTGGGGCTGAGCAGGGAATTTGCAGAGCTGTGTGGGTAAGGGCAAAACCTGTCTTTTCTGAGGTGCAAAGGAAAGCCAGACAACAAAATCAGGGAAAAAGCTGGAGACAGGAGATTTTGGGTGGCTGTCCACTTGCATCTGAGTTCCCTGTGCAGACATGTGTCTCAGATGCTCATGGGCCAGACTGATTCTTGTCATCCCAGCTTGTCTCTGAACCATGAAGACCTTTTTGGGCTGAGCCTCCAAACAGCTCTTCAAACCCCTGAGTGCCATGAGCCCAGTGCTGAAGGCACCAAGTGGATCTTTGCTGTTGTGGCTGTTTGAGTGTGGCACAAATGTGGAATCACACACATGAAAGGGACTGAATCCAAATTTGATGAACACTTTTATTCTGTTCTCCAACTTGTGCTCATTGTTTTGTATCTGAGATGCTGAAGCCTGGAGGGATTGAGGGGGTTGTTGCCATCACAGCTCGGTCTGCTCTTCCTGCTGAGCACTTTGTCTTTCTCTGCCTGGAAAATTTCAAATAAAATGTCAGTCTGTGCATCTCATTAACCTGCTAACTATTAAGTTAAAGGTCTAAGTGCTTTAAAAATATAACATAGGTTTTAAGTTCAAGGGGACAGGAGAGGTTAGAATCTTTTCCTCCTCTCCATCCATCCATCCTGTCTGCCAGCCCTCTCCCTGTCGTGCAGTTGAATCCAAATGAGCCTAATGGAGAAAGGCCAGGGTGTTACATTGGTTACCTTCAAAGCAAAAAAGAGCGTAGTTGAAGCAAAATCAATGCTTTTGAAAGACTAGAGGGTTATAAAGCCTTTTCCCTTGAAGACATCTGTCCACGTGTCACAAGAAACCACCACCACCTTTGATGTTCATTTGGCAGCATTTGCAGCTGAGTCTTCAGCCCATGTGAGTCTAAGAGACACCGAACTCCCTCTTCTCCTCAAGGAGAGGGTCACTGGGTCAAACCAGGGACAGACTGGGGTGGCTTTGAAAAGCCACACTCAGCCTGGGCTGGGAGTGGGCTCTGGGTCTCCTGGGAAGCTGTTGTGTCTTGCACAGATGCCTTCTCCACACAACGTGTGTCATTTCAGTTCCTCAAGCACTCAAAAGTCCCGTGTATTTTCTTCTTCCTAATGTGGTGTTTATAGATCCCTGTGCGTGTGTTTGTGTACGCTCCCTGTTATTATTTACAGCTAACTCTATCCCTTGCTATTTCCTTCTCCCTCTTTTGTTACATTATATGCCATATTTCCATGCCATATGCCACTTAAGCTGCACCTTTATGTGTACAAAATGTGTACCTAATTTGCATGCACAGTTACTACCATTGTAGACACAGGCACAGAGTGAGTAGGCATATTTGCATGCAATTATCTGATTTGCTTGTCCAATTGTGGTGATTTGCATATGCAGATTGTGTGCACAGTTGTACATTTACATTCTTTAAAAACTGGCCTCAATGGTTTATTAAAATAGCTTTAAGCTTCCTCTTATAAAATATTGAAGATCCTAGAACCCCTCTGGCTTTGCAGTGTTATATCCCCTCAGTAAATGATCTCCACATTTTTATATTCTCTCTCGTCCAGTACTCAAGAGAGATTTAGTCTGCAGATTTATACATCCATTATTTCAAGGTATATTTGATCTTCTCCATATGCCTCTGTTAATCCACCTTAGCTGCAAGTAAAGAGGAAAAAAATACCCTTGCTTAACTTCCAGAGGGTATTCCACCTATCTGAGCCTGTGTTTTCCATCTAAACTCAGATTTTTTTCAATGAATTAACTCTGATGGAGCTGAAAAGATTCTTTCCCTAATAGGGAATTCATCAGTTGCTATGGGTAAATCCAAGGCTGTAATGTGTGCTCTGGCACTGCTTTAGCACGAAGGGACCAAATGTGTCTTTGAAAGCAGCTACAAGTTTTTCTGTGAGCGGATCGAGTCAGAGGAACGTTGCCAGTTTGGTTTCTGTGCCTTAAGTTCTTTCAGATGTGAAATTTACTTTCCCATAATTTCTCAGCCGTAATTCCAACACCCTGGGAGTAAACTTCTCCCACCTGTAGGAGCAGTAAAATTCTGGTAACTTCACTAACTGGAGCACAGCTCTGGCTTGGAATAAACGGTCCCTTAGTGCTGCCCATCCTCCTGGTGTCTGTGAACCACATCCTGGTAAAGAATTCAGCTGAGCAATCTGCACTTTCATCAGGCCACACTGAGATATTTCCATGACAATTCCATGGTAAACATGAGAGAAACCAAGGAAAAGCTGCCATCTCAAAATATGCCATGAAAGCAGGATGGGATTTTTTCACAAGGTTTAGAGGGGAAGGGAATAGAATGAAAATTGCAGGGGTACTTTATAACTGATTGTAACAAATCTACCTAAAATTTAGCATGTGATTCCCAGTGATTTTACAATTATGGCTCAACCCTAACTTGTGTGAACACATGAAGCAATCACCGAAGTTACCTGGAGTTCCCAGAAACAAGCTTGTATTTTTTTCTCACAATGGCAAAGCTGGTCTCTGCTTCCTAAAAGTCGTCTGAGAAAAAACTCTCCCACGTATGGCCACTGTGAAAGGGGCAAAAAGTATTCATACTCTCTCTAAGTATTCCACAGTTCTGCTGAGGCCCAATTATGCCTTCTGGAAAAAGGTTTTCTGCAAAGGATGCCCAGCAGGGAAGGGAACAGAAAACACAGCATAATGACTGGCTGGAGGGAACAAGTGTGGTCTTTGAGGTTACATATCCCACAGGAGCAACAGAAATTCACATTGAACTATGATTTTTTTCTCTGCTCCCCTTCTCCCTGCCACATCCATCTGGAAGCTGCAGATGCACCACTGGCACCTGATCTTGTCCCTGTTCTGACTCTCAGTCAGTCTCTGGCACCTTTCTTCTGGTCGCCACCAGCCCTCTGCTTCAGATTATAGACTCTGAGCTTAGGTGTGATACTGCAGAGGTGTTTTACCCCCTCTGAATTGCATTAAACTTGCAAAGAATTTATGGGAATGCAAATAAAAAATCAAAGCGATATTTTATTCCTACCATAACTAGCAGTCTCCTCTCTCCCCTTTTCCCAGGGTGTCTGACACATGGTGAATCACAGATAATCAGGGCTAATACTGAGACCTGAAAGCTCAGTAGAAGCAGAGGAGAGAGAAAGAAAAGCCTGGAAGTCATAACCAGCTCCCTGCAGTTGGGATGCAGTTGCAGAAACAGGCTCATGGAGAGCATGGCCTGGGGAGTGTAACCTCACAGGCCCACGGGTGGGCTGGGTGGGCTGCCCTAGATTCCAACTCAGATTGTCCAGCCTGGTGCATTTAGTCCTGTTCTGCTCTATTTTAAGCCATGAGAAATCCCTCCTCGGGCACGGCTTTGAGTCTTGTACAGTTCACGAAACACTGTCAGAAAATTCAGAAATGCACCAGTGCGTTCATCTAAAATTCTCTCAGGATTTAAACAATGCACCTACAGAGTTTTACATCTCTATACTTACATGCTTGCAAGTCTAGGTTGGTATTAAAGCCTCACACAAAAATATAAGTACTGCTTACAAGGCATGAAAACAGCCTTCAAGTGAGAGGATGAACCGTCTCTAATTTTGTGCACTCAGGTCGTTCTGCAAATGTTCAGGAAATGCTTGAACAATGTCATTGTCTTGCTCAAGCGTCTAATGAAAGCCTTCTTTGGCTTAAACTGGATCTTCCAGAACATCTTGAAGAGAGAACTCTAATGCTAGGGATTGGAATGTTGTGCTGAGAGAGGTTTCCTTGCCCAGAACAGGAACAGCCTCTCAGCCCCACCGTGCACATCCCCCGGACAGAGCGATTCCAGCAGAGGCTTGGAAGAAGTTCCTTGGTTTCAGTTGCTTCCTCCTCTTTGATTTGCTTTAAAAGCACATTCCTGCCCCGGCCTAAAATGCTAACACAGGCACAGCCAGTGTAATTCCTTGCTGTTGTTTCCCCTCTGCAGGCTTTTAACAGGCTCTTCCTTCGCAGGGAATTTGGCGTCTGCTGCGTCCCAGCTGTTCCCAAGGATGGGAGCAGCGTCTGGCTCTGCACAAGTGGCATCTTTATTCTTGTGGAGCATCATGACACTGAGACGCTGCAGGTTCTGCTTATCAGGGCTCCTCACAGCCCACGTGAGCAGGAGCTGCATTGCTGAAGTGACAGACTGACTTTCCTGCTTCCAGGTTCAGGCTGGGAGCAGCAACATTCCTCTGCATCCACGTGTTCTCCTCTGCTCCACCTGACAGGCTGCACCGAGTGGGACTTAGTTTGCCTTTACTGTGCTGTGTCACACGGTTTTAAAGTTCATTAAAATCAAATTTGAGGTTTTTTTAATGCCCAAAATACAGTTTTTAAAGGCTAGTCAGAAATTACCTGGAAATATCCCTCTCTGTGCAGGAAATTGTATATAATTATAGCATATAACTGCCAGTCCGTGCCTGCCACTGTGTGTTACTCAGTCCCAGTTTATTTTGGGTTAGTAGACAGGTTTCTTTTTATTGTAACTCTGATTCTGAAACATCCAGCACCCCTAAATCTCTGCAGGCTACAAGTACAGCAGAATTTTGATCATATTTTACTTTTAGGCCTCTTTCCCAGGGTTCTGCACTTTGAACAATCGTCTTTAAGCAAGTGACTGCAATTCCCATGGATTTATCCTTAGGAAATGTACAAAGAATCCCCCCTGGCATCAGAATTAATCATACTGAATACAGAAAAATTCCTCCAGCAGGGAACCTACTTTGGGATAAACTATGAATTCTAGTTTACCCAGCATCCTCCTTTGCAATCACTGCTGCACCCCTAAAAATTAAACAGGCTATAGAAACAGCAGTGATTTTTATTGTCCAAGAGAGAAAAGCAAAAGGAAAACCCCAAAAGCAAAACCTACGTGGAAAATTTCAATCAGAAAAACATTTTATAATCAGCAAAGGAGGTTTTAGGACCATGTCATATGTAAAGAAATGTGTGAGCTCATAGTACTGTGTGTAAACTTGAGAATGGACACTTCCAACTGCAGGGAGATTTCAGTCCTGATCTCAGCCTGTTCTGTAAAGAAAGAATGATGCACACAAACACAAAGCAGTTTTTGTCAGAAACTAGAGATTTTAAATGTGGTCTTTATTCCCTTGAAAAGATAAAGCAATTCTTTACTCAATATAGCAACAGCAATAGTATCTGAGGTATGAGATGTTAAAAAATAGTACTGAGCAAATTGATCTTCTATCTCAGTGGAAGGAGGGAGTGAGGCTACGTTGACCTAAATAATGGAAAGGTTTGGAACTGTGAGGGGTTGGGTAAAAACCCATTCAGGTAAATTCCTCACATGTTCAAAGACTGAGAGCCCAAAACCTATAATTTGAAGAATGTGTTTAAAAGATGGAATGGGTGATTAAGAGGGCTGTTTGAACGCTGGAAGTGCCACTTTCTGACAGCAGTAGGCCTTGAATTCATATTCCCCAGCGAAAACAGGATAAATAAAATAGGACACAGGCATAAACTGGTACAAACAAGTGTATATTTGTCATGAATTCTTAAGGGCTTGAAATTAGAATGAAGTGATTAAATGTGTTTGACCACAAGACTATAAGAAGTGCTTTTCAGTGAGGGTTAAAACTAACTGGATAGCTGGAAAAAGGGATTTTCTGGTGTTGTTGTCTGTTGTGGGTCTGTGCTGTTTGATATCTTCATCAGCAACCTGGAGGATGGGGATGACACACCCTCTGGGAATGGGGCAGCACCCAAACAGGCTTCCCAGAGGGGCACTGAAACCCACTCCCCACAGTTGTCAAAACTCAGCTCAATAAAGCCCTGAGCTGGCCTGGAACCTGACTGGAGCAAATGACCCCCTGAGAGCCCCTCCTGGATCTTGTTCTGGGATTTGATGACTTTGTGGCCCTGCCTTTGGCCCCATGTGCTGTTTGTCTGAGTCTCCACCCCCATGTCCATGTCCCACTTGTGTCCCTTCCAGGAGAGGGTGTCCCGGTGGCTCCTGGCTGTTGGGGGGGTCATTGTTGGGGAAGATGGGCTAAATCAGGAGCTCACTACATCTCTTTGGAATGCAGACTTCCCGTTCTGGACCAACATTTTAAAAAGCTTTTCTTTCCCCTTTCCTTTGGGAAACCCTTTCTCTCTCTTCCACAGCTTGAGGGTCAGATCTGTCCTTGCTGTAACTCCAAGGCTCATTTGGCTGGTGTTTTTCCCTATCTCTCAGCCAAAGACCCAATTAAAAGACATCCTGACAAATCACAGAGCAAAGGGAGTTACTTCCTCACTAAAAGCTCTCCCTGGGCTAAATCCTTTATGTGAACTGCAGTCTTTTGCCAGCCCATGGGAAGCTGGTGGCAAACACGTCTGATGAGTCTTCTCAGTCAGAAGACCTTATTTCAGCAGGAAATATCTGGACCTACTTCTCCTTGCTACAGCTCCTAAATATCCCCTTGTGGGTATCTCAGCAGCCATTACATGGAGCCAGTCCTGAAAGCAGACGTTTTTTCCTTTTTTATAATGGGAGAGTTCATTTATGCTGAGAATACAGTTTTTACCAGACTGCCTGCAGGACAATACAATAAAAGATTTATCCTTAATAGCATTTCACTGAAGTTTCACCACAGGAGACAGGGTTTTTGTTGTGCCTTTTTTTTTTTTATTATTTTCCCCTTCAGTTGCTATGAAAGTCTCTGCTCTTAGCTTTTTTTTTTTTCCTGCAGAGCATAATCCCTAGATGTCCTCTGCCACCTTCTCTCAGCTGAATTTTTCTCTTTTCTTCGATCCTCTCTCATCTCTGACACACTTCTCTCCTTTTTGTTTTGCTTTTCTTCTCCTATTATGTAGTCAATGGAAATTAGAAAAGAAACTGGTTATGAGCACAGTAACTCTGAGGCTGGACAAGCCTTCTGTAGCAAAATTAACATGAAATGGGAACTAGGCTTTGCTTTTTTCTCTAAGTTTCTGTTTGACACATTCTGCTCATTTACAAGCTGCAACTCCATGAATCTTCTCTGCTCTTCCCTCCAGGTCTCTGCTGAGCCCAAAGTGCACACCCATCTTCCTGCTTTTGTGAAGGTCTCCCTGCTCCAAGACCCATCAAGGTAAGGTGCAGAACTTCCAGAGCTTGTCCTAAGAGAGACAGCCCCCTGCAGAGGACAGATGGATGCCTCAGTGTGGAGTGGGATTTTCTTCCCATTAATCTTAGCAAGCTTATATGAGGCACAAAGTGCCAAGTGGATAAATAAAAGAACACAATGAGTGATGTCACTGACAGATTGCCTGAATAAGGGTCTACTAACAGGCTCCACAGTCCTTCCAGACTCTTCTGGAGGTCCAGTGATGTCCAATATGTGCCTACTGGCTTGGCTGGAGGGAGCATTCCCTTGGCTTGAGGGAATATTCCAGCTCACCCCAGTCACCCCTCATCTACCTCTTATTATTATTATTATTATTATTTATTATTATAAATAAGCAGAATGGTACCTTCCCTCTTCCCAAAGTGCTGCAGAACTCAGAGTTGCAAAGAGCTGCTTGAGCAGCGTGTCTCATAATTAATTGTTATCCTAAGCTTCCTCAGGTGCCTGACTGCTTGAATATCTGAGAATTTATGGGCATTTGGTAGCGTCTGAAAATGAAAAGTCTCTTTAATATGCTTATGATAAGTATTTGCACTATTTTAGAAAGCTATTTTCATTCCACTCAGACACTTGTTAAATAACTTTTTAGAACTTGAACATTTACTGCTCATTTTATATGTGAAGTAAATCAATCAGATTTAACAAAGGAAAGAACCTGATTTGCCCACAGCCCTGTCTGAGCACAGAGGTGCCATTTTGCAATCTAATGAAGCTTTCAGTTAAAGAAATGAAAGGTGAGGGGAGACTTTGATGCCTAATAAAAATGATTCAGCATCCTCATAACTTTGACAAGTAGTGTGACTTATAAACCTTCCAGTGGAGCAGTGTAACAAGAGTAAGAACTTATAAGTCTAGACTACAGAAGGTACCTACCAACAGTAATGCATCCTCCCAAATCCAAAAGAGCTTTGGGAAAGGGAAGGGACCCTGAGCAGCCTGATCTAGTGGAAGGTGTTCCTGCCCATGGGGGTGATTTTTAAGGTCTCTTCCAACCCAGGCCATTCTAGGATTCCCTGATCTTCAGGGATACCCAGCACTATGTGTGGCTCCAATATGGCTGCAATATCTTCTTACACACCACTCAATTCTCTGCTGTTCCTAAAACAATGCGTTATTTGTCCTTATGTCTTCCTGGTGCGTCATAGTTGATCAGTTCAGAGTTTAAACAGGGATTTATATCTATATAAAAAGAAGGGTTCCTTAACTCCTCTGTAAATCATCCACACTTCACAGTCTGGGGTTATTACCAGATGGGTCTCTGTTGAGGCCTGTCTGAAGAGACTATCTGTGACTTTGATGTATTTTTCCTATGCTGGTAACAAATGGGTCACAGCCCAGTTATGTGATTACACAACATGTTTACAGCTTCTGCCATACTGAAGGTGCACAGAATATCGCTTGGCAGGAGCCAAGACATGCATCTTGTGTGATATAAGTTCTGCCTCCCTCTCTTCCATCCCTCTCTGTGCGCAAGGAGCCTCACACAGACAAAACTCCCTTTGCTGTCATCTTTGAGAGTGGTGGGGCTGAGTCTCACACACAGAAAGTCTCTCAATCTTTAATATGCTTTCGAGCTTAGCAACAAAAAAGTACTAAAACTGTGCTGCGTGAAGGCTTCTGTGTTATGAAGTATCATCATCCAAACACTTTAAGTAGTATTCTATAACATAGTCTACCATAAGTTCAATTTTTACTCAATCACTTGAAATGCACTTAGGAAAATTGCTCTTTTGCTGTTTTCACAACAGCTCTGGAAGTCAGCCTCTGGTTTAATGATAACTGCTTTAATCACAGTTTGGCTTGTTTCATTTTGACAGCATTGATGTAACAAACTATTTATTTTCTGTATGTTAAATGTACTATCATTGCAGCCACCAGCTTTTTTATCCTGGTGCACTAAATGCAGACGACAAGGTTTGCATCTCATTAAGGTAATTTGTGTGCGCATAATTTTCAGTAAACACAGTGAATGAAATCACAAATCTTCTCTACCCAAAGTGTCATCTGAAACTATTTGTGCTCGTTTTAGTAGCGGAAGTTATTTTTCCAGCCCCACTATATATAGCAAACCATGTGCTGTCTCCACCAGGAGGGCCGGGCTGTGGAGCAAACGCAGCATCCTCGACAAGGAATTGCATTAACAAATATTGTTACAGCGTCGGGCTGAACCAGCCCCTCTCATCTGCCATGAACTGCTGTGCTCTGCTCCAGGTTCAGAGTCTGCAGGGTGTGCAGGGAGGAAAGGACGTTTGTTCCTTCTCCGTGAGCGAGGGGATGGGGGAATTCTGTCACTAATTTGTTCTGATCCTGCTGCCTCATTAGGGCAGTCTGTAAAAGATGGGAAATGTGTCCTATGGCAGTGGATGTGAACCTTCTGCATGGAGCTGTTAACACGGTAAATAGCTCAGGAGGAGGGAGGGAGACAGCTGGAGTACATTGTGTTTCATAAAGACTGTACCAGGACCTTGAATCTTCATTTAACCCATCACTGAGGTGACAAATATCCACCGCTCTGCTGCTGGGTGATGCTGCTGCTGCTTGCCTGTTAATTTATCTGTTTTCAGGCTGTCTAGACATTGTTTGGGTCAAAAAGTGCTGTCTCTCCCCTGCCGTGGGATTTGCCTGCTCAGCTCTTGCTGCAGGCTGCTGTGCCAAACGGGCTTTCCAGAAGAATGCTCCCTCTGTCTGGATGGCTTATTAACAGGACTCCAAATGGATGGAGAGGGTTTCAATCCTGCTTAGGCTTCCTACAGATAAAGTTTATTTTAACTTCTTCCCTCTAAAAATACACTGTCGGGGATAAATAATTCAAATACTTTGGGTTTTTTCCCCCCTTGTGATTAAAAATCTGCCTAAAATTGTCCTTGAAATGTTCTCTCAAGAGGTTCAAGCAGGTTTTGGATGGTCCAACCCCAGACTAAACTAAATGCCAATGTGAGGCCCACGCTGTGCCCTCGCCAGGGTGGTACTGACACAGGTTCTTATCAGAATAAGAACCAAATAAGTATTAACAAATATTTTTAAAAGGGTACTTCAAGTTAAGTAAAACTGTGAAGGAATACCTCCGTGGCCATGTATTTCTTGAGAACACTTTTAGAGTTGTTGCCCTTTAGGGCAATCAACTGCAGGGGTGTTTTTTTTCTGTGAAAAAAATCCCCCAGCTCTCTTACCCAAATTGTTGCCATGAGAGTCTCCACTGGATTCAGTAGGAGATAACCAGAAGCTTCATAAAGGGAAGATTCCCGTTCACTACAGAATAGTGTTGTATTTCATTTTGTCTTCAATATCAGCATTGATTTCCTAAGGTAGGAATGATGTTCTATCTGGAGCTTAATGAAAAACCTCTTTTTTGGGAGAGAAAAATGGGGTTTGGATTAACTGAAATATTTTGGAGGGACTGCAGGGACTACAAAAACCATTTGTTGGTCTTTGAAGAAGTCTCCCAAACTAAGGCATGATACATGAACTGTATGGTGAGAGCTTTAAGTCCCATGTTTCTTGTTCCCATTTCGTTGTATGAATCAGCCTGACTTTATCTTCCAAGATTTGTAGTTTCCTCACACCATGTGTAACTCAGCACTTAGTCCTCCAATACAGAGCATATGAAGGGTCTCCCAGCTAAAGGAGCTGTAGGGAAAAACGGGATAGACATCTGTATTAGGGCCCATTCTTATGTGTACATGCTGCTGTGAGTTCAGCAGAAATACTTAGAATTTGTCTTTGTTGTCATAAATTCACATTTATGCCTAAATATTTCTGATACATGAAAAATCTCAGGAGAAGAAATCTACCCTCACTGGGAAAAAATCCAGCCTCTCTCCTGGTTTACAGATCATCACCTGCTTTCCACAGATGGCCTGGAGATCTCTTTTGAGCAGCCAAAATTCTGCCACAGGTCCCTAATTCTGCCATAGGCCCCACGAAGGAAGAAGGATGTTGTTGATGAAGATGAACCTCTCAGGATTTTCAACTGATTTTGTGGAGGACAGGTCTCAGTTTTCTCACATCTGTGAACTACACCCAGTTATTTGCTGACTTGGCACCATGAGCAATTCTCTGCTGGTCATTCTCTTACTGGAAAAGAGCTCATGACCCCGAAATAGGCACCCAGACGAGGTGGAACTCGCACAGACTCGAATGACTTCAGCAAGGTTCTGCTTGAACCCTGGCTCTTGGCCACCTGGAGTGCACCCAAAACCAGGCCCTCAGATGACCAGAGTTCAGGCAAGTGTGCCCAGACTGCAGGAATTAACTCTTCAAACCCAGCTCAGAGATTTCTGCTCTGGGCTTTCATCCTGTCCTGGGCTGGCAGCGATTGGTGCCTTTCCAGCCTTTTGCTGGAGAGAGCATGGGAGCAGCATCCCTTTAGATGAACAGGAATTCCTGACAGTGTCCACCCAGGCTGGCTTGGAGTCACTCTCACTGCAAAATTCTCAGGCTTCACATCTTTTCTCACAAAGCAAGGACTACAGAGAATCTTTGTTCTAAATTTCCTCCCTCCTCCCCATTGGAATTTACAACAAAATGTCATGGAAATATAAGTTCTGTTAAAGCTTACTACTACAAAGCTGAAATTTTAGGCCATTAGACCCGAAAGAGTTTCTTTTTTTTTTTTCTCTATGACTAATCTATATTTTTTCATAGAATTTGCATAGTTTTTCTGAAATGTAGTAATTTTAATGGGAGCACTTTCCAAAATATGAACAGAATAGAAAGGTACTTTCTCTGATTTACTTCTAGATCTTCACCCACAGGATTTTTCCACTATCCTCTTTACTGTGAATGAGTATGTTCAAGAAGGTAAACTACCCATTTCTTCAAGATGATGGTGTAAGACAATAAATAGTCTTACCTTCACAGGACTTCAAAGCTTCTCATGCAACTCCTGAGCTGTGGGCTCTGCAACTGAGTGGTATTTCCCACTGAGGCAGGGAGTGAAGGGAAATTTAAGGAGAGGAAATTGTGGGAGGGATGCTCAGGAAAATAATGAGTCCCAGTATTTTTCAACCCACCTAAATCTCTAACCTTCTGCCATATCACCTGTCTCCTGATAGAGGCATCTTGCAGAATCCCATTCCTAACTGTATAACAGATCTCATCCTTCTCTTCCCCTTCACTGCCCAGGCCAAGATGCCTCTGGCACTGTGTGAAGCTGCAGAGGAGTCCCAGCTCAGCAGCACCAGGGGAGCCACCTGGGCAGGCCCTGCTGGCCTCGTTTCATGTCAGGTATCTCATGCTGTGCTCAGGGCTGATCTACTGCAGTCAGGATTTTAATGACCTTGCTCTCTCTAAATCAGGTGCCAAGGGCAAAGGAGTGCATTTCACTTCTCCAGTTTGTAATTAGCCAGCAGCAAACCTGAGTCAGGCACTTTTCCTGTTGCCCTGGCAGAGATGGGGAGGTTCAACCCTGTTCACTTGTAGGGGCACCCAGCTGAACACTGGCCCCCTGAGCTCATCCCCAGGGGTCTGTGGTGGTTCTGGGACAGTCTCCCTGCCTGGGAAGCTGGCCAGAAGTCAGACAGCAGGGCAGGAGGTGGAAGAAGTGGGTTCAGTTCCTTGGTCTGCCAGGGACTTCCCGCCTGACTCTCATCCAGATACTCCTCTTGTGTTCTCTGTCTCTAAGCCAGGGCAAACAGTGAGTTCATACTTTTCTGTGGTGTCATGAGGGCACAGTAGGAACTGTAAGATCCCCTAAATTCCATAGGAGAGATGAGTGAGTTGGTTTATACACAGACCTAACAGCTGTGAGAGCAGATTCTCCTTCCAGTGCAGGCCTCCGAGATCTGAGACAGGCAACGTGGCCGTGCCAGCCCTGGCTCTGGAGATGGGACTGCTGGGGGCCTGTGGCTGTGGTTGGGTTACACACTACACAGCACAGGGTTGTACTTCTAGAGCACAAGAGCAAATGCCTCCTCTTACTCTACTATGATGCCTTGGGCAGTTCAGGGGTGTGGGCAGGCATTCCCAAATCCAGCCCCTCGAGGTGGATATTCCTTGGATGCTGATGGCAGTATTGGACAAAATTAGATGTGGACTCATCATTCCTTGCTTTACATGCATTTAAACATGTTACAGGATATTTCCAATATATCTGTGGGGCAGTTTTCAGTTTGATAGCTACATTACATTGCTTTTTAACAAATAAAATGTCTATTGATGGCACCCAAGGAGTTATTTTTCCCTTATCTCAACACTCAGAGGTTTTAGAGCTGTAGAGACTGCAGATCCCAACCCAGCAGGTGATTTTGTTTGATTCATCTCGTGCTGTTTTGTCTGCTCAGGTTCCCAACAGTTCTCTGTCTCACACACAGACAGCTCACTCATTGTACTGGGGGAGGGAGGCCATGCCAAACCACCCCTGAGGAAGCATCTCTCCTCTCTGCTGGGCTCAGTTCGAGCTGGTAGCCCTCACCTGAGGAAACCTGGCCTGCCAGCCCTCTTGTTCCTTCTTGTAGTAGTGCCATGGTGGCCTTAACACCTGAGAGGACACAGTGAGTTAACAATTCTATCAGAACTTGGAGAAAGTTTGGGAAAGTGGAAATACACGGGAAGAAGTGTTTGATTCTCTATCCACCATTTGAAGGTGACAGAACAAAAAAAGCCAGTGCAGACATGCCAATCTTTCAGGGTGCTGATAAAACCCTGCACCCATGAGTTTGCCCTGTTCCCTTCTGGAATTGTACTGGTTTTTCACAGATTGCAGCATGCCTCCCTTTTGTAAGTTTTAGTTCCTTTTTCACTTTTTGAAATGAGGTTTCCTCATTATGCCCAAACTCAAACTGAAGTGAAACAAAAACCAAAGAGATTTTACCATCACAGTATTTTCCTAGATGTACTTTTACTGCAGGCCCTGTCTGCAGTCTCATAAACACTTGTTTGGCTTGTAACCCTGTGATGGCCACACACCAAACTGGAGCTCAACCTTGCTGTTGCTCTTCACTGCTGATATTTTTGTTCCTTTGTTTATTCCTTCCAAAGTCGGTTTATAGTTCAGCCCACTTCTGTTCCTGTTGGAGTTTTTGCTCCATAAACTGTATGCCTCCCTGGATGAAAAGTCAACAGTTGCTGCACTTTCATTTCCTCCTGTGAGGGTGAATCATAACCAAGCAAGAGCTACAAGAGCAAAAACAAAAGGAGGGAGAAGTAACGGCGTGGATCAGCTTCTCCAGGCAGTGTGAGTTCCACAGGGTGCCCTTTACTAATGCAGTCCATGAATTCAACCTGAAATAGTTTCCTTTGCAATGGCTGAAATAAAGTGACCCTTGAAGGTTTGTTTGGTGATTCCAGGTGGGTGAACTCGAGGTTTCTAAGGCGAAGCAGCCTCCCAGCACTGCCCTTGCTGCTGCTTGAATGTCCCCTTTCGTACTCACCTACAGCAGCAGATGGACTTGATGACTTTGGAGGCCCTTCCAAGCCTCTCTCCATGGCCCCTGACCATTCAGAGAGATGTTCAGACACGCACAGCCTGAGCCCCAGGCTGGGACTGTGCTGGTTGAGTGTGGGTTTCCTGAATGTCCCCATTCGGAATCAGTCCTGTGCTGAAGGAATGTGGCCTTAGCAGCAGCTTTCCTAAAAAGTATCTTTGAAGGGCAAAACTGCCAAAGCAGGCAGGGCTATGTGACTTTATCATTTCCTCCTAACATGACTTGTAGCTGTTTACTGCTCTATTTTGATAAACTACTTCCCCATGCCACCAGGGTAGGGCTGTTGTGGAATATGATGCCATAGGCTTATGGAGAACAGGGGAAGACAGAACACGTGTTCAATCAACAAACACCTATATGTGTGCATGTGTTCAAAGACTAATATTTGAATGGAAAACACAAGAAAAATTATTTTCATTTTCATTGACATTTTCTTGAGAAAAAGGAACATTTTCTGCTCAGCATCAGAGTTAGAAATAACCTAAAATTTATTTTGCTGAGAAATATTTTTTTTTTTGCTTTCTTTTTCCCAGTGCAAATAAAAAATAAAAAAAAAGAAAAAAAAAATTAGAGATCTGGTATGGTTTCCAAAACAAATGGGTGTTTGGACTGTGACATCTCAAACAAAGGTAGCCCATGAAAGTATTAAATCATCAGATGGCAAGGTGGTGCAGGGAATTGCTCAACTTGGATGAAAATGCCAAGTAAAATGCTCCGTCCAAGGGCAGTGGGCATCACTCGTGTGTTTTCCCTTACAGTGGAACTGCACTGCAACTCAGTTTGATGTGCCAGTCCAGAAATAATTTATACTGAGGGACTTTCAGTCTCACACTTTGGATTTTCAGGAGATGCCACCTTACTTGAACTTGGAGTTTCTCTGCGTCTTCTGTAAGTCAGTCGTGGCTCACGTACTCACTGAGTGGAGGCATCAAAACTTTGGCAGATGTTTGGGAAAATATGTTCTGCAGTTTGTTGAGTTTTTGCTCTTATTTGAACCCTTTTCTGTCCTCTGTGGCTTGGTCCAATGCCCATCAGTGTTCATGGAAAACTCCAGCTGAACGGGATGAGTTTTGCAGATCCGGTTCTGTAAAATGACAAGTTTCTTCCGTTTGTGCTAGAAAGATTGGGAAGTGCTAAACAAACTGCAGGAGGTGGGTGATCCTTGTCTGTGCCAGACCCCCGAGTTCTGCCTTTGGATATGGAAAGATAAGACAGAAAAGCCATCTTGCTGCACTGGCTGAGTTCTGACCTGAACCAGCTCTTAGGCTCTTGTAGGTTTTTGTAAAACTGACATTTTACTCTGTGAATCACACATGGAATTTGCATCTTATGTCACACACACACTGAATAGTGGAAAGAATATGACTCAGTTATATTCTTGTTATGAATTGAACGCTAAGACAAGATGTTTTGCATTGTTTTGTCAAGAAGTCTCTGTTCCCCCCTCTTCTATCTCCTCCAAAACCCACCCACTCCAAGACACTACCTCTTACCTACCACACACTCCCACCACTCCTTTGCTGTGACCCTTCTGCTGGAAGTTGTTTACTGCTGCCTATTCCCTTCAGTGACAAGTCACTGCTGTTATTACTGTATAGTTATTATTATTTTTGTGCCAGCCACTCATCTGGACAGGAAAGCTGTAAGAACCTTAATTACTTTGTGGCCAGACATGGAGCTGTATTTCTAAAAGTAGCTTTTCTTTTTTGGATCAAGTTCATTTCCTACAGTGTCTGGTTTTATGAGTTTGCTAAAAGCTCTCAGGTTCTCAGGAACCCCCGTGCTTTCTTCTCAAACACACACACAAATATATATATAAAGAGTTGATAATCTGGAACAATGAAATTGTTTTCACCTCCTGTCAATCACCTACGTGGAGTCATTTGCAGTTCCACAAACATATTCTGCTTTCACTTCTGGGCTAAACACCTCTCTAAAATTATCTGTGTGATTATTGTATGCTGTAGTTCAGGACCCTTCCTGAAATGTTCTATAGAAAATAAAACTGTTATTCTTGAAATGCAATTTCTGGCACCTACCACCAACTATGTTAATTTTTATGTTTTTTAAGAGAAGTGCAGCAGAACTGGCAAAGATAGTGAGTAATTCCCTTGAAGCTATGTCCCCTCTGATTTGATTTTTCCTTGACAGCTTATCCATCATGCTATATGCTTATTTAGACAAATAAATAAGAGAGCTGTTATCTGCCAGCCTGGCCCGAGGGCTTTTAGCAACACCAGAAAGTCTGTCGGCTTTCCTTTCAACATTCAACAAGACGATTAGGGAATCACATTATGGGAAACGTGGATACTACAAGCTGGAGTGGGAAAAGCAGAGCTGGTCTAAAAACTGTGAATCCATGAGAAGTCCAGTGTTGGTTTGCACAGTAACAGCCCTCTGACCAAAGACCCTGAGCAGGGCTCGAGAAAAACTCGGGTCTAATTCCGTGTGGTGAACAGGAGAGTTCTGGGATTTACTGCAAGCACGGGGAGATATATTTTGATAAAACATCAGGCTCTGAAGAAAACAGATCTGGGTCAACTGAAACATTTTGTGAATTCGTGTTTGACTTAACAAGTTGTTTCATTCTTAAAATTTAAGCAAGTCAAAATGTTCCCTTTCAACATTTTAACATGAAACAGTACACCTTTCAAAAATGTACCTGGGTTTAGTTTTTAAATGCTTACAAGTGAAATGACACCTTTTACTTGAAACTAAGTGACAGATTTTACTCATCATAAATGATTCATTTCATTTGGTTAAAATGGAGGGTGGGGAGTGGGGGATTTCTTTTTGAATCCACCCTAAAGTGTTTTTTGCCCAATTTTTCAGTACAATTTAGCAAATAACTCCTTCCCCTTCATGAGAAATCTTTTAATGCATCCACACAAACAGCCAGCCATTCCTCCACCTGGTCTCCACCTGCTCTCCAGGGGAAATTCTCTCTTTCAGTGAGAATAAACCAGCTCTTCCCCATTCCCAGCTTCTGGGAACGTGAGGGAGGCTGAGGGCTGGAATGGACCTGCTCCATCTTTGTGCTCTGTGTTCACTGAGGGACTCCCTGAACTGGGACAGGCTCAGAGCTGCTCACGGGCAGATAAGCCAGGGGTGAAGTTACAAGCAGGACTTTGCTCTGTCCTGAAGCTGGGGCTGGATTCTTAGAAATTAGCTGTTTGCAAAGTAAAATTTCAGAAGAGTTGACAGGATATTATAATTAATATGAAAGTCTCGTAAATGTTTGGGTCTAGCTCTTTTGGTCCACACTGTGTGCATGCAACAACCTTGCATGTGCAAAGAAGGCAAACATATACTGTTCTGATTCCCTGCAAACTCTACATTTTACTGCACAGTCTGTCCTGGAGGTTTTCCATAGTGTGGGATAACAGGATAACTGGCAATTAGGCAGAAAATCGGCTCTGAGGCACTGCCCTAATATCTGTATGAAACTGTGCATCTTCACTCAGGCAACCATCAAAAATTCCAAGTTGAAATAAATGATGGAGCTGTGTCTATATCCATATGGGTGTCTGGAGAAGACCTGATCTGGTGAATGTTGCCATCAACTTCATAAGACTGTAATAAATAGTAACTTTCCAAGGATGACTTAATTTCTCCCTGAGATGGGTTGGAAAGCTGGAAAAACCTGCCTTATAAAAGAGGGTCTCATCAAAACGAAGATCTCCCCAAGTTCAAAGACCTGAAGGAGTAACAAATTATATCTTCCCTTAGCTTTTTAAACAAATTCATTTCATTAGGGAAAGTTTAAAGTGACGGCTTTTAAAAATCACTTCTCATTCTTTGCCTGTTCTCTCTTTCAGCACCACAATCACACCCCAATTAAGTAACTGTACTGCTTACAATAAAGACTAATGATCCTCCCCTGGCCCCCACCTCCATTAGCAGCTTCAGAATCCCACCAGAATCCCAATTAACACATTGATTTGCTTAAAAGGAAAATAGTGATCTTTGGCTGTCCATTCCACCAGCTGTGTGTTCCATCACCCACTCTCCAGCAAGTCCATTGATTTCCTTAAAATAAAACCAGCAAATGTCCATTAATTCCCCTCCCCTAACTGCAGGGTCCTGCTCCTATTCTTTTTGCCGGAGTTCACTGGGACATTTTATCCAAGAAAGCTTTAGGACTAATATGCTGTGTTCCTCTCCTGCTGGCCCACTGGTTCATCAAACTGATTCCAACTGACTGCTGGTGTGGGACTGAAGGAAAATGCTCAGTGAGGATGTTTAGCTGCATGCTGCCAGTTGGACTTGGTGAGGCATCCAGAGAAACCGGGCAAAGAAAAGGGTCAGGAAAGCCTGGATGTTGAGGTTGTGTCCTCTACAATCACTCTCTGATAATTAGACTTGGTAATGAGGGAGCCCTCATTATGGGAAGCTATACAAGGAGTCTGCAAATGTTATTCTTGAGGCTGGTGGAGGTCAGGAGGGAGCACATCCACAATGCTGCCGTGCCCCGAGGCCCGGCGGAGGAGCAGCAGCTCCCGTGTGCCCAAGGGGGATCTGCCCAGGGACTCCCTGTGAGACAAAACAGCACAAGTTTGATGGCCAAGGAGTTTCCTGTTTGAGAGCACTCATCATGCTGTGCAATACACTGCACAGAGAGGTTATAAATAATTAGGAATGAGTGACCCAATTCGGATAATAGAACTAACCTGCCTGGGAGCTCTTTCAAGCACTTGCCTTCTGCCTGGGCTGCAGTGTCACCAACTCCTTCAGGACCTGCATGAAACAATAACGCAGATGGCTTTGGGAGTAAATGACAGCAGGCATCTTTTGAGGTTTCATCACAACCTACAGACTTCCCAGATGGAAAACACCAACTTCCACTGGCCACCTCAGTCCCTGTTTATCACAGGCTGCAGCCACAGAATCCTGCTCTCCGCCCGCTGACGCCAATACCCACAAGACTCCTGTAGTAAAACGTGCCGTAAAAACCACTGCGAAATAATAACCAAGTGATAAAATTACAAGTAGGAACACATAAAAAAAATCATATGCGCTGCAGGAACAGTGATAAAAGCCTGCCTCTCAACCTGTCTAATCTCACACGCAAACCACACCCTTGGGTATTGCCAACCAGCTGAAAGCAGGAGTAGGAGCAGAGTAAATGAAACCACATGAATGTGTGATGTGTAGCCCCATTCTGAAGCTGTATTATAGAGTTTTTCTTTTACTGCTTATATGAGATTTCTTGGGAAGGTTTCCTCCCTGGCTGGATTTGAGAACCAGAAGTCACATACAAACATCTCTGGGTGTTTCAACAAGCAGGCTGGACATGCTATGGAGTCATTGCCTAGAGCTGCATCGTGCCACAGAACTTGTGCAAGAGACCAGGGTGCTTCTTTTAGGAGGGGTTAGGCTCTAGTTTTTTGCATATCTTTTAGCAGACATTTTCTGTGAAGGGGAGAGAACAGAAAGCATAGGAAGGGCCCACTTAACAAGCACAAGAAATAAATTAATTAGCGATGAACACGAAGTGCGTCTTACGGATTTCATTGTAAAATACATTTTCCTCTTGCTTTTCTTGCTGACTGCCCAGTCAGAAATTAAGATCTGTGTTAATTTTCAATCAGAGTTGAGTCAGGCTTAGCATCTTGCTTTACATCTCCTGTGTCAGTATAGCAAGTTAAGGCACAAACCATCCAGCAGTTATGTCTTAATGAAGTCGACAAAAAGTTTGCTAATGTCTTAGACAAAATCAAGATTTCACCAGCCTGATACTCCAGTCTGCTTGAATACAAATTTCTTTCCCTACAATGTGATTTGAATAATGTTCACCTTCAGTTTTTATGGAGAGGCCAAATCACATGTGGTTATCGAATTCGAAACCAATACTTGCATCAATACTATTTTGGTTTTGTGGTGTGTTTTTTTTTCCTTTCCCAGCATTTACTTGACTTCAAATGCAAGCATCCACATAA
Organism: Neopelma chrysocephalum; assembly: GCF_003984885.1. Lineage (NCBI taxonomy): Eukaryota > Metazoa > Chordata > Aves > Passeriformes > Pipridae > Neopelma > Neopelma chrysocephalum. The sequence goes on from NW_020897781.1 coordinate 5,102,133, forward strand.
AACCTGGCTGCAGTCATCATCTTTTCAATTAGAGAGATCGTTCTGCATACTGAAAGAGATTAACATGCTGCAACTTGAAAATCTGCAGCTTTTAGGTTCACTCCTGGATGCCAGCAAACTACTAGAGATTTGGAGATAACGACAGGGCATTAGACAGTCTCTAAATCACAGCAATTATTTTTGATGAGAATAAAATGAAGATAAAGCTGAAAATAGCATTGCACTTTCAGAAGAGTGATTACAGGGCCTAAACCCTGGGCAGCCAGGTACATGGATTTTAGCAATATGCAAACTGAATGTTAAGCAAAGCCTTACATTTATCATCTTTGCATTGCCAAAGCCCAGCACCCATGGCATGCACATTTTGAAACTCACCATTTGAAGGATTAGTGGGAGGGATCCGATCCCAACCACACCAAACCAAATACGTTTTCTTGCTTGGAGGATGAAAGTGCAGCTTCTGCTTTCTGCACTGTCTAAAGCCTCCTTGTTCACCCAAGTGCCAACTCCAATTATGGAGGCCCAGCCTACCTCCAACTTTGCCAACATACCTGGATCTGTGGCTGTTTCCTTCTCACTCTTTCCCCCCCCTCTTTAACAGCAGAAAAAACATTGCCAAGTGATTAGCATTTGCCGTAAGAAAATGGTTGGGTTAAACAATTCAAGTTTGAATTCTGTTCCAAAACATGCGATCATTTGCAGAGCTTAAAGAGAATTACAAACACTAATTGAGTCTGACAGTGCGCCTGCGATGGCAGATAAAGAATATTAAAGCCGTTTCACTGATAGGTAAACAAAGGTAGGTAAAAGGAATATAATTTCCCTGAGCTCACACAGCAAAGAGGGTGAGTGGAAAATTCAACATTTCTGGTTCTGCAGCATCGTGTCCTGTGTCAGAGAAAAGCCCTCCATGAAACTGCGGTCTCTGGTTATTAATTTCTGCACTGTGAGGACCTGGGATCTTGTTTTCAAAATAACATCTGCTAAAATACACAGGCTAATAGATACATCTGCATTCACAAGGAATATTGCAGTTCCCCGTTCGGATTTCCACATGCAAATCTTGAATTAGTCTTCTAACAAGTTCATTATGTGAACGATGTCTAATTTGCACATGCTGTTTTGGCAACTGTCTGTGCAATTTCCAACACGCAGGACTGCATGCCTGCCCTTTGGAAACTGAAGCTCTGTAGCAACCCTTCATGTAAAATTCCCTTTTTTTCTTTCATTGAATTAAGCTGATCTGAGAACTGTGATCTCTTTTTTAAATTATTATTATTATTATTATTATTATTTAAAGGAAACCAAGAGAGAATATGACAAATGACATCCTTAAAAAGGAGTTAAGAGTATGATTGACTTTGAAATCACTTTAGTCTTCTAGTTTTTAAAGAGGTTTATTCTGATTAACTGACCTGAATGTTAACAGAACTGGAATTTTAATTTGTATTCAGACTGTAAGAATATCATCCACTCAGATGAGACAGTGTTGTTTAATTAGGTCTAGTAGTTAACTCAGAAGAAAGTAAATGTACTGCTAGAGGTTTGGAAGACTGCTACAGGCTCCAGGGATTTGCAGGAGTTTGGAGAAGCTTAAAAATAAGAAGTCAGTAATTTTAGGAATTAGAAATGAGTGTTTAGAAGGTATTGGAGAGGTTCTGCAAAGTCTATAGTCAGCATCTTTGAACCTTGTGCTTCCCATTAGCGTAATGACCTTGGAAAGATTTGAAATTTTGCAATCCAATAAAGTAAATCATATATATGTAAGGTTCAATTTCTGTGATTCCAAAGAAACCCCTCAGATATTATGATAAATGTGATATCTACAGTATCTTCCACAGGATTCTCTGTGTTTCATTTATGATGCAAATGAGCTGTGAAAATTAGAAGTAATGTATATGCCACTGACAGCAGCCATTAACAGCAATAGGATATTATCTTCACAATTATAGTTTGAATCCTTGCAGTTTTCTCTAGAGTTGATAAAATAAATTATACATTTTTTTTTCAAATTGCTATGCCTACATAGTTTAATACATTGTTGGGACTTTGCTTCTGGCTTGTTGTTTTTTCATTGTTGTTATTTTGGGGCATTTTGTTTTTAATTGAAAGAAACATTGCAAATTACAGACTGACATATTTTTGATGAAATGACAAGACGAGCACAAAGCCACACAGAGCTGACAAAATGAGATAGAAGAGGGAACTATTCTTTAAAGTTATAAATGTGAAAATTGATTCAAGAACACTAGCTGTTTTCAATTTTTTATTACGACATATTTTAAGGACACCCATGTTCTTATAAACTGGAGCTTATGTTCTGATAGGAAAATATAATTAACACTCAAATCAACACTTTGTGTCCTGTGGAGTGGAATTTTTCTACTCTCAAATGGGAGCAATTTGTAAAGAAACATGGTGGCATCAAAACACCTCAAACTGAGGTGTCTTCCTGGAGGGGTCACGGGCACGAGTCGCTTGCCGTGGGCCTGCCAGCACCTGGAATTGCAGGGATGGATTATCCCAGGGGGCTGCCTGGATCCAGGGGCTGCCACAGAAAGGGTTTGTGTGTCCCCCTGCAGCAAGTCATCTGCAGCCACTCTTTAAGCACCTACATGAGGCTCTCTGGGGACAAGGCTGGCGAGGGTTGGGAGCAGGGTGACAGTTCTGCATCTTGGTTTGTGTGGCTTTCCAAACACACTGTGCAACAAAGACTTGGTAGGGCATTTTGAGTTCTCCTTCGCTGTCACATTAGAAGGGGATTTGGAAATAGTGATATTTTCAAATTCCCAGTTCACTTTTACTCCCTGTGTTCGTGTATATTCCCTGTGGTTTGCTGGCTGGTTTATATGAAAGCCTGTGCTGCAGAAGATATTTCCTAGAGCAAAAGCTCCCTCTCAAACTGGCTGAAGTAAATGGAAAGACTCCCTGTAGCAAAGGAGCACAAACCCCCTCCAAACACAGCTGTCACTGTTGTTTCAGTGATGTTGGGAAGCTCACCTTGCTGCAGTCCCACACAAAAGATGCATTTCTGTAAACCCAGAGCAAACCCCCTGCACAGCCACACCTGAGCTCTCTGGGCAGGGAGGGCAGGGGCTGCAGCACAGCTCAGTCTTTGTGGCCATGGGAATTTTCCAAAGCCAACACAAAACGTGACTTTAGGAGCCAGAAAGGTCTGGAAGAGAAAAGGTATTGCTGTTGCTTGGAAAGATAACTGTGAATCACAGGATGTAGATGTAATTGAGCTTCATTGTCAAGGTCCATATGCACAGTGTTAAATCAAACCACACAGTGGGGCTTTTGGAGGGCATTTTTAGATTCAGACTTGTATGATTGTCAGTGGCTTCATTATAATGCCTGTGCCTAGGCAGCAGTGACATGATGCAGCTCTGTTGCCATCCAAGCAGCAAACAAAACCTCGTTTTGCTCTGCAGAACAAAGAGAGGAACCAGAAATCGTTGCTCTCTGGTCGCAGCAAATGTCGACCAACTCGATCAGATGCAAACACAGGTTTCAGCTGAGAAGGATGGCCAAGATGAGCAAGGACAGACTGCACCCAGTGTATGCAGAGCAATGACATTACCTGGAACAGTGCTCAGCTGATGGTCTCCATCCTTCATTCAGTGGTTGCTACTGAATCCCTCCCTTCTTTACCGTGTAATGACAACAATCTGATCAACATCTTTTAAGAGAATTTCCACCATACTAGAAAGTGAGCACAAATGACTAGGGCCAACAGGAACTATCTGAAGTTTAATTACCATGAGGAAGAAGAAAAAATGAAAATAAGTGGATTGGTTTTGTCTGGAACAAAAGATTAAGGTAATAGCCTAATGCTGTGGAGAAGGTTGGTTTAAGGGGGATGATAGTTCCCTTCTCCACTGGAGGTAAGACATCAGCTTAAGAAGAAATCAGCTTAGTTTGCAGCAAAAAAAAAAAAAATTTAGATTGGATATTAGGAAAAGCTTTCTGCTTATTAGGAGAGTTAGGTAGTGGAACAAGCTTTCTAGGTTAGTTTTAGATCTCATTCTCTGGAAGGTTTCTAAGAGTGTGTTACACAGACTCAGAAGACAGTGGCACACCAAAGATAATCCATGTGCACAAGTAACTGAGATTGCACAGCATAAGGAGGGGATGTGCAAAGTTTGCTTCAGTCCATTCTTGTGTCCTTCTTGTCAGAAAAAGTGGAGGTATTTGGCCTAAGGCTGGTATATATTCAAACATGCCATTAACTTGACCCAGTTTCATTGAAAATTTTATTTTATTTCAGACAAAAATGGGAGGTGATATGAAAAGTTCAATTTCTGGAATTAATTATTTCACTTTTAATTTTCTTTGGAGTAAATAATTTATTTTTCTACGTCTTTTTGAAAGTCTGCATCAAAACAGGGTCAGTTTTTCCTCACATTTTTTAATTTATTTCAATAAGCCCAAAATGTATGTTTTGATGCAGTTCTTTGAGTTCTTGTTCTTATTTGGAAAAGAAGCAAACCTCAGAAGTGCTAAGTCGTTTGTATCTTGGAACAACTCTACTCTCCACCACATTTGAGTGATCTTTGGCCTCTGGTAACTGGCAGGGCTCCTCAGGGTGCCCAGGGGAAGGATGGGAAGCTGCACTGCTCAGAAATTCCAGGGATCTGTGGGCTGGATTGGGCTTCCTGTGCTGCTGCCTTGACCTCAGCATCGCCAGTTCCTGCATCTGCAGCCTGTGAACATCTCCTGCAGCTCCTGCTTCCTCTTTCTGACAAAGGCTTCAATCGCCCCCGTAGGTTTTGTGAGAGTCTTTATTTCATTTAGGGGAGGATGAGAAAGAGGGATGAGAATCCCAGAGGATTCTGTGAGGGAGTCATGGCTGAAGCTCAAACAAACTGCTGCAGCTGCAGCCGCGTTCCTGCAGGCCCTGCAGCAGGAGCCCGACGTGTCCTGAGCTCACTGACACTGCAGTGGTTTGAGCAGATTCCTCCAGAGCAAGCCCAGACTGGAGAGGCTCGTTTAAAACATCAGCAGCCATCTCCTCATGCAGTAATCAGCTAAAGAAATAAGACTGGGCAGATGAAAACCCGGGAAGGTAATAGAAGCTGGGGGAATGGAAGTTGGTGCCTGAAACAATTAAGAGTTCAGAGGTGAGTCAGAGAAAAAACAACTGCTTTTTATTAAAAATTCATTTCAATTTCATGGGCAGGCTGGAGAAGTAATTCCAGCACAGTCTGACATCAGAGAAATGCCTCCCAGATAGCAGGATACGGAACAGCTAAACAGCACCAAGAGGACACAGGGCTGAAATATTGTTAGAGAAAACTTCTCCCAGCCTGGCACGTCCTGGCCAGAGAACTCTGGAGAATTGAAGTGAAATGTCCTTGGTGCAGGGAAATTTACAGGCTCTTCTGCAAAAACTCCTCTCACCAAACTCTCCAAAATCGTATCAAGTCTAATATCTGCCGAACCAATGATGCACCAGGTTTGGAGCATTACATCACCAGCACCCGGCTCCATTGGCTGCTCCTACCCTGAGGACAAGACATTCCTTCTTGCACCTTTTCAAAGCTGCTGCTTCTCAGGAATTAACTCTTTGGAGGGTGTCACCTCGGGACAAGTCTAAATTTTTGACTGATACATATGTACAAGTATTTAATACAAGAGGTGTTGTTAGGCACAGCTTGGACCTCCAAAGGAACAGCCTTGTCTCTTCAGTTCAGATTATTTCTCAACCTTCACTGCAGAAAAATGAACTATGTATTTTCTGTCCTTCAGGGGTAAAAAAAAAAAAATCAAATTGTCAGTGGTATTATAAAAAGGAGAATACAGTGAATCAGGAATACCATGCAACGTTGGTAAATAAGGAATTTATGCAGGGCTGCTGCTCTGCAGCGTAACAACAAATTCCTCTAACTGGTTAATTAAATTAATCGGTGGCGCTGCAAAAAAGATGCTGCAGATGCAGGTTGGCTCTGCCTTGCTTGAATTTGTGTTGCTCTATTTCAGGTTGCATCCAAAAATAGCTGGAAGATCTAGACAGTGTTGCAGGAAAAAGAGTGGGGTACATCTGTGTGTGTATATATTTTGAGTATGTGTGTTCTTTCCCCTTTCCAAATTTCCAGTTTGCCTAGTAAGTGTGAGAAATCAGTTTCATAAGATTACTGCCCAAAAATCAGCTGATGAAACCCGTTGCATTCTAAGTAATTTGGTTATATAACTTTTCCAAAAAAAAAAAAAAAGAAAAAGAAAAAAAACCACCACGGGGGGGGGAGAAAAAAACCCCACACGCAGAAAGATGCAAGGAAGTTTCTGGAAGATCATTTCTTGCCTAACTTTTTTTTTTTTCTTTTTTTTTTTTTCCTGAAGAAATGTTGTTCCAGGGAGTGTCTGACTAGTTCTGCAGCTTGGCAAAAAAGCCAGACGTTACCTCATAGCTGCGGCCAGACAGCCCATTTCTATGCCAGGCAACCACTGCAGAAGCACAGAGCACAGGGCCCTGCTTGATTAGCACTTCTGCTGTTTCGAGAGTCCTGGAGTGTTTTGTTCAAGGTGGGCTGCTGAGAGGGGACTCGGTGTGCTTTTGTGCAAATGAGCGTGAGGCAGGGGGGACGTGGGATGGGGGGAACGGGGGAAGGGAGGCTCAGGGACACAATAGGGGAAGGCTGCATTAATATTCCGCATTCATGTTATCTTGGGGAAACAGGATCTGCTTGATTTGACCTGGTCAAAAAAAAAAAAAATGAAAAAAAAAAATAAAAACAACCCACCAAGTACCACATCCTAAAGGTCAGAGGAAAAGAAAGAGATGGGAAACAAAGAGCTGTAATGACAGAGCAGGTCAAACTGAATTAAATGTTTAATTGTCTCCCTCGTGCCTCATCAAATAGCAGTCTTTAAAGCAAGAGGGATCTTTTCTTCCAGCAAAAATATTACCAATTCATCAGTGAGTTGGAAGGTGACGAGTGTTTGTAAACATTACTGTCAATATCATTTTCTCATCCTCTCTCTCATTGTTGATTTTCCTTGTTTAACTGTGTCATTTACCTAGCAAAGCTGTCTCTGTGTGCTCTGCACCATAAATGCTGGGGGTCCCTGCCCAACCCTGCAGCTGCCCAGCCTGGCTGATGTGCTTTCCAGCAAACTGTGCCCCTTGCACAAGAGGAGGGCAAAGAGCAGGCACAGAGTGGGCAGAGATGCTCAGCCCTGTGCTCCCACACCTCCTCCTGGCAGTGTCCTGGGGTGACTTCTTCCAGCAGCTGAGGTGAGGTTCAGTGCTCTGGACTGGAGACAGGCTGTGCAATGAGCTGGGAAAGGAGCTGCTGTGTCCGGGGACAGCCCGAGTTCACCTCACATGTACCTGTGGGGACGCCGTGGGGCACTGGGGCTCCATCACCTGTCCTGATGTGTTGCCTCTGTTCTGCTAAATGATGACAGATTTCTGTTTCAGAGAGAAAAAAACCCCACATTTGAATAATTTTATTTTATTGGGTGACAGGATAACTGCTAATAAACTCACCCTTCTACCTGAGAGTGCTGCATGATTGTCAGCAAATTCGATATCAGAAAATGTGTGGGTTTGTATTATCTTTTAGTAGTCAATTTTCCAGATGAGAAAAGTTGTAGATAAAGAGGTAAAATTAATTGGGTTTGGTCACATGTAAAATCAGAGTCAAGATCAAACCCTTAACAGCTCTTGACTCTGAGTCTTGTATTTGACCCCTAATGCAAGATATGCACCCGTGGGAGGCATGAATCAGTCCTTGTCCAAGACAACTTCTCCTGAAACTTCTTCCAAGCCATTTTTTTGGAGGGAGGTTTACAAGGAAAAGCGGATTCCCAGAATTTTAGGCATGTCAACTGGAAGTTGGAAGAGGAGAGGGACTAAAATATTATGCTAATGGACTTAGTACAAAAGTGGGATCCATCTGACCCAGCTAAGGCCAAGTCCAGCTGCTGCGTTATAAGGCCAAGCAAAATTTTGGGAAGGGATGGGGAAACCACAGTGGGGGTTTTTCCAAGGTTTATAAGAAGAGATGTGCTCTGGATATTTGCAACTTCACACAAGTGGGCTAAGAGGCTGGTAATTCCAGTCCTCTCTCCAGACACAGCACTGGAGTACAGCTGCTCCAGCCAAGTCCTTCTGCTCAGGGTGTCACAGAGCTTTCCTGGAGATCCTGCAGTATCCTGGAGGCAATGCCTAGGCATCACCCAGGTTGTGTGCTCGCTAGAAACATCACAAACTCATTGGAGATATTGTGATGTCAGTGGTAATGGTGTTTGTGGCTGTGGGTGCCTGTATCAGTAACCATTGTGCTAACAGAGTTTTCCTGTGGTGCAGAATATGGCTGATTCCCTGGATTGCAGGGAGCCCCATGGGGCTATTTGGAGATTCCAGTCACAGGGCTGCAGAAGAGAAAAAGAAGGAAATTGCTTTTCTCTTCCTTTTTGGCAAATAAGAAGTTGAAGCAGCAAGCAGGGTGGATTGCTGGGTGCTGTGAACTGTGCTGGCTCTAACCCTCTGCATCTTCTCCAGATCATTTAAATACATTTAAACCCCATTTTACAGTCACCAAAGGACCAAACAATTTTGAGGCCAAATTTCCTTTTCAGCATAGTTAAGTTTAGTGTAGAGCAAATTTCCTCAAATTTTGGCTTGATGCTTAAAAACACCTTGGCACATGGGAGCAAATCCTAAGCCGCTCCTGGCTCCTCTGGCTTTTTCCCCAGTGTGAGGGGATTTGCTGTTTCTTACTGTTTCTCATATCAGTGATGACAAAAGCACATGGATGTCCCATCTTCCAGGGATGTTCTGAGCATCATTTGGGAAGCTCTGCACTTTGAGTTGTCCGTGAACTCCTGATTTGGGGCACATGCCAGTGACCTGCGAGGTGGGTGGGGTATGGTCAGGGTGAGCCCCCAGCTGCCCCCCAGGTACCTGCAACAGCTGCAGAGACCTGGCTGGGCAGAACAACCTCATGAGCCACTTGTCACTCTCCACTGCAGCAGAAATGTGTGCTAAGGAAATGCAGTTGGAGGAATTTTGGGCATTGGAGGTCAAGGTACAGAGTGAAAACCTCAAGAGCAGTTTCAACCCCCAGCACTGGGTTCATCTTCCCAGCCAGCAGCACAACACAGATGGAAGGGTGGTTTGTGCAATAGGAGTGGGGAAGGATAGTTAAATATATTTATGGGATACAGTGGAAGAGATGCATTAAAAAGTAAAAATCCTTGACTTTAAACAGATCATCTTTTCCAGACAAATTGGAAGCAGTTGGTGAAGGGGAGACTTGCAAGGTGATGGACAGAAATAAGAACCAGCCCTGCTTACCCAGCTCAGGCATGGGGAAGCTGTCAGTTCCAGATGTGGTCAGGAAAAGGTTATATTTGTGCAGGGAACGGGAGGAGGAGGAGGAGATGCTCATTGTGGTGTCTCGGTGTGGATCCAGGAGTTTACTGTGTGCGTGGGCATTGCCCACTGGGAAATAGGTATGGATGGAGCTGCAGTTTCCTTGGAAGATAACAGAGGTATTAACATTAAAGAGTAGAGATTGTTTAGATTGTTTGGGGAGGAAGAGAAAGGAATGAGAGAAGAGAGAGCTATTTCAGAAGGAAAAGGATTTATTAGCCTTTGAAAGTGGGGATCTGAGAGGCTGGAATGGGGCTGCTGTGTCATTATGGGCTGCAGTTGGAGATGTTTCAGAGAGTAAACTAGTAATAGAAATATTTTATAGGCCACCTGACCAGAAAGAACAACTGGACTGTGAAATGACTGTGCAAATAAAACAGGCATGTAAAAAGGAGAGAGTGGTAGAATTGAAGATTTTAACTACCCAGGCATAGACTGGAATACATTAAGGGAAGGGAAATAAGGCTGGAGGTGTGTTTGCAGATCAGACACAGACCTGCTTTCTAATTCAGCCTGAGCATCAACTGCACAGCTTGGGTATTACAAAGGGACTGCATGAGGACATGCACGATAGGGGAGAGCCCTGGGGAGGCAGCTTTGACAGCCTCGAAGGGAAAAAGATTTTAAAGGTGGATTGTGAAGCAAAGGATAAAGGGAATAAAAGAAAATTTAAAAAAAAATAATGATTTTGGTCTGAGCGTCCTTAGACCTTGAATTTCAAATATTTGGGTTTTATTTGTCTCATGGTTCCACAGAAGCAATCATTGGTGTGTCTGCAAGTGTGGAATCATGACCCACTAATGAATTAAACCCTGGAATCACCCAGCTTTATCCCAGGTGAAGCTGTGTGTCATTAGTTAGGCCTGGGGAAACAGGGGCTGTAATGAAACCCTGGCCCCACTGACACCAGTGGTAAAAATCAGTTTGATTTAAGGAGGCCAAGGCTTCATGCCTGATGCTCATCACCTCTTTGGCCCTTAGGGGAGGTGGGAGTACAAAGGTGGTCTGAGGAGCCAGGGAGGCTCCCCAGGGGGAAGAAGATCTAGGGTTCCATTGCCTGCCACACACCCCAAAGGGTGAGACCCTGTTAGAGGTGAAGATTTCAGACCACTGTGAGCAAAGCTGGAGCCCATCAGTGTCTGTGTCTGTGACAGCTCAACCGAGAGGGTTTGGCAAAGGTTCATCCACCAGAAATGGCTCGTGTGGCCCCTTTCCTGGGCCAGGCACTGCTGGAGGTGCAACCACCTCTCCAAGGTGAGCACTGGGGCTGGATCAGCCGGTACCAGGGGCTGGGATGGCACTTCTGGGGGGGCTTTTGCTGTTTGGTTGGTGGTTTTTTGTTAATAATTTTGGAGACTCCTGCCTCGCTAATTGTTTTTGCTGGCTGATTCAATGATACTCTCACCATCTACATATGAACATGACTGATTTATTTTTTATTTTTTTTAAGTCAGGGGAAAAATGAATCTCTTCTAGGCAGAGTATTGTATATGTACATGTAGAAAATGGACAAGGAATAGCTAATTTTTGACTAGCTGTCATGAGTCATACACTGTTTTCTTGTAGCCCATATGCTTGATTTCACCTCATATAGCCTCTCTGATAAAAAAAAAATAAAGGTAAAGAGCGTGGTGGGTAAATTTGAGAGGTTTTAGGAATTTGCAGATGGGTCTGAAATAACTGTAGGTATGACACGTAGTAATATATAAATATCACTACAATTGTAGAGTTACTGCCAAAAAGAAACTTTCTTGTTTTATTCCTTTGTATTAAAAAAAAAAAGGAAGAAAATGTGTGTTTAGGGGAAGCAGAAGGAAGAGGTTGTAAAGAGTGAAAAGAAACCTCAAACCCAACAGGTGTCAATGAATCACAGCTCTTAGTCACCATTGCTGGCTGCATGAATCAATAGAAGACTGACTATTAAATAAAGATTCAATCTTTGGATAAAATATTACCTGATAACCAAGCAGCCCATATTCAGTGAATGCCTTGTGAAAGACTCAGACTGAGGCCTCCAGACAGCTCAGTGCACAGTCATTTAGCAGGAGAAGCAAAAGCTGAATTTTAAGAGTCTTTATATATATATAAATATATATATAAATCTGCTATTATTATAAACTTTATTTAAGTTTGTAATTGAATGAGAATGAGCACACTGGTAAAATTATTTGGAGTGCAAAGGCTACCAGAGAGAAAGTTAATTACAGTTGTGTTGCAAGTGTTTACTTAGGAAAATGAAGTGCTGTGAGAGGGGCCTGAACTTCCAGGGAAGCTCTGGGTGGTGAGTGATCCAGGCTGTATCCCAGAGGGAGAAACAGGGGAGCAGCCACAAACCCCATCTCATGTGGGAGCCCCCAGGGCTGCCTTGAACCAGGGCCACTGCAAAGAGCCACTTCCAAACTGTGTGGGTACAGCTTTGTGCACAGCAGGGGATGTGCCCTCTAGAGCCAAGGACTCTTCTACTGGCACTACTACTGGCAAAACTGTTGAGATATGTCTGAATGCCCCTTCCCTCCTTTCCTGTCTCCCCTAAACTTTTCAGTTTGACAGGCAATGATGCCCTCTTACCCCCAGTATCAATAACAACAGTGACTATTCAAACGGATTTCTTTTAGTTGGTTATTTTTCTTGGGGGTGAGATGTGCATTTGTTCATTAAAAATTAATTTTTTTTTTTTTTTTCAGAAAGAACAAACACGATCTGTGGCAATTTTCTCTGATTGCTAATCCAGTCTTCCACCTCCTTTTCCTTTAGCATTTGGTGGAGAATGTTCACCCATTCTCAGTAAAGACCACTCATCAAATGAGTCTTCTAGCAGCAGTGTCAGGGTGTATCTTTTAATCCCTCTTCCCTCCAAAAAACGTAGGGGCAGCAAACACTCCCAGTTTGACTGACCTGCAGTTGTTGGGTGGCTCTTAAGAATCTGCTTGCACGTCTCAAATCTACTCTCAGAATTGAAAGCAGCAGTTTAAAAAAAAAAACCAAAAAACAAAACCAAACACTTAGTTTTTTGACAATGCTTTCGAGATGCTTAAACTCCCTGCCGGGCTCCTGGCTGTGGTTGGAGGGCAGGGCAGCCCTGATGCTGCTGGCACAGGGGACGTGGGGCGGCGCAGGGCGGGCGCGGTGCCTGCCGTGCTCCCGGAGACCTAAATCCTCTTTGGCCTCCGCTGTCTGCAGGGCTGATTCGCCGGGATGCTGCAGTCTGAGAGGGCTGGGATTTGTCTGCAAGAGCCAAATTATCTGTTCTGCTGATGCTTAGGATAATTAAACAATAGACGCAAAATGATTAATAAGGCTCTTTTCTAAGGCTGAAGGCCTGGAGAGGCGCCATTGAATTTGACTAAATAAACTTAGCAGAATAGGAAGATTTTCAGCAATTATTGGCTCATTTTTTCCTCAGGCTTTCTAACCCGTCGCTTTAACTTATTGGCTTAAGACACTCCTTACACCCACATCACATTTTGCCTTGGGCCATTCTGCTGCTCTTGACAGCTGTCTAGGGCAAAAGGAAATCACCCGACCACAAATGTTTTCTCATAACTTCATAACAAGGGAATCTGAAGAAGTCAAAACCTTGGAGGCTCAGACCCTGCTTTAAAAAGCGAGATAAAATTAGGACCTGAAACGCAGGCCCTCTGCCCCCCTGGCTGAGTATCCAGTTGTGCTGCTGCATCCACAGATTGGGAGCAATTAGCAGCAATCTGAAAATTTCACCTGAATTGCTGAAATCATGGTGGTCTTTAGAAGCCAAATCACAGCCACTCCGTGCTGCTGTTTGGTACCTGGCTGGTGATGCAGATCAAGGGGGAAGCGCTGGGATGAGGAGGGAGCTCTGCAGGGATGAGCCCCAGCTGCTGAGGGATGGAGGGCATGTGGGCAGAGAGGTTTGCAGTGCCAGGTGCGCAGGACAGTGCCAGTAGGGTGATTGTGTTCAAGCGAAAGCTGAATCATGCTCAGCAGGGATCTGGCTGCTGACCATTCCAGGGTAGGGAAAAGGGGAAGATGCCTTTGAGCCCACTCAGCCCTTGTGAACTGGGTCAGAGCAGCACAGCTGGTCACACCAGTGGCAGCCACTCTTGTGGCAGGTTTTTGATGCCTGGTGGAGATTTAGGTTGTTGAGGGTTTCAGTATCAGCTCTGTACTGTAGGTGTTTGGTGTTTGCTGTACACCTGAAACACAACAAGTGAAAGTTGTCTGTGAGAGAGGGACGTTAAAGGGACTGGGAACAGCCACACATCCTGCTACTGTCCTTATGGACATTACAGTTCAGGGCTGTTCAACTTGTACTCCATCATCTGCCAATGTACAACAGGGGCATCAAGAAACGACTAGAAAATAACAAACACCTTCTCCTACTCAAGGGGGAGACAAGTGAGCAAACTTCAGGAAAAGAAATGCAAATCAACGAGCAGTTGGTGTTCAGGGTCTTTTGTTTTCTCTGCAAATGGGTGCAAGGGAGTCTTGGGACTGCTGTGGGAAGGTCAGGGGTCCTTTAAATGCCAAAAGCTGGAGGGATCTTGCTGGATCTCGCTCAGATGTCCTGTCTGAAGACAAGACAGACAATGAGCTGCCTTGTAACTTCTTCCTTTGAATCTGTTTCAAAAAATATGCACTGTCATTCTTCTACAGCCTTGTCCCCTTCTGCAGAGAGGGAGGATGTGGGTTGTTGTGCTTTCAGTGTGTGACTGCCTGTCTGAACTAGGAAGAGATTAAGCATTTTGCCCAAAGACACAAATAATTCACTGACTTTCCCTGATGATTTTCAATACAACATGTTACTCCAGCACAAGTCCTCTTTGGAGAGTGTATTGCAGTTTTACTGCCTGTATATGATGACTTTCCCTTTTTTGTACAATTACCAGTGTACCTGAAAACCTGGTTTGAAAAAAAGTTGGAATATTGTTCATGGGAATAAATCTGTCTGCAAATTTGATAATGGTTGAGGATCCAGGCCTTTCAGTCTTCATTGTTCTCTCTCCAAACTTGTGTTGGAAAAATCTTGAAGGGATGTTCTTGTGGCTCTGGAATGTACTGCCCAGTGTGATTGCAGCTCTGACGTGGCTGTAGCTCAGCTCACACATCCTCACCCCCCTGAAGGCTGCATGGCAAATCTTGCTGGAAGAACAGTTGGAGGTTCATGGCGCCGCTCCACGGGCATCCAACAGGGACAGAAACAGCACTGCAAAGCAGTAGCTACTGGCTATTAAAAAGCATAATTAAAAATTTAATTACTTCTGAAAATAGTAGTGTCACTGGCTAGACATGCAAATCCCTCTGCAAGCCAAGTGAGAAATTCAGGTTTCCAGGAGGACCCTCGTTGGGATGAGCGGAGTGAGTGGCTGGGATCCTGGCGTGAGGAGCAGTGGGTGCCATACCTGTGCTGGTTAGATCACCCTGCCCACACTGCCTGCCTCCCCTGGCAGACTGTCTGTCCGTCTGTTTGCCTCCCGTTGCTGCACTTATCTGATGGTCGAAGTCACTTACTCTTATTTACATTGCCCACAGGGCATGTTGGATTGGAGCACATTTCCTCTCTTGTTACAGTTGATGAATGCAGCTCTATTAAAATATCATCTCATCCTCACACTAGATTGCAGTCTAAGATAATATGTGTTTTTTCTATATCGTTTATACAAGAAAGATTATGTTAAATGCCAGACCCAGTAAATATTTCAAGATCCACTGCATTGCTGAGAACAGTTTCTCCCTGGGCATATGTTTCAGAGCCAAAGAAAACACTTTAAAAATTTCCTTCCTGTTTAATTTTTTTAAAGGGCATTTTCCCTATATCTGTTACTGAAATGACAAGTTGTCATGTTCCTTGATCTTATTACAGTTGCAGATGTAACTCAGCAGGGAATCTGCCCAAGTTTACATTTAAAATCATAAGACCCTGATTCTGATCTTTTTTTTTTTTATCAGTTTAAATCTTTCTGTGGTGTAGGACTTCCAGCTTTACCTCATTGTAATCAAGACCAGAATTGCTCCTAATTATAACACTTAACTCCTGTGTAGAGCTTTACACTTTCCAGGCTCTCTATATTCATCAATTAATTAATCCCCAAAGCAGTATTACATTCCCACTGAAAAAAAAAATTGGGGAAGCAAAGCATGAGGGTGAGAAGAACTTGCCAAAAGGCAGAGGTGATGGAGCTGGTGCTGACACTGCCACACAGCCTGGGTCCATCCCTGCCTCCCCCAGCTGCCCTCTCCTGACTGTGCATCACACAAAACATCACCCAGACGGTCCTGGAAAGATTCCCCCAGTGGGATCTGGGTTACCCTGGATTTTGGGCCCAAGGTGATGATTTAGAAAAACAAAAAAGCTTGGAAAAATCACCTATTGGTAGAAGAGCTTGTGAGGTGTCTCATGGGCACTGCTGGGCTTTTATCAGGAGGGGTGGCCAGGCACTAGAAATGAAACCTTCCCTTGGATAGATGGATAGAAAGAAAAGCACATTTAGGAGTAGCTGTATGTCTGAAAAGCTCAGAGATGTGTACACCCATTGCAAAGGTGGTGGGCTGCAACCTGAGGGGAACCACATTTATCCCATATTTTGAGCATTTGCCCTGTGCTCTGAAGACCTCTCTGTCCTGGGCTGATGTTAAATAAAGGTAATGACAGTGATGAGCAAAACAGCTCAGGGTGGAACAGAACAGCTCCAGTTCTAATCCCAGTATCCAAGGAGGAAGAGAACAGCCCCAGTTCTAGTCCCAGTATGTCCTTGCAGTTCATTCTCTCTCAAGCCCTCACTGGGTGGATTGTCCTTCCCAGTGTGTCTGTGCAGAGAAATGTCCTTGTGTGGTTGTGTCACAGTAATTGCTCTGTGCAAGCTGCACCTGGATAAATCCCTCCATGGATTCTGGAATAAAAGCCATGGCTGCACAGAGACATGCTTTCAGTTTGATCCAGAATAATATCCAGGCAGGATATTTTACTGGCCTATCTGTAGTGGATTAATTATTCTAGTACAGCTGTTCTGGGAAGGTATTTCCCTGTAGACAAGCCCATGGAGGGTAAAGGGGAAATGTGAGCTTGTTGAGGGATTAGGCAGAAGGGTGGGATGTTTAAAGGTTCAGCTAAGCTTCAAATAAATGAATTGAAACCTTTGGAGGTTTTCCCCATCGAATCTCATGGAGATCAGATCATTTTTATCAAAGAGAGAATAAAAAGGACTGAAATGCAAATTTTTTCTTACTACGTTGGTTAGTTGGAGAGGGAAAAAGAGAGAAGTAACTTCAAGAGGAAAAGCAGGTTACATGGACTTCAGATTATGTGATTTTGGAAGTGTGAGTCATTAGGAAAGAAGAGGGGGGAAAAATCATTTTCTCTGGTCGCTATGTAGTAATGCAGAACAGTTGTTCTTGTGTTTATTTCTGTGTTTTCCAGCATGGAAATTGTTGGCATGGACCATTGTGAGACAGGGGTTGTGCAAACTCAAATAGAAAAGCAAATACTCACCAATACAATGGCAGCTGATGCCAACTGTAACACCTGACTCAACATGTTAAACCTATCAGAGATGGGGGATCACTAAACGAAACAAGTATTCTTTTAACTTTCATTTCCTGAAGGGATTTTGATTTGTTTGGGGTATTTTAAGAATAACTGGAACAACTGCACTGGACTGGAATTGCACACCAAGCAGGGCAGAGAGAAGAAATCTTTGATTTCTGCTTTTGTACTTCAGAGTCTGAAAACAGAAAAGCACTTCATTAAAAATAGGGGCAGCAGGAGATTGAATGGTTTATTCCTCTTACAGTGGAATATAATATTTTGAATCAATATTTCATTAGTATAATTCACTCTTAGATGCCTACTTTTTCTTAAGAAAAATTGAAAATCAAACACAAACAAACCCAGCTGTTGTTTGTGTTCCTCCTGAAGGTCCTCTTGCCCGTGCACTCGGCTGTTTGTTCCTTTGTCTTGTTTTATTTTCTTTCTAAACCTTGAAGTTGATAAAAGTCAGATTATTTTCAAATTGTTTATACTGTTGCCTATACTAAAATCATCCCTTTTCAAGGAAATTACCTTAAAAGCAGCCAAGTCTGCTGACATGGTATTGTCTGTTGGAAATGCCTCTGGTCATGGATGTGTTTCATAGATTGGTGCAGGTGCAGGAATCATTGCAGCATTACTCTCTTGCTTCTTCTGACCTTGCTTTTTGTTTTGTTTGTCCTTTGGGCTTTTAAAGTGGATCTGTAGAGCAGAGTTGTGGAACAGCATAACCTGGGCTGCTCAGTTACACACCTTGTACACAGAGGGTCCGGCGCCGTGGCTGCCCCAGGCCCTGTCGCAGGTCACATCCCTGTTATTGTTGTTCCTTCTTGCACAGCAGTTCCGTGGCCTCTTCCCTGGGTGCTGTGGGAGGCTGTGAGCTCTCTGGAGCTGGAGCAAGCTCAGTACCAGGCTCTGCTCTGTGGTCACGGACGGTTTAGCCTGAGCATCCTGACTAACAGTGCCAGGGCAAACCCCGGCTCAGGTTATTGCGTCTTTCTCTCTCTGTTCTGTGCACGAGGGCACTCCCTGTGCAGAGCCATCTAAAGCTCACCAGACTGAGATGGTTTGCTCAAGGACCCGAATGCAGCAGTTCTTCTCCCACCTGGCCCACCTCTCCCTTGTGGCTTGTCCTCCCTGTGGTTTCCTCCCCGGGGAAAGCAGCTGCTGTGCAGACTCGGAGCTTGTCCTGACCCTGGGTGAGGAGAGAGCTGAAAGCACAACTGAAAGCTCTCAAATGCTTCTGGTTCACCAGTGCAGACACAAAGTACACAGCAGGAGAACATCTGCCTACAGGGAGTACCAGGGAGGGCTTGTAATGCTTGAATGATTTTTGTCTGCTCCTGTGGTGGGAATGGACAGATCCCAGCCCAGCACACAGCAGAGTCAATGCTGGATTCTCTTCTGGCTGAATACATTGCCCCTGACTACAGCTCCTTCCCATCCTTTGCTCCAGGGATGGCAGGGCAGCAGCACTGGCAAACCCTGAGCTGTGGGACCTGTGTGGAGCCGTGTGCCCTGGCAGTGCCCCGCGTTTGGAGGCTTCGCCCCCAGCGTGTTTATCTGTCCCTTGTCTCATGAGAGGGACAGGAAAGGAGCTCAGATCCAAGTGCAGACGTTTGTCTCCTGTTTTAAAAAAACAACTGGTGTTTGGGGAAGTTTCTCTTCTTGCATATCTAGTCGCAGCCTTGAACTGTCCCTCTCTATCCCACAGTTATCCTCTCCCCCAGCATGGAAGTATTTGTTTTTCACTGCTCCTTTGATACCGACATTTCTTCTCTCCCAGAGTTTAACTCTTCTACTAGAGGCTCAGGAGTGTTTTCTGTACGTTCATGGTTAGGTTTGCAGAGCCATTCAGACCGGCTAAGAAAAGCCAGCCAAGCAGGTCAGAGAAAAGAGCCTTCCTTTGCTTTGTGGGTTGCTCTCATGGTTGGTGAAACTGGCAGGACAGAGGAAAAAAAATTGTGTTTGTCTGTGTGTGTGTATGTGGAAATCTTTGCAGTCTAGACCTTCCCTGCTGTTCAGGGAATGAGGGAAACTGCAGCCGGAGCAGCAAGGCTGGGTGAAATCATAATAGTGCCATTGACATCAGCCCGTGCTTGGCGGCCCTGCAGCCCCAGCGGCCTGTCAGGGGAAATGTCTCACCCCACAGCGACCCTGCCGGGACTGGGGGACCCTCACCAACACCAGCCGTGCCTCTTTCTCATGCAACAGCCCAAATACACATCAGGACGCTCCCTCTGAGCCTTTAGCGGGTCCAGGGGAGCTGTAGATCAGATGTTGCATAAGTAAACAGCACTTTGGCACCCCATTTATACGGGAGCACTTGGGAGGTAGGGAGAGAGGAGCTTTTCCTTGCACAGTGCCATCAGCACTCTCCTCTCTGATGTGAGAAAATCGCATTTGCCACCCTGGAGGCTGAAACACCCGAGGTTGGCCAAAGATGTTGTGTTGAGCCATATGTTGACCCAAATCATCCGGAGATTCTGTGGGTTTCGTGTCCCAGCTTTGTTGCATTCAGGCCCTCCCTTGTGTTTGTCAGGCTTCCAGGGACTGATGTCTGGCGTTCCCACCCTGTCTGCCACCCAGTCCCAGCGAGCTTTTTGCTGGAACAGGAGCCTTTGATTTTTCATTCTGAAATAACTTTGGGGGCTGAAATTTCTTTCCTGTTTTTTTTTAAAGATTTCACATGAAAAGAATAAAAAGTCTGGATCCTAAACAAAACCTTTTATGTTGGGGGGCAAATGAAATGTTTCCCTTTTTTTTCTTTTTCCTCCCCCTCCCCTCTTCCTTTTTCCTAATTTGATAATGGTTTAAAACACAAACTGGAGTCAACCAGAAATGATGTTACAGTGCTATTATCCTCTTTTTCCTTCCTTTTCTTGGCAGTGATGCATTGCACTGCCTGCATCCTGACTTCCCCAGAAGACACTTCCCGGGAACCTTCTTTTCCTCAGAACTCCAACCCCGGCTCCCCAGGTTGTTCCTGTACGTACCAGATCAATGACATCAACTCCACCAGTCTGTATTTGCGGCTGCAAAAATAGCAAGGTGGTGACTCAAAGCAAAAAGTGCTTTCCAAGTGGTTGTGTTGTATTTAGGATATTAACCACCACCCCTCAGAGGAGGTGGATGAGTGTGGAGGAGGAGGAAGAGGTTGTTTTGGAGATTTTGTGCGAAACTTCTTTTGAGTGACAGCATTCTGTGACAGTTCCCGAAAGCAGTGCTTTTAACTGGCTCCTGAATTCGCTTATCTTTTGGCAAATCTCCTCCCCAGCCTGCTGCCTCTCCTCCTTGGGATGCTGAGACATTGTGAAGGAACAATAACAGGAACACCTGGCACGCTCCCCCCGCCACAGGGACGTGGGACAAACGCAGCTCGAGTCAGTTCTCAGCAGATGGGATCCTGCAGCCCTTGGAAAGTCATTTTGGCCCTGGTGACCAGAATTTTGATCGTGTGTCCCTGATTATTTTCTGAGGTGCTGCTGACTTTTAAGACCTACTGCATGGCTAACTGATGGAAAATCAAACCCTTATAAGCCCTGCCGGCAGCCACGGTGGGGAGGATCTGATTGCAAAAGGCATGTATGGCACTGGCCTGTGCTAGAACAGAGTATTTCAATTGTGCTCTGCAAACTTTGCCCCTGCAAACTGATGGAAAATGGCTAGATGGAACATGGATTCATTTTCTAAAGGAAATGAGGATATAAATTCATTTAAGAAATGACATGCCAATTTTTCTTGCTCCGTTTTCCTCTCATAATAAACGGTACAGCTGCCAGGAATTTTTGTGAAAATAACACTTGCTTTCTTCTTCTTCTTCTTCTTCTTTTTTTTTTTTTTTAAATCCTGCTCAAACATTGTAAAAGACCCAGAGCCAGATATATCATATTTAAGATCTCAGTAGAGGTAAACCTCACTAAACAAATGAAGATTCCCTGTCCCTGTTGACTGCTGACAATGATAGTGACATGGGCTGCAACATTACTTCCTCAAAACTTGGAGAAAATATATAACCCATTTACTTAATGGAGTGAGTTATAATGTCATCAGTTAAGTGAATCCCGTGAATAAAGAACAAGATGAAGTAATTGCTTCCAAAACATTTCTGGAATGAAGTAAATCTTCACTGTGACTGGTCTCCTGGGGTCCCGTTGATAACTTCTTTTGAGCAAAGTTTGTTCTTCTGTGATGCAGAGATCCTTTTCCAAGTGTTATGAAGGACTTAATTCACTAGACAGCATTTAAGGGGGCAGCTTTATCTACCCCCAGTGTGGCTGGCTTTGTGGATTGCCATCTTGGTTTGGTTTCAAACACAGCAGCTGGAAGGGAAAACAGCCTGAAGTGCACAGAACTGGCCCACATATACTATATTCCATCTCTTTATCTGGAGATGCTGAGCACCTGTAGGCCCTACGTACAGCAGTTTATAAACACAGCCAAGGAATGACCCAGGAAGCTGTGTCCCAGCTAAGACAGTTTCAAAACAAGTGAAGAAACTCTACTGGTCTGGTGTTGCAATTGTCACTCCTTGGCTGCTGTGGGAGACCAGCAGCAGCAGCAGGAAGGTCTGTTGTCAGCTCATCTTTCACTTGGCTTGGGCTTTTCTCTTCAGAGGGGAAAGGCTGGTGTGCCATCCCACAGCAAGGGTGGAGAAGGAAAGGCTTAGCTGGCATTGAGGAGCTTGGTGATGTGTCTGTAGAGACCCTCTCCTTGCTCCAGGATTTCAGGGTTGTTGAGCCCCTGAGAGCTAAGTCTAGGTCTTTTTCCGATAAAGGAAGGCAACAACTGTTGGAAACGCCATTTTTGTAGCCCACTGGGTAAAAGAGTTGTTTTCCTGAAACTCTGTGTCTTTTACTAGGTTGGAAGGGGCATCTGGGGGTCATTTAGTTTGACTGTCTGCTCAGGGAAGGGCTATTTTCAAAATCAGATCAGAAAATATAAAATAATCAGTTTAGCCCTTGATTATCATTTTTAGAGGTTTCTGCCTCCATAGCCACACAAAGAGCTAATGTGGCTTTTGGCACAATGAATTAGGCAGAATTTTCCAGCTCCAGAGCAAAAGCAAGATAGAGGCAAGAAACTCTTGAGGTAGGTCAGCCGTGGGCAGGAGAGCTCATTTCTTTGTCTGTGGCAGATCCCTTTGGCAGGGTTCCCACCTCTGATTCCCATCGTCCCTCCTGTCCCACTGCCTGCTGGAGGTCGTGGGACCCTCAAGGTTGTGCAGAGTGTGAAACAAAGTGTTTGTGTGACTGCACTCCGGGGGTCAAAAACCTTGGGGAGCAGGGCAGGACTGGGAATGATAATTGTTCACCAACTGTGCTTACAAAGCAAAATGAGGAGCCTCCCCTTGTTCCTAACTCCCCTTCCTTATCCTTTGCACAGTGCCCCTATCTGCCCTTCTCATGTGATTTTTGTATTCCCCTCAGCAATTTTATTTGCACAATGTGTTGGGTTTTTTTCCCACATGCTTATTTTTCTGGCTACTTCACAGTGGCTGAAATGTTTAGTTCTTTCCATGTGACTTCAGACGTTTCTGGTCTTACAGTTGCTCTGGAAAAATGTAAGTGCTTAATTAACATGCAACTACTGGAAGGGAAGAGAAAAAGGAAATACAGAGTCACGTTCTTTTTGCTTGACAGAGCGAGAGCCCTTGGTACAGAGCACACAAAAAGGGCTCCATGAAGAGATCTGGATTCTCTCCCCATCCCAGTGCCACGTGTGATTTCCAGGCAGTGCCTGATTTCTCCAAGCCTCCTTGCCTGCCTCCTGCTCTTGTGTCATGCTTTTCTTTCCCGTTCACTTATTTCCTCCCCTGTTGAGGTGCTGAGCAGCTCAGGGCAGGCATCATCCAACCCCAAAAGTACCTGTGTCAGCTGGCAAAGCACCTGCCCCCGTGAGCCCTTTGCACTCAGTGGCGAAGAGGGACCC
Organism: Neopelma chrysocephalum; assembly: GCF_003984885.1. Lineage (NCBI taxonomy): Eukaryota > Metazoa > Chordata > Aves > Passeriformes > Pipridae > Neopelma > Neopelma chrysocephalum. The sequence continues at coordinate 5,124,947 of NW_020897781.1, forward strand.
CTCAGAATGATTCAGATCTTAAGTGGGATAAATCACAGCTCTTAAAAAGCCTTTTTCTCTCCGTTAGCTGCAGTAGGAACCCTAAAACTACTGTGTTCCTAACCTGGACAAAGAAAATCTAGTGGGAACCTACGCAGGCTGGAGCATATGCAGTGTTTATCACCAGCAGCTCAGCTGAAAACTTTAACACCTAACTCTAACAAATTATAATGCTAGGAAAAGCTGCTTTTCTTGGGTTACTTTCACACAAAGAATCTTGTTGCTGAATATCACTATCAAAGCAAGCAGAGCAGAAATCACTTGAGCTCTCTTTTTATGATAGCAGTGAAGGACTGTAAGCAAAATGAAGCACTGTTCTTCTGGGAATAAGTAAAAGAGCAGGATCTGTATTAGAGCAACAGTTGTGGAAACCTAGAGGAAACTTAAGGGCTGATATTTTGTGAAGCAAAAGGGAATGATGAAGATGGAGTGGTTGGAGTGGGGAGTTTGCCCTGTGGGGTCATTCTTTAGTGGAAGCAAATATTTGGTGCAGCTTGATGTGATGAGCAGCCAACCTTGCCATAGCCCATGGAGGTGGAAGGATTACTTTGAAGGGGAAGGAACTGTGTAGTGTTTGGCCACCTGGTTTCTAAAGACAGAAAAATGTTAAGCACCAGCACATCTAACTTAAAAAAAAATAAAGAACTCTACCCCCAAGCCCCTCAAAAGGCCAAATGGTCTTTTGAAACGTGGTATTTTATTTAAGAACTGCAATCACACTGGAGCATGGAAGTCAGGAAGGGGTTTCTGAAGGCAGCTGCCACTGCTTGGTGTGAGGATGGAAGAACAGGTCTCTCTTGGCAGATCTGGTGGAGTCACCTCCCTTTGTCCACCCTCATCATTTTCCCTACATCCCTGCAGCCCTCTCCTCCCTGCCCTATTCCCCCTAATCTTTGCTCTTGTTACGTGTCTCTCCAGTTGGATCATTTTTGATAGATACACCTTTCCCTCAAAAAGAAGAACATATTCAAGAAAATAATCTGTCATTTGCCACTATGACTTGTGTTTTCTTTCCCTTCCTACTGTGTGTTGGGGCCATCTTCAGCTTTAGCTTTGGAAGATGATGTTTGGGGTTTTTTTTTCCTTTTCCTGCTGCTTTTCCCACTTGTGCAGTGCTGAGCCCCTCAGAGCTCTATTCTGCTGCCCTAAACTCTGCAGTGAAACACTCCTGCACGTGCTGAGTTGTGGGACTCGTCAGCCAGCAAGTGGGTGACAGCCTCTACAGTAGCTAACATAGCCACTGGTAGATAAAACAGCAATAAAATTCTCATCATTAGTTTGCTAAAGCCTTTTCTCATGGACAGATTTCCTGCTACAAACCCATGACTCAGACACCACCATTTCCAGTGGTCTGTTCTTGCAATGGTGAATGTTTTTCACCCAACATGGTACTGAATCATTCCCCAGGATGTGTAAGGTATTTGTGCTTGCACCACGTCGAGGTGTTGTTGTTATGGTAACTCTTCTGTATTAGTCTTGATTCCTCACGTAGTGCAATTATAAAGGCTGTTGTTTTAAAATAATCCAGGCTGTCTCCAGTCCAGGGAGCCAGCACTGCTCAGTGAGACCTGCACATCCCCACTGAGGCAGAGCTGCTTTACCATATGTTGTTAACATAAAAAAAGTTGGTAAGGAAAATACCACATCAGAAATATTTCTGTGGAAAATCAGTGGAGAAGTCCACATTTCCCTTGAACTTTTCTCCATAGCTCTAAGACAGACACCTACTTTTTTTTTTTCCCTTTTAAATTAATTCAGCCTTGGTTCTCAGGTAATCACATGAGTCCAAATAAGCAAGACTGCACTGCACTAATTGAAATGATTATATAAGCTGTGATACTTAGGCAGAGATGCTTTAGAAAAGCCCACTTTTGCCCAAGTCTGTCAAGGTCCAGAAATTGTACACCCATGCCAGACCTTCCTCAGTGTATCCCAGAAAAGGGATGGGGTGGCCCACAGTGCAAGTACCTCCTTGTGCCCCCTTCCTTTCCATGTTTAATCCACTGTTTCACTTTTCTGGATGTGAAGCAGCTCAGCTCTCAGTGCAATATTAAGGACACACAAAACCCACTAAAGACTGTGGCTCCAGCATCCACAATTTGCCTCAAGGCTCCAAAACATTCCCTGGATGATGCCCAGGAGACGATAAATCCTCTTCTATCTCCCCAGACTTTGAAGGACAGACATTTTTTCTTAAATAGACCTTCTCTGTTTTCATTCCCTTATTTATCTGGAGCTGACACTTTAACACAGTAGAAGCAGCCAGGCACTAAAAACAAAGAGAAACTCGAGTCCTTGACTTCTTCTGAGACTTGCAGCCTGTGTTTAAGAAGAAAAAAAAATATCTAACAAACAGAGGAAACACATTTACAGATTCGTCTCTTTGGCTTCTCTAAACATCAAATAGGCAGAGCAAAGATTAGGAGTTTCTTCTACTTCAGGAGATACTAAAAGAAAAAAAAGAATTAAAATATTTATAGAACAAAAAAAGAAAGAAACAAAAGATTCAGAGTACAAGGTGTTCCTTTGGTTTCTTGGGAAAATGTGCAGTGAGGCTCGAGATTGTTTGTCTGCATCGCAAACCTTCATATTGAGCTTTTGAAAAATGTTTCATTTAGCTGGATACTTGACCCTCTGTATGGATAATGTGTCTCCAAAATGAAGGGAGGAAAGGAGGAGGCAAGGGAGAAGAAAGGAACTGTCTTTGCTGCTATTATCTTCAGAGACTGCAGCATTTCTGCAGGGTTCCCAGATAAATGGTGAAGGAGAGCTCTTCCATCCTTCCCCTGCTCCGGGAGATCCGTCCTCCGCCCCATCGGCTGGAGGCTGATTTCACTTTCTAACCATTTGCTCTGGTTTTACCAGGCCCTGGCTGCAAAGAAACCAAATTACCCAGCTGGGCTGGCCTTAGTGGGGGAATCACCAAAGGCTGTTTGCTTCGCAGGCCAGTACTGAATAGGGCACAAAGCAGTAACAGGGAGAAGGGTAAGGTGGCCAGACACCCAAAAAAAGCCGTGTGGGATAAATGGTGCCTCTTCTGTGGCAATTTCCCCTTCTTGGGCAGCTCTGGGTGGAAGTGCCTGTCGGTTTTGCTGTCACAGGTGATGGTTGCTGTGGGTGTGTGCTCTGAAAGTCCCGAGGAGATGCAGAGGGCAGTCAGCGGCTCTCAGGTTGGGCAGTAGGGTCAGAAAGGAGGAAAGGAGAGGGAAACAACTGCAAAGAGGTCGTTTGCCCCCAGAGCAGTTTGTGAAGTGTGGAAAGCAGTTTGGGTGTTGGTTTGGCAAATGGTGCACTGATCTGGCCTTATCACTCCCTTCCTCCATCAGTGCGGGGTCACAGTCTCAGGAAAACCCAGCCATTTGTGTAATCACTCGGATAAGGACTTGGAGCAGTTTATATTTCAGGTAGTTGAATTCGAAGCTCTTGGCCCTGGCCTTGAAGAGGAAAGTGAAGCTGGTCCTGAACACGGAGGGTGGTTCTCACGTGGGTTTTTCTGTGAGACTGGCGCGTGCACGCAACAGGCACCGAGCCACCACCACCAAACACATCCAGACTGCCAGCTGGACTTCAACCAGACATCCAAAGGTGAAAGCTTATCTCCATGCCTGAGAGAAAACAGGAGGAGATGCAGATGGTCCCAATAAACCATTGCAGGAAACAAAGTACACTTGATAAGGAGCAAGGGAAAAGGAGGACGAGAATTCCTAATGTCAGTGATTCTGTTAAAGACTTTGACCATGCCTTATGGGAAACTGCAAAGTTAAAATATAAATAAACTGACTTTAAAACCTCAATATTGCAACAGTAGTGGCTGAGTTGAATTTAAATTACCTCCTGTAATTCTTGGAATATCTAATGCTTTGAGAAAGTGTGATGTTTTTCTTACCTCTTACATAACTTTTTTTGGTCAAATTTCTGAAGCAGTGTATTGATTTTATTATTTTAAGGCAGATATTATCAAGCCTGTTATCAGCTGCTTGCCAATAAGATGCAAGGGCTAGACATGTTAGAAAACTAACAACTCAGAGAGTAGGGGGTTCTTCTCAAAGCCTTGTCCACGGTTCCTAACACTTCCCTTAAAAGTCCTTTCGTATTGAAGAAAGATGTGGATGGAAACACCATATTAGTGACTGTTGTTGTATTTATGTGTCTGCTGAGTGGGGCGCAGAGAGAGAATCACTTTTCAGCTCTGAATTACTGTAGGTCTTGTCCACAAATAGGACCTAAGTGCTGCAGACTACACTGTGCTTTTGCTCTTTGCATCCTGAAAGACTTTGGCTTGAGAAAAATACAGTATCTGCTCACAAACAGTGAAAAACAGACAGCTGCACACGAGATCTAATTTGAAGGTGTAGTTCTGTCTTCATCCTCAGAATAGGAATGAGTATTACATCAGCATGAGCACAGGCTGGCCTCCTCAGGGCTCAGTATTTTGGGGTAAGCCCATGCAGACCTGCAATATTCTGTTTTATTGATTAGAATTAATTTAATAATGCTATTATGCCTCTACTGAACAAAAAATGATTCTATAAGCCCTGGTGGTGGGGGGAGTTTTTCCCCTCTAAAATGCTATATGAGACAAATAAATCTATGGGACACTCTGACTGCTGATTCATTTCTGATTCATAAAAATAAACAGATAGCAAGACATATGTCTGAGCCAAACAGCATTTACTCTGTGGGAACATGTAAATGTAATAACACTCTTTAACAGGGTTAAACAATATTAGCCCTCTGATTTGTCATTATTAGTGTCACTAATTCTAGTTTCATGAACATCACTGAAAATATATGGCACGCAAAAAACAACTACCATAATGTGAGCACATGCATCTGTCTTTCCAGAAGAAAAACAGGCTTGGCAGGGACTGCAGTTCTGCAAGGATTTGAAACAACAACTTTTTATTCATTAAAATGTGGTTATGGTCTGAAAATGGACGTGAGGGAGAGGAGGAGGGAGGAAAAAATGATCTCTCATTACAGACAGCACTTAGCCATTCCAGTTTGTCTTCCATTGGCAATGTGCACTGACATACAATGGCTTATTGCTGCCCCCGTTGATGCCAGCGGGAAAATTCCCTGTTGACTTCAGCGGGAGAAAGACCAGATCCCAAATCTGGACTGCTGTCAACAGTGGGGAGGCAATGTCAGTCTAAACAGAGCAAGTTTGGTTTCTTTTCTGCCCCATGTATCTTCAGCAAATTGCCAGCTCAGTGTTGAATCCAGACTCTTTACAGCTCGCGAGGAGAGCGGCCGGTCGGGCTTTGCCAAGCCTGGGGAGTTTGAGGCTGTGTGAACCTCGTGAAAGATTTACAAGCTCTGCAGGACGTGATTGACTTCTGCAAGCCAGTTCTGCTCTGACTTCAGGCCTGGGCTCACCTCTTTACCAGGACACTGTGGGTGGTCAGGTGTCCACGTGCACTTGAAGGCAGTGGTGGAAATGTGGCGCCTGCTCAGGGTCACATCCCCAAAGCACAACCGGGGCCGAGTCTCCTCCCCAGGGTGGCCCTGCCTTGCTCTGCCTCCCTCCTCTCCCGCTGTGCCGATGGTGTGTGCTGTGCCCACGAGTGACTCTCAGCACAAAGCTGGACACGGTGGGGCTCCCCTCGGAGCTAATGCCAATAAATAACTGTATCCTGAGCTGAAGGAATGACCCCTCCGCGATGAGGGGCTGGGCTGTCACGGGGCACTGAGCTGGAAGGGCACAGCGAGCCACCTCCTGCCCCAGCCCGTGGTAACTGCACCACTGGGAACCTGGGGGTACCCAGGGACCTCCTGGGGTTGGAGGCACCTCCCAGTGGTCACCATACCCCAACAGTCAGTGTTTCCAGGGAACTGCTAGGTTTCCCAGGGAACTGCTAGGCTACTAGGGGCAGGGGGACAATGGACACACGCACCATGGATGTCACCAGCAGCATCTGGCTGCAGGAGCTGAGCACAGAGTGATGGGAGAGGAGGCCAGAGGAGGCTGTCAGAGGTACGTGGCCTCTGCCTCAATAAAGCCCCCAGTGCAGAGGGGGCACCAGAACTGCCTCACACAGTCTGGTCCAGGATTTCCCTACTCCTGCATGTAGTTGGGAACATGTTTTCCTAATGCCTTAAGCTCAGTCATCTTTGCTGCAAAGAAGGTGATTTCTGAAGGAACAAGAAGGGTATTGTTCTCTTTATAACAAACTTCTGCATATTGGATGACTTTTATCACATTTTTCCTCTTATCATATCTTCCCTCATTCTTTTCTTTTCTAGACTAAACAAACCCAATTCCTACAACCTTTCCTTACAGGTCATGTTTTCCAAATCTCTTATCATTCCTCTTTGCTCTTCCCTGGCCTCTTGCCAGTCAACCTATTCAAATGATGGTTCCCAAAGCTGGACATCCTGCTCCTATTTTGTTGTATTGGATATAGGGCAGAGAGAGACAAGCAGAATTAGCAGGAGACGAGGAGCTGATTTTTAATCCCCTCCATTATCCCTGAGCTGGATAGCACTGCTGCAGGGTTTTAAGAGAAAAAAGAGCCAAAGTGGGAGCTCGCTGAAGCACTGAACATCAAATTACATCAATTCCTAGTTATGACCATCTCTTAAATTATGCCAAGTCCTCATTAACCCTGAGGTTATTACTTGGCTCAGACAAATATCCACCTGTACGTTCACCTCCGATGGGGTTTCGGGGGCAGCATGAGAAGCTTTCCTGGCATCAGCTCGACTCCTGCCAGCTCCACTGTGCTCCCACAGTCCCAGCAAGGAGTGGATCACGACAGATATTGCTGTGCCGACTGCGGGAACGGGGGGGAGGACACTGTTGTCATGTCCATGTTCTATCTGTCATCTACTGGTAGCTATTTATACTGCGCTTATCGCCGTGGTGGGATGAGCACGGGGTAATGGTAACACGTTAGAGAGCCTTTGAGGCAGAGAGCTGAGAAAAGAAAGGCACTGTTGGGTTTTAATGTGCCAGACTGAGCCTGGGAGGGAGTCGCTACCTGTCACAGCACGGGGACTGCTCCGCAGGCTCTGCAGACCCACGGCCTTCCAGTGGCACTCAGAATCCCTGAAAAATCACAGTCTGCATTGGGAAAATGCAAATCCCTTCAGGACTGAGCTCCAGGGCTTTAATAGCAGCATGTTTTATTCACACTGTTTCCCCTGTGCTGTATGTTGTCCTTTACATGTTTTCAATATTTAAAGCCTGTTCTTCATTACATTGTTTCTTCTGATATTTCCAGACAAAATTTATCTTTTTCCATGCCTCTTCATTCCAGAGAAGATGTGGTTTTGTGCACTGTCCTCCTACGGCTGTGAAACCTCTGAGTGTCCATTAAAATGAAAAGAGTGACAGAAAATTAAATTAGTTTTTATTATCTATGGTAGCAGTGCTAGGGAAAAGGAGGGAGCTGTCTCTGTTTGGACTGTGTAGCACAGGTAGAGCCAGAGAGCAGGACATGGCTGCACCTGGATTATTAATTTTTATTTTTTCTTAATTCTATTTTTCCCCTCAATTGATTTGTAAGGAACTATCATTGTCTTTTATTGCTATAAACTGAGCTGTGCAGGAGGTTTCAAGTGAACGCATTTAATTTTTTAATACTTCACTTCCTTCATGAAAAAACCATTCCCCAAACACTATGGATTTGGTGCCACTGGTGATGGGAAATCAAGGACCATTTTAAAATGGATTCATTTCTCCAAACACTCCTGCCGTTGATAAATCCAGTTAATAACACTAAACAATTTTAGAGAACACACAGAAATGTTCTATCTATTCATTCACCTGCAGAGTAACTTAGCACTGCATGTCAGCATTTAAAGGGGATTGTCTGTAATTAGGCTGCTATAAAACATAAGTATAGTGGTCATAGACAATAAAACTCAAGGAAATATCTTTGCAGTGTGTCTGAGCACAGGCAGCTACACATGACCACAACAGTCTTTCACAGGAGATGCATCTGGAAAAAAGAACAACATGTGTGTGTATGTGTAAATGTAAATACACACACACTGCAGAGTGGGTCTATCAGTCATATCAGTTATGAAGCACCACCAGGGAAAACAGAACTTGGTTTGGGGAAATTTAAGGGAATTATTTCCAAATGAAGATGATTACATCTACATCTGTGATCTCGCAAGACACTGGGGTTTCTCTGTCTTCCTCTGTGTTTTCCCTGGAGACTGTGTAGGAAAATGAACAAAGCAGAAATGCAGAGGTCTGTGGCTGCTCTGCAGACAGAGGCAGCCTCGTGTACGGTGGGAGAGGAGAGCCCATGTTCTTCTTTCCATCAGGAGTCCAGAGCTCCTTCATAAAGACAGATAGGCTGTGGCTCTGCCAACACAGAGGACATCCTTTGAGGGCTCTGGGGGCTGTGGAGTCTTCCTTGGTGCTGTTGCTGGCAGGTTGCAGCCCCAAGGAGTTGTTCTGCCACAAGAACAGGGGCAGAATGTTCCCTCTGCTTATTCCCTCTGGGACAGGTATTGAAGGGTGGGAGACCCAAATGACTTGGGGTGCCAGGACTCTGGGGTTCCTGGGCAGCCACACAGCCCCAGCCGAGTGCCCCAGTCCCTTGGTGCTCTCCTGCCACCTGTGTCCTGCTGGTTGTGTTGGTACTCCATGGTCTTGCCCAGGCCAGAAGGACCCTCAACTGTGCCCCCTGGACAAGCATTCCCAGAGTGCCCAGCCTTGCTCCAGAGGGGTCTGACTGCAGCTTATCCACAGCACTCGTGTCTGTCAGCCACGGGTTTAATGGTGCTGCTCTCTGGAAAGATGAAATATATGGTTGGGCAATAAAAAAAAAAAAGCTGGAAAGAAAGATTTATAATTTTCCCCTTAAGCCTGTCATTCATGTCATTAATATAGATGTCATTTAGGAGGGCAACAACTTTTTCTTCTTTTTTTTTCTTTCTTTTTTTTTGCTAAAAGCTTTGTGTATGTACCCACAGTCTGACAACCAAATGGGTCTGCCTTTCTTTTTTCCCCTCCAATATGTGGATTGCTTCTAATTCTGTCAGTCAAATGGAGCAGCAGTTTCGGGAGGGGAGTGATTAAGGCTCCCTCAGAATAAAGGGCTGCACGCTGTGCCTCTGCTATTCATCAGCGCTGGGGATGGAAGAGCAATTCCAGGCTCCTGAATAACGGGATTTTTTCAAACGTACAAAACACACCTTAGAAATACTGTACAAACAAAGCTCACAGCCTCCAAGTGCCGTGCTTATTTTCTGTTTATTTCTTCATGCTTTATTTTCACTTCTCATCATGTGCTCCAGGACCCCACTCAGCCCAGGCGCTCCCTCGGTGCTTGACTCCAGACTCCCCCAGCAAAGCACTTGGCAGTTCCTTAATTGTGCTTAACTCACTAAAGCCATATGGATTTAAGCTTGTGCTTAAAATGAAGCCTTTCATTATGTACTTTGTTAAAAGAAACTTCCCGATTAGATCTGGCTGTATGGTGTTGGTCATTTTTTGGAGGCAAGAAATGCAGAGTAGGGGATCCTGTAGTGTTTCCCAAAACAGTGTCATTTTACCACAATAGTGGTGTAAGGAACAAAAAAAAAAAAAAAAAAAAAAAGAGGTGAAATATTTTTGAAGGTGCTTCTAAGCAAATTGTCATTTTGCAGTTTCTTCCAGAATTACTTAGAAGTGTTTAAAACCCACCTACAATACTACAAAACCCCAACCAACCAACCAAAAAAAAATAAACCTTTTAATTTATTGTCAAACAATAACTTTTATTTGACTTCAGATATTTTCTCTTTCCTTTTTGACACCTCTAATGTATTTCAAGTTCCTCTGAAATGGAAATACAGATAGGAAACTAAACAGCTGGGACTTACCAAGAGAGTCAGGGAGTCTGTTGCAGGTAATGGATTCACAGTCCCCCAAATATCAGTCCAGCACCACTGTAATAATACCATGTTCTCCATGCAGTTTAGATAAAAAATACAGATGATAAATTGTACTCCTACATACCAGTGGATGGTGGGAGTCCTCAGAGACCAGGCATTTGCTGAAATGCAAGATATTGCTTCTTGATTCCCCACTATGTTTTATGGTGTGGCAAATGTATTATGGAGATAATATTCAATGCCCACACTTTCCTGAATTTAAATTGAGGAGAACTTATCCAGGTCAGGGTTTTTTTTTTCTCATCACTTTTAATGTCTGCAAACATCCTGCCTGTGTGAGTGACTGTACGAGTGTGGCCACTGTGTTTGCCAAGGTACAGTGGAGTGAACACTTGGGTGCCACATGGTAAATGTTTCATGAAAAGAGTATCTAAAACCGTCAGAGACTGTCTGCTCTGCACTCAAATGCAGGACATTATTTAGTGATTCCCTGTGATCCCTTTGGCATTGTAATTCTAAACTGTGCAAAGAGAAGTGGATGAAGGTGGATTACAAATTCTAGTCCGTATAAAGAACCTGTAATTATTTGTTAAACTGTTGTGTTTAGTCTCCTGTTCTGCTCTCTCCAGGCTGGGCTGTGTTTTCCAGTTTAACTCCCTGACTGTATTTCTAGTTTATAAGGACAACATGTACCTCCTCCTGTTTTCTCACAGGCCTGCAGATAAGATTTCTCCCTCAGATCCCAGGTGATGGCCTGAGCATGTCTGCAGGATAACTGCCTGTGGGATACAAGCTCCAGTCCCACGCTGGGCTGGTGGGACACTTTGTGACCTGCCAGCAGACAATTCTCTATGAGCATTTTATGTCTCCAGACATCTTCTCATGTTTTTTTATTTCTTTTGTTCTTGTTTCCCCTTAGACATGGTAGAATTTTTTTTGCTTCAAGATAGAATTTCCCATAAAGTGCAAGAAAGTATCTGCTTCTCTGTCCATCCTTCCCTTCTCAGAAAAGTCCCCTGCTTCATCTAGAGATGTGTGTGTATGTGTCTATACCTATATATATACGTATCTACCTACATGTATATTCTTTCTTATCCTGTTCCACTGTGATTTAAAATAGCAACCCTTTGCCAGTCTCTTCTCTCCCACCAGAGACAGGTAGGGTTATTTTGGAAGGTGCGAGGGTTGTTTGTTTTAATTTTTCTTTAAGTCACCAAAAATGGAGTTAAATATAATTTTCATGAAATGCTCCAAACCCACTGTATTTGCCTGGGTGTATTGTTTTTCAGGCTCTCTCCCACCTCTAATCAGCTCTGATTCGGCACAGTTGGCAGTCTCTGCTCAGCAAGCAGACTGTCTGAATCACAGCTCAGCCCTAGAAAGGATGGTCTTTCTAGGTCAGGGCTAAATATACTGAGTATGGGGGTGAGGATGGAAAAGTTCCCATTCCAGCTGCTATCCTGCACTGAGTCTGCAGGGATAAAACTCTCCACCTTGATGGCACATTGGAAAGCTTCACTCACTGGGATCTATAAGGGGAAGAGGGAAAGTGCTGCAGTGCCCCTGTCCTGGCAGCAGAGAGGACCTCTGGGAGCTTCAGGAGTGGCTCTGAGCTGGATGGAAAAAGGGATGGTCACCTCGGCATGAAGTGGGCTCATGTCTAAACTTAACATTGCCCTTTCCTAGGACTCACAACCATGGTGGTGGGATCGATGTCTGGGTTCCCTCCTCCCCGTGCCCGGCCAGGCAGAGTGCCCTGGGAATGCGCTGGCCTGCAGGATGCTGCTTGTTTTCCAGTAGCTGCCCATCCTCAGGCAGTCAGGGATAGCTATCAGATCTTTTCCTGATCTTAGGGACACTTCCAGGATGGCTGGTTGGCAAGGAAAGCAAGCTCAGGCAGCCCTGCTGGGATCTGGCTGTGCTGTGAAGGGCAGGGCACGGTGACATTCCTGCGTGTGGATGAGGATGCCCCTGAATTTCAGGAAGCACCAGGGCTGGCAGCACAGGGAGAGCTGTGCTTTCCTCAGGGCTGACGTTGGTGTGATGCCTTCTGAGGCACGTCAGCTGTGGAAAGAGAGTGCTCACCACATCTCCCTCCAGCCTGGCCCAGCTATTCCTCCAGCCCGGGGCTGATACTTGGCAATCTGGCTGGAAAAATTAGAGCACAAATCCATGTGCTGTTTGAAGTCAGTAATGAAACAAACTCCCGTTTCCAAGAGTGGGACTGCATTTCCATTGGCCCCTTCCTATTAATTCTGTAATACCATCTTTCATTTTTATATAACACACCAGGCTCCTGCAAGAGTTTTCTTTCCTTTTGAAAGATGAAGCTTCAAGATTGTTACAGTTGCTAGAGGCAACTATTCTGCAAAATCTTTTTATAAAATGTATTTATCTAATTAAAAATCTTTGAACAGCACCATGCCTGTAGGATCAAAAATCTCATTTATACTGTGCAGGACTGGGGAAAATGTTTGCTGCTTCTGTGGAGCCACAGATAAACAGGGACTGGAGGGGCATAAAATGGCTGCTCCAACTCAGCTAATCCTAATGCACCTTTTCCAATAAAAAAGTGGCCTCTAAGATCTCTCTGGTTTATTATTGGAAGAAAAGTAATAGGGAGGGGGGAGGAGTAAGCTTATAATGGAGTCAATTCAATGTAGTTGGCAACAAGAGTAGAACAGCCTTACATCAGTGACATTTTCCAGTGAAACAAACCTGTTGTACAGAGAACAATTTTTAATTAACTCTATATCTCATGTGTCGAGGAACGTGAGCAAACTTCTTTATGACTTTACTTTTGGCTGCAAAGTATATCCCAGTTTTTATTCTCCAAGAATAGATTCATGAGGTGAGTGGCAGGGAAGAGAGGGTTTCTAAATATGCATGTGAAACGGTACGAAGCAACTTCGCAGGCACTTCATTTGATTTCTTTTTTTTTCTTTTCTTGTATTAAACACTAAATGGTACTCAAAGGATCTTTAAGTCTGGAGAAACCTCATACTTGTGGCTCAGCCTCAACAAGAGGAGCCCAGGCTGCCCAAGCTGGCAGCCAGGGTGGCCCCATCGCCGTGGCAGCGCCGCTGACCTGCCTTGGTGGCTCCAGGAGTGGCCCAGGGTGGTGGCTCCAGGAGTGACATCCCTCCTCTGCTCTCCTGTGCCATGGCAAGGTTTCTGCTGCAGCACAGGAGCCACGCTGAAGCCACACAGTGTAATGTCTGGAGATGTTCCTCCAAAACCCAAAGATGGAATCACAAAATTAAACATTTTGTGCAATTTTTTTAACGTATCCTAGCTCAAAATAACTTCTGCTCCTACTTAGCTTACCCAATCAACAGCGTAAATCCAACCCCTGCTATCTGCTGGTGTGTCTGGTTTGGCTGCCTTTCTCCATGTTGGTGATGTGCTCAGGGCTCTGCAAGCAAGACCTGCACTGGCTTAATCTGAACTTGTGTGCAGACAAAAATCCACAGAGAATGAGTGTAAAAAAGCACAGGAGCGTCTCTTTGGCTTTGCACATCCTCTGATTCCAGGAACTTTGTTCAGAATACAGACTGCTCTTATGGCCACCAAAGGAGGTTGATGATTTCCAGTCAAGCTGAAAAAATGAGTATTTCATGGGGAGTTGAGAGGGAATTAAAAAGAACTACCTATAAACCAATTGGTTTCACTCACGGTCCCAAGGCCCACCAGAGCTCAGGTGTTTGTCTCAGCAGGAGTCCCTGCTTGGCCTGTACCCCACCACTGCTCCTGCCACTGATGTGCAGAGATTAGAGCTGCGTTGCAGACATAGCAATGGTGTGTGGAGCAGCACAGATCATAGGGGAGGCGAATTTGTATGCTTTAGCACAAATTAGATTGCGTTTCTAAAATCCTAATAAGCATAGAGATGGATCCAGAGGGATTGTTACAAACCAAAGCAGAATAATAAGCTCGTCCAGAATTTACCTAATGGACAAAAGGAGAGACAGTTCTCAAATAATGGGCACATCAAATGAAGCAAAGAGCATCTCAGTAAGAAGAAATACAATCCTGTTCTGGGATGCTGAGGCCTGCAGTGGGACATGGAGGAACTTTGCAAACTGCAGCTGTGCTGGGGAGAGGTGCCAATGAGTGGGTACCAGATCTCACTCTTAAATATGAGAGTCAAGGAAGCACTTTATGTATTGATGAATAATTGCTCTACTGAGGCCAAGCCCTTCACTGAAACTAATGGAAAATTTGTCATTGACTGCAATGGCGTCGGCACTAGACATGTAACAAGAAAATAATAATAATGGTCTTGTCTGCAATATAAAGCCAAAAGAAAAAAAGAAAGGCAGCATTCCCAGCAGCCAAGAGCCTTCTGCGTGGCTCGAGGAACACTGTGCTGGGTGAATCATTTCTCTGTTACACAGAGCAGTTGTTCGGTTCCTGATTTATCTCCAAGCAAATTTAGACTACTCAAAATCGATTTGCTCATTATAATTTTTCAATGCCTATGGGCAAACTCTTGGCTTCTGCTGTTTCCTATTGTCATCCCTGCTGAGCATTGGTTGCCTTGGCTCACGTGGGTCTGTGCATCCTCCCTGCCTGTGTGACGCAACGTTAGAAACAGAGGCTGGTAAAAATCACAGCCACCCGTGTTTCTCAGGGCTGTGTTTCATGCTCAGAAGTGCTCTGTTACACTGCCTGTTACGTGGTCAGCCCCAAAATTCAGAGATGCTTTTTTTAGAGCCGGTTCAAAGCACCTGTTCTTTACAAGAACTGTCTGCACGTGTTAACAGGCGATAAAGAACAGCAAAGCATGTGAGGCAGCAGCTAAGGAGGCCTTAAAAGGGTTCCCTGAGAGCCACTGAACCAGGAACCTCCAAATATCCATTAATGAGAGTTATTTTGCTGATATGGGTTTCTCACAAGAATTTGATTGGCTTGCATTGCTGTTTGGGAGAAGGGGACCTAAAGAACCTCCCTGGACATTATCCTGGGGAGTCTCCTAAGGCAACACCAGCCCAGTGTCAGCACATTTTATGGACACTGCTGCAGCTCCTCTATTTGCTGGATGGGATTCAAGCAGTAGCCTGGAGGGGATTTTACAGACCTCTGGCCTTTTCTGATGAAGCTGCTGCTGCTTATTCAGGATCCTGTCCAAATTTTATTTAGATATTCCTACTTGGCCTCCCTGTTTAGAATTTTAATTACATTTGGCTGCTCTGCATCCCGTCAATCCAGTTTGGTGCTTCAGTGTGTGCTCTTCAACACTCAGAGCTCATCACCTACAGGGGCAACGAAGGATCCTTCAGCCTTTATCACCTGCAGTTCCTCAGAAATTCCAGGGTTTGCAGCCCTGCCTGTCCCAGAAGACCCTTCACAGGAGATGTCCCATTGCAGGAGCAGATCTGCTGGTTTTAACCCGGGGAAGAAGCTCAGCCCAGGCTTGGCTCAGCTCTGTCATGTACAAGAAAGCTGCTGTTTCTAACTCACACAGGTGACACACAGGGTTGTCTTACGTCAGACTAAGCAGCCCAGCTGATCTGGGTTTAGCACTGAGCCTTCATTGGGCTCCTTTGTTCTTGCAGTACCTCATACCAAAGACATTTTTTGGAAATGCTAAGAATTTGCATGATATTAAAATGCATGTTCCGTTGGGCTTTATAGTTAATTCTTTCTTTTTTTTTTCTTTCTTTTTTTTTTTTTTAACAAATAGGGCTCAGTTTTACCATTGTTCATTTTTTTTCCTTTTATTTAAGCAAAATTTTCAGCCATTCAGCGCCTCTGTTGAGATTTTTTTTCTTTCATTACTTTATGGCAGATGAAAGTTAAGAGGTCCAATTACTAACATTTTATGATAGCACAGAATATTATTAAAGCACTTAAGAGGTTATTAACACCTTTTATGTACCTCATTATTTAAAAGCCTGCCATATTTAATCATTTTAGCACCATTAAATTGGCATTAACAACAACCCTATGACTTACACTCAGAAATGTCACCATTTGACAACACTAATGCAATAAAATATCTCACAGAAACCTGGAGGCACCAGGTGAACTATAATGCTTCACAAAAACAAGGTTTTTTCATGGGTCTCAACCACAGGGAGCTGCAAGGAGAGCCAGGGGGGTACCCACCTCACCCTGAGAGCCAGGAGGGAGCCAGTGGAATGTGTGTGGCAGGAGGGCTGGGTTTGGTGTAGGACCATCTGCAGTGGGTGAGGAGCACGAGGCGCTGAGATCTCCACGTGCAGAGAAACAGGAGCCACTCTCAGCCCAGCCCTCCCTGGAGCCCGAGCGCAGCCCAAGGTCTCGGGTCTCGCCCGGGCCATGGCAGCCCTGGGAACCCTTCTGTCTCCCAGTGGGGGCTGTGGCACCTTTGCTGTCCCCCAGTGTCCAAGCCAAGTTCTCAGGCTTTGAGGGCCCTGAATTCAGTGACTGTCACACCTGTGCTCGATGATGGATGAGCAGCTTTGACAGATAAACAAGGGAACAGCAAAGCCCTTCATTCCTTGTCCTGCCAGGGCCCCTTGTTTATAGGAGTTACGTGTGTGCTGCTCCCTCTTAAAGTTGTACAGTTATTCCTCCTGTGACCCTCCCCTTGGATCCCTTTCTTTATTCCTCTCTCCCTGTGCTGGGGGGCTGAGCCTGAAGCTCAGTCTGGTGGTTGGTGATTGCACACTCAGCATCTGCCTCTACCCATTGATTACCAGGGACAAAAAACAACAGCACAGTGAAATAATATTTTTACAGCCTTCTGATTATTTCTAACAACCTGCTAAAAGCCAGTGGGACTGGGTGGGTCGGAAGAGCTCTGGTGACATTGGGAACATTCCAGCCCCTGGAGTTTTTCCAGCTCCTGGAGCAGGATTCAATTCATATAGGACTTTTCCCCAGCAAAATATGGGATGGATTGTGTTTTCTCTTTAATCTTTACAAATAAATCCCTTTCCCATAATCATTATTTTCATAGATGAGCATTACTAATATATTTTGGTATTTTAAAGCATATCCTCGAATTTACTCTGGCAACTGCTGTACAGCTGAACACACAATCAGGGAAATCTATTCCATGACTTATCTGCCCAGACTTCAGTAGCATTTGCGTTCTTTGTGATTGTCTAACAGGAAAATAAAATGGAAAAGGTCCCAAAAGCCTCAAATTTGGAGCCATAAAAGGCCCCCTGAGTTATTTCTCAGATGTTGGCCCTCGGACAAGTGACTGTGTCAAAAACCCCAACAGGTCTATGTACAAAACATAGTCCCAGCTGCTGGAAGGATGCCACCAGCACTATCAGGATATTAGTTCAGCCATTTGGGGAGAGTAAATGTCAGTGTTTGTAGCTCGGGAGGGTCAGAGCATTCAGTGCTAACGAGGCTGCAAGTCCACAGCCAACCCCCCCTGTGTACGTGATCTGCGGGCGCTTCCCTCTCTCCATTGCCCTTGAAGGCATGGATGGATTAATATTCCAGCCCAGCCACGCTTGGGTTTGGTTTGCTGTTTGTATTACGTCTCTGGCTGCAGTAGTTAAATGCTGGGGGGTCTTCAGGTCTGTTAAACAAATTATGGGAGCCTTTAAACATCATCGTGCTGGGCTTTATCACCCCCCAGCCGGCACGGAGATCGCTCAGGTGTGAGTGGAGAGGAGTGAATGAGGCTTCCAGCCAATCCCCCTCTCCAGCAGAGCCAACTCCCTCCTTATCTGGAAAGGCAGGGGGGGTTAATTAGCGTGTATTAGTGTAGGGTTTAACAGCAGAGCCCTGGCCCTGAGGACAGAGCTGTGTCTTATTTTCTCCTCCAGTCTGCTGCCTATCTCTCCAGGTGTCTCCAGTATCTCTGGAATTCCCTGCCTCTCCTTCCTCCAGCTCCCCCACCTTTATTAAGGTTTTTTTTGTTGTTTGTCTGTTTTAGCACCCTTCACTGGAAGCTCTGCCATGGTGATGGAGCCAGGATGTGTCCCTGGGATGGGGCCATGGGGTGCAAACCTGCAGGACCCTGGGGAGAGGGAAGGCTCTGGCAGCAAAGTGAGTGATCAAAGTGGGCAAGGACTGGGCACCAAGGGGAGGGAGCTCAGAGGTGAAAAGCTGCTATATATTTATATATTATGGTATCTAATGCTGATCTTAAAATGGCAAACTCCAGATCCTGCCTATATGAGCAAGTTTTATGTGTTATATGAATACAGTTGCAGCAACATGTAACTATTGCATTTAATGCTGTAGAATAGCTCCCATGGGGCTTTTCCTACAAGTCTTTGTTACCAAAAGAGGTGTGACTTTCATTTTTTCTTCTTGGGCAGATAGCTAATATATGGTAACTATTTTCCTGTGAAATCCAGGGGTGATGAGACTCCAAACACAAATGCAGTGTTGGTGGGTGAGAGGAGCCATGGCCCACTTGGCATTGTGCAAGTGAAACAGTCTCTGTGGTTATTTCAGACTTGCTATTGCTCTTTACCTGCTGAGTTAACTTAAAAACCTGTCTCAGCACTTGTTCTGCTTGTGCAAAGAAACTGCACTGGAACATTCATCCCAGCCTGTGTATCCAGGCCAGCAGAAGTTTCTAGTTCAGCCTGTCCTTCCTCGGTCGAGGGGACCATCTCCTCAGCAAGTAGAGCTGGGCAATTTGGCTGTGCTGTGCAGAGAATCAGCCCAGGCTGGTGCAAACCCAGGATCATTTATCATCGGGGTCTGTGATGGATGAGGTGATACGAATTGGTGGCTTTGGTCCATTAGTGTTGGAACCAACTGATCTCCTTATTGGCAGCCTCAGCTGGAAGTCTGGGGAAGACTCTTTGTGCCCTGTGGCACCTCTCCCTCCTCCTGGGAAGCTGCTGTCCTTCAGTGAGGACTGTGAGCCGTCAGCACAGTGACCTTTGAGATTTTGCTGCCTCTGCTTTGCGGAGCTCCTGCTGCGAGGCCCAGAGTCAGCTCCCCAGGGACACTGCCCAGGACCCCCAGGCAGGTGAGGCAGATCCCACAGCTACTTTCCAGCCTGGGATTTGCGTGTCTGCATAGTGGCTGGTTTGCAGCACTGAGTTTATTTGCATTTGTGAGTGTGGTTTTTTTCTGCCCCAGATCCCACAGCGAGCTCTGCTTGGAGCTGCTGCTTCTCGCACGCAGCACAGCCCAGGCTGGCTCCCTCCTGCAGCTCACCTGGTGCTTGCCACGGATTCAGCATTTCAAGTTCAAGTTAGCCCTGGCTTTTAAGGTCTATTCCAACCCATTTAACTCCTGAGCTTTGTGTGAAAAACAAATGGGAAATATAAAAGCTTACATCAACTCCTGTAACTCGCAAAGTAAATGGGAAATCTGCAGTAAATTTACAGTCAGAAAAAGAACTGTGCTTTATATAAACGCTCACTTTGTTCAAAGACAGTTTATTAGGAAAGGA
This sequence comes from Neopelma chrysocephalum, assembly GCF_003984885.1. Lineage (NCBI taxonomy): Eukaryota > Metazoa > Chordata > Aves > Passeriformes > Pipridae > Neopelma > Neopelma chrysocephalum. The sequence continues at coordinate 5,144,190 of NW_020897781.1, forward strand.
TAATTTTAGGTGACAGTTGTTGTTGAAGTATTTTGTGCTTTTTTTTTTTAAATTACTACTACTTTTTAGTTATACAGCATAGTTCTTGAGCAGATACTCAAACAAGCGAGATTGGCTCATCATTCCTCTTTAATTCCACATCATGTCACTTTGGAAGGGAAATGGCTTGGTAAAAGCCAGAGAGTTCAGATATGATGCTGGCAGATCGTTATGAAATATTCACAAGACATTTAGTTTAACTTGGTGCTAATTGAACACTGACAGCACAAGTTACTCCTGCCTGCAGCAATAGTCTATCACGTTTAGGCGAGTGGCATTCCTTCCCCTTTGATGCTCTCCGAGATTGGAGGCTGTGAGGGAGCACAGTTAACAACCAGTAAACACTCAGGGAGCAGCACTGGAGACAGATCCTGCGTGGAGAATCCTCCAAAAGTGGTGAGAGTTTATTTGCACGGGGGCCGTGATAAAGCTTCAACTCTGTCTATGAAAATACTCAGTATTAGGTGAGGGGTGACTCAAAATCGACTGAGATTTTTTTTTTTTAAAGTAAAGTACCTTCCTGAGTGAAGACACTTAAAAGCAAGATTATTTGTGGACTACCTAATGGCACTTCTCTGAAGCCATGGCCCAAAAGCCCTCCTTGCCCTGAGAGGTTTCCAGGGCAGTTAGAGCTATACTGGTGTAACTCTGTGTTTTTCTACAGAGACATGGCCTTGTGTGCTTCTTTCATTTTTATTTCTGTAGCTCAACATGCTGTTTACTGATATTTGTGAATTTGTTTCTTATTTGTCAGTTCAGCTTCCCTGTGGACATTTGGTAACAGGAATTTTCCTACCATTTTAATTGTCTCTTATTCCAGAGCCAAGCAGAGTATTAATGCCATCATTTTAGTCATCAGACATGATGTGTGGTCTAAATAGCTTGGACCAGAATTCGGTATCCAGCTCTGCCTGAAGCCCTCTGGCCATCTGTGGTTTAGATGCAGTCATCTGCCTTGGGTGCCTCAGTTTCCCAGCTATGGAGAAAGGCCAAGTTGTTAATCAAGGACTTTTCTCATCTTCCCATTTGGAGGAGTTTGCTCCGGGCTCCTCCTGTGTGGTCAGCACAGGGGGTGCCCAGCAGGAATGTGCAGGAACAGCTGCCTCAGCAGGGACTTGCTCCCCCTGCACTGCAGCCCGTGGCACATTGTGTCACTCCCAGTGCAGCTGAAGGACTGAGTGACTTCCACGTGCAGCAACACATTAGAAAAGTGACCCAGAACATTTTTAATCTACCGGGGGAAATGTCCCCATCTGCCTAATTCACCTGTCCCAGGGAGTTGAACTGGAGGTGGAGTCACATACGAGAAGGTGTTAATGAAACTGTCACCGAATGCTGGGACTTAGATCACAGGAGTTCCTCTAGCAAATGGTGTGAGGACTGAGCTCTTGCTGGCTGCAGAAAGGCAGGCAGTACTGCAACCACCATGACTGACCAAAGGAGTAGGAGTACAACTAGTGGTAACCATCTAAGAGCACCAGCAGGTCAAAGGAGGGAAGACCTGCAGTTTGGTTTCCACAGGGAAAATGGGCATCCCCCTCCCCATAGTCCTGATGGGAAGCTACACATGAGTGTAAACAGCCAAGGAAGATGAGGTAAAATGTGAGGAATATTGCACAGGAAGCAGTCACAGAACAAACTGGTGTTGAGGCTGTGCTTTTCCCTTTGGAACAGAACTCCTTGGAAATGGGGAGTGCTAAGAAAGGATTTAAAGAAGGTAGCTGTGACTTCTTTGAAGCTTGGGGTAGGGTGGAGGGTGAAGGATGCTTCCTGATCTGGGCAGACTGGGAGGAGCAGGTGATGACACTGTTGGGGTGATCCCCACTTGCCTCCAGTGCCAATTGTGGTACTGGAGGTGAGTGAAATTGGGATCACCCCAAAGGAGCTTCTGTCTGAGGTAGGGGACACCCAGCTGGTATTGCAGAGAGGGGGGACCAGGTAAATATAATAAGCAACCAAGAAAAATATCATTTCACTAGCAGAAGGTTTTTCAGCCCAAGCAGATTCTGGATATAAGGTCATGGCTGAGCTGAAAGCCATGGAAATGGAGCTTTCCTGTCCTGGAATTTTATGCAGGTTGGCTGATTGCTGTAGATAGTGACCAGCTGGGAAAACACACCTTGCTTTCAACAAAGACATGGTCTTAAACATATTTTCAAAAGCCAAGGATGCAATACTGGACTAAAAGAGCTTCCAGGCTTCCTTTCCATAGAACCCCCACTCCTGGACTGCTGAATATCATTCCCCCAGTGATACTGTCCTTGGGAGGGCTGAATAAACTTAGTCCCCCTCTGTAGAGAAGAAGAAGTGGATGGGGGGGACAAGAAATGTCCCATCCTCCACAGAGTCCTGCTCCAACTGGCTTCCACAAGCATTGCTCTTCAGGAGGGAAAATAAATGAGGCTTTCAAAAGTGTTTTACTTGATTCATTTCATTCTGGGCTGGAGCAAGGCAAATAGACAGTGGGAGGACTTCACTGATAAAGTAATTTTTTTTTTTTTTCAAAAGCTGAGAATACCAGAAGATAACACAACAGCAAATTACTGCATATTTTAAACCCTTGTAGCTAAACATTCCCTTTTGGGGCTGCGCCAGGTATCTCGTGGTGCCAGTGAAAATGGGATACAGATGTTCACTTGTTTGGATGGAGACGCTGCAATAATTCATGCCTGCTACAAATTATCAGATGCCTCGTGCTCACAAAAGAATACCATGATCTTTTTGTCAGTAAGAGGAAAATATATTCCCTGTACCTATATTAAGAAAAATAAGGCCTGTAAGAAGTATGAAATGTGTTTTCCAGTTTCCAAAATGTAATTGTGTTGCAGTCCTGCAGCTTGTGCTGGTAGAAGTGTGACAGCCATGATTCCAGTCCAAGTGTGTCCTCACTGTGAGTGTCTGGGACAGGTATATGGAGCGTTTAATGCCTCCTGTGAAATGTGTATGAACAGAGGAGGTTTGGGGTTTTATGTCTGAGACTTTTTTAAATTTTTATTGTAACAATTTCAGCTTTCAATACTTGAGTATTTTTGTAAGATGAATTTAGGTGTTTTTAAGGTTTTACCTCCGACTTTGTGGCGAAAATAATCTCATTGAAGCCCGTGGCAACAGCGCTCAGGAATGCCATGTGTCTGTTTTGATGGATGTTATGGAAAAGGGAGCTGTGTACCCCAGGAACACAGAGGGATGTGGCAGGGAGAAGGAGCTGAGCCCATCACGCTGCAGCACAGCAGCAGGGCTGACACTCACCTTCTGCTTTGCCGTGTACAGCAGAGAACTGCAAAACTGGCACCTGCCAAAAGGATTTGTTCCATCCCTGAATACCTGCACCGCTGCTTTCCCCCCGTTGTGCTCCCGTCAGGAGAGGTACAAACAGCTTCACACCTGCTGAGTAGCTTCGGGTTGAAGGAATGCATGTGCAAATTTGGCAGGTAGGAATTGCACTCTTTAAATCAGACTCCACTCCTCGAAATAGGAGCTCTCTGCTTTCCCTGCCTGCTGTTCTATTTTTCCACTTTCTTCTTGCAATGCCCATATTAAAATGAAGATTTTTATATATTTTTTTTTTTCATCTTCTTAATTCATTTTCATGGTGGAGCTGTAACCAAATCCAACTCACGTTTGTGGGAATCCAGCATCAATGTTGTATGAAGGTTTTAAAGGTGTGCACAGTTTTTTCTCTCCCTCCTGAAACTTTACTTTCTCAGTAATTTTTGTAAAGTGGATTTGAGCTTGACACAACTGGCACCATTTGGGATGTAATGACTTTTTCTCCTGGGAGGTGTTTAACCTTTTGCTCACCTTTCTCAAGTTGTAGGTTGAGAAACCTCATTTTGAATCAAAACCCCCTGAAGTCTTTGTATTCAGTAGCACTTAAATGCAGTGCTTTATTTCCCTATTTTTGTTCAACTGTTTTTCTTGGCTTAAACCACTCACCAGATTTTTTTTGTCCAATTTAATGAAAAGTTTTGGCATTCTGAAAGGGCATCTTTTGCAGGACTAACCGTTAACTGATTGTTTTTTCCTGTTACTGTTTACTACATTGAATTTTTCACATCAGTGCAGACCATGGACAACCCCAGCTGGCCCTGCCCTGTGTGTATATATATATATATTTATTTACATATATTTATACATAGAAGTGTGTATATATATATATGTATATATATATGCGGACTATTCAGAACTTTCCAGAGGAATTGTGGATCCCTGGATAGCAAATTTTTGGCTCTAACAGCTGAACACCTTTTCTCATATCTCTGTGGACCCCTCGAAGTCCCCAGCCCCCAGAATTTCACAGAGCACAGCTAAAAACTGCCTCAGGTTCACTTCCCCTTGCTCACAGAATGTAGTAGTTCAGCCAGGACGTGCTGCCCCACTGGTGTTGCTTCAGTGGAGCAAGTCACAGCCAGAAATAAAGGCAGGGTCTATTTTTTTCTTCTGCAGGAATGTTCAAAACATGAATTTCCATGAGTTTCCAACATAAGACCTATATCTGCATGGTAAGTAGAGTCACTTTCACTTGCAAATGAGATTGGATCTGCTAAAAAATCTGCTAATTTGCAATAAAAATAGCATCCATCTTTGCTCTGCAAATATAGCCTCTTTGAAAACTGTCCCATTTTCAGAACTGCAGCAGCTTGTAGGATGGGAGAAAGGAGAAGGAGGAAATACCTTGCATTTTAAGTCACTTCGTATTTCTCCAGGACTATTTCATACACCTTTAGTCATTATGTTGCGTTTTGTGTTGTCACATTAATTTTCACAGTAACAGACTGATATAAACAGTGTGACTGCACTGCAGAAGCAGGGGAAGCTGGATTGATTGGGAGGGAGAAAGATTTGTTCAGACATAAATATCTCCTGCCATATTGAGGGGAGTTAAAAAAAAAATGGCCAGCCAAGAAATTGCTTTTTTGTAGGAACGTTCTGTTTCTCTCTTTTTTTACTTATTTTTTTAATTTCTTTTTAATACGTGCTTTAATGTGAGAGACCAAGAACAAGGAGAAAGCAAGTGACTATTTAATCAATCTGGGATGCTGAATGCAGCTGCTCTTTCAGGTGAGTGGAACTGCAAGGAATGGGAGACAAGGAAGGTGAAATGTGTGTGCAGGAGATGGTATTAAATAAGGAGGCCTGGTCGTGTAAGGTCTTGTTGGGGAAACTGCTGACTTTCTTGCAGGTTAAATGCTTGAAGGAACTGCAGAGTCAGGCTCCTAGAAAATGAGGGCATACACCAAAAAATCAGCACCTCAGTGCACAAACAGGTGAAAGCAGCAGGTGCAGGGAGGAAAGCCAGTGCAATGCCTTCTATCCCGATCTTCCTGCACCCCATGGAGGATGCAGGGATTGCAGAGAAGAGCAGGTATTGCTGTCCCTGTAGGGCAAAGCCTACCTGGCCATCACTTTTATGCCCTGTGATGGGGCTGCTCTGTGCTTGTCTCTAAAGGCTCCAGACTTTCACAAACATCCCCTAAGGCAGGATGAGATGGATTTCTTGATACTCGTTTCCAATATTGCCTGCTGGTGATGCTTCCTATGAGGAACTCTGTGCTCTGGGAATGCTCTAGGAAATGTGTGGCATCAATCTAGGACTTCAGAGTAAAGTGTCAGTAGTGCCTTCTAAGGTTCCATTTCTAGGACTCAGCCCCTTCCCTGTTGTAGCACTTACATCTGCCTGGCCTGGCAATGCTGCTTTTGCCCTGCTGTGGCTGGAAACATTCCCTATGCTCCTGTGGCTTTTCCTTTAAGGGGGGAGCTGAGAGATGCCTCAGCTTTGGAGCTGATGATTTGAGTTCTCTGTTGGCACTTGTCACTCCTTGAGTATTTTGGGCTAGAGCTTGTGGACTGGTGTAAGAAAATAAATCCACCTGTAAGGAGGCTTGAAGAAAAGCCACAGTATCTGATCAGAGGTTTTGCCAATAAGGATGGGATGGGTTTGTAGCTCTAGGAATGCCTTATTCCCCACACTTCTCCTGTGCTAAAGCCAGCTGTGATGGGTCACAGTGTCCCTTGCACAGCATCTGAGCCTTGAACTGAGGTTTCCCCTTTGTATGTCCAAGTTTCTGACACCAAAAGCCTTGGGTGGAAACTTGCTTATGTCTGGCTGGTTTGCAGCAGGCAAAACTCTTAAAAGAAGAGCAGCTAATTGCATATTCATAATAGCACATACAGTACTTGAGAGAAGCCCTTGATTTCTGCTGTGGTGGATCTGGAAATTCACCTCTGTCCATGCTCAGCAACATCTATCCCCAGTCTCTGGAGAGCATGGATCAACTGGAGCTTTTTGGCCCATTTCCTCTGAGAAAGAACCACTAATTTCTTCATTTTGAGCACATTATTTTTTTAACAAAAGAGCATGATACAGCTCTATACACCAGTTGGGAGCAACATGATTTGTGTCATGAATACTAATATGCGTTTGACAGTATCCTATAAATTCAACACGTTTTGAAGAGCGTTAACAAGAGTTGTAGGGACCATACTTCAATTCTTCCCCTACTTTTTTGTCAATTAAAGGAAAAGGAAGCTAGTGAGAGTCTGTATTTGTATCCAAAACAAATATGGCTTGGGTCACGGCAAGACTTCTGCACGCCGTGCTAGACCTGGGTCTGCAGCGCATTCATTGATTTTTGTCTCCATGAATCACCCTAAAGCTATAGGCAACAAAAGCTGAAGCGATGTAGATGTGATTTCTAGTTCATTTGTTGTTCATTAGAAAGATTTTGTCTCTCTCATTTGCAGCACCCCTGCTGCTGCGTGTTCATTAGGAGAATGGAATGTATTCCAAATATTTCCTAGCTCTGGCAGGGCAGATGGTGGAAAGTAATTTTCCAAACTCTTCTGGAAAAGGGGGGAGTCGGGGGGGAGGGGGAACACACCCAAATAACCCCAAGTCACCCCCTGCACGCCAGAAGAATTCGGTATTTCTGAGTGCAGACGTGCCGTACACTTTCTGTCTCTCTGGTTGTACAGTGCTGCGTGTCGGAGTGGTGGGAAGTGTGTATGAATGGGAATGTATCACATTACATGTGGGATGTTAGCAAGGCTGGGGTTTTTTTTCACAGGAAACTGCATTTGCAAAGAGCACACAGCAACACACAGTACCCTAAAAGATGTGTGTGAAGGCAGCGAGCAAGATTCATTTCCCTAAATCTTCTGGGCAACCCAATGCCTAAGGGAATCCCAGGGAGGGAGGACAGAGCCTGGGCCCCACTCCAGTTTCTCAGTCCAGCCCTGTGCAGAGGCGTGAGGCAAACTGGAAGCTTCCCAGACACCCCATCCCCATCCCCTGCCCTTGGCCGGCGCGGGCAGAAGGATGTCCCAGTGCTCAGACAATGGTGGAGGAAGCGGCTCTGGCTGCGTTTCCCTTCTGCTCCCTGGGGAGCCGGGGAGAGCACACAAGCCAGGGCCAGATTTAGCTCTTGGATCCACATGAAACATCCATGTGCCGACTGCTCCCTTCCTTCGTGCTCAGCCTCTTGTCACGGGAGTGGAAGTCGCACACAAGGGGAACAGAGGAGCCGGGTGAATGTGCAGCAGGGAGAGCCAGGAACACAATGAGGGGGAACAAAGAGTGGGGCTGTGTTTGCTGCCTTCCCAGTGCCATTCACTCCTCGTGCTTGGAGCCGGTTTCCTCTTTTCAGGAGCCTCTTGACCTGTAGATCCCTCTCCTCGGCAGACAGACACCAAAGCCCCGCGGCTGGATCCTAATACCTCTTCAGATCAAACCAGCAAAACACTTGGAGCACAGAGCCTGAACTGTGTGTTTGCATCGAGGCTTTAAGCTCCTTGGCGCTGGCACCCAGGGTTCCTGTTTGTTTTCCAACTCCTGAGGACAGCAATGGTGCTCTCCAAGTCAGCAAAAACAAACCAAGAGAGGCTCAAAGAGTGCGGCAGCTTCTCCGAGCTCTGCTGTCCCTGGGACTGGGCCGTGCTCTTGCCAGTGGAAGGTGCCTCTGGCACTGAGTTTAGCTGTCAGCTTGGGCCTGCACCCTCAAAATCTCACACACAGAAACCTGGCAGAGCAAGGAACTTCCTCCAAAGAAGGACATCAGTTGCCCTGTCTGTGCCACCAAGACCCAGCTTTGGAGGGGGCTGCTTGGACAGCGGCTGTAAAGCCCCATCAGATTTTCCCAGCCTGCTGTCAGTGATGGATTTTCAAGCCCTCTCTTTCTCCAGGCACTCTCATTGTACAGTGTGTGGGTGCAGTGTGTGGAGGTACCGGGGCCTCTCATTTGATTAAGTTTATAGAATCACAGAATTGTTTAGGTTGGAAAAGACCTCTAAGATCATTAAGTACAACTGCTCCCCCAGCACTGCCAAGCCCATCATTAACTCTGTCCCTAAGTGCTACATCTGCACATCTTTTACACTGAGCACAAGGCAGGAGACCCCTCTGAGCCTGCCTTCAGGCAACTCTATCCCACAGCATCCCACCTCTCTGTAGCGAAGGGTCAGTGCAGTGGTGGCTCTGCGGAAGCGGGTTGGGAAACGGATGCATCCTGTAGCCACTGTGACCTTAAAACCCATTGCTCGGTCATCCAGCAGAAAAAAAACTGGAGAATTCCTTCCGAACAGCCGACTGCCAGTGCCCTTGGGAGCTGCCCTTTCCTCTTTGGACAGCCGGAGCTTCTGCCAGCCAGGACTGTCTCAGTGTCAGCTGAGATCCAGGAATTTGTGTAATCCACACCTGACACCTAAACCTGTGTTTTTCACAGCCAGGCAGAGTTTTAAACTCCTCTCCATCAGCTGTGGCCTTCAGGGATGAGCAGTGGCTATAACTGATTCATCAAGACTCCTTTTAATTTGGCTTTGCTCAGTTGTTACAATACGTTTTGTTCCCGATTATTACACTCCGGAGTCAAGGTTCCTGTAGGTAATTTATGCTGTAGCCTACGTATGTGTAAAAAATTTCTTGCAATCGTGTTTTTAATTAAAATGCACACGATAATACCAAAAGGAGACAGGGGGAGGAAGGGAGGGAACCCAGATTAAGTTTTTAATTGTTTTAATAGTGAGATTTGTTTCAGTGAGAACAGGGCATATTGGTTTCCTTGGAAACATTGGCGATGTATTAGCTGTATAAAATCTAGCATAAAAGATTTGTGGAAGTGAAGCCTTTAGGTTTTAACTGATATTATAACTCATTTCATTTGGAAAATCAGATTTACATGCAGCCCCTGGAGTCCCAAAAAGGTGTCTTTCTTGTGTTTTCTCTTAAGCCTTGGAATTAATAATTTCACAGATTATTGGTATCATTAGAGATCTAAAACTGCAATAACAACAAGAAAAAAACCCTTTCAACAATTCAATATCCCTGATTCATATGATTTAATTAGATGTGCCTGTAAGTTCTCTTTGTGCCAAGCAGTGCCAGGCTCAGGCAAGACTCCACGTGATTTGAGAAAGAAGTGCAAAAATTTGGCTTTTTAAATGTTCCCATTAAACTGGAGATTTATGGTAATAGACAGTGGGTGATGTTTTATGCACATCCCATGCTCAGTTATTTTATTGTATACCACACTGACACCTGGATGTACAATACACAATGTACTTTAGCCAGTCTCAAGCTCAGAGAATCGCTGAGGCTGATGATGATTATCTGGCCTCACACAAAGTCTTCAAGGCCTCTAATTTTACCTGGGACATGTTTTAGGAAACAGAGAATCCTCAGAGAGCCCCATCCCCAGAGACAACACCCCAAGGCACCATGGGGAGGTCAAATGTAGGTTTTTAAGGTTCTTAATCATCTGAAGCTAAAACATTTTCCTTTCATTCTCTTTGCAAGTCAGGCTCTCAAATTATCAATTTTGTTTCTTCTGTGTTAGAAAATAAAGCTTTGTGAGGGAGGATTCAGCTCTCTGCAGCCAAGTGGGACTGAAACAACCAATTTTAATGTCTGTGATT